>NW_006159743.1:1939638-1943018 GCF_000334495.1 Tupaia belangeri chinensis
ATCCTTGGTTCCCTCTCTCTTACCCTCTGCCACCTCCTGTTCTCCTCCCACACTGTCTCTGTTATCTATGTTTGCTTTCTATACCATTTCCCCCCCACATTTTATTGAATCACCAAAGACCCTCATCAATCCAAATACCCTCCTAGCAAACACATGTGACACACACATTTCCATGAGCACAAGTCTAACTTTACACATCCTATAAATTAGCACCTAACTGGGGCTACATATCCTATTGCAGTCATTTAATAGATACATTTTGTTTTCCTGAAACTTTTTTTTTGTAAGTCAATTTGCATTCCTTCCCTAGGCATCATCACAGCACACAAGGGCAAGTCTCTTAATCTCCTCAAACCTCAGCCTCTCTGTCTATAGAATGGGAATGCTGGCTCACGGAAATGTTAGAAGGATTAGGTTGGTAGGGATTCAATAAAACACAGCAAGTTAGGATAGTTTTGACCTAAGAGGGTCTGTTATTATGATTTATTATTATTATCAAGAAAGATATCTATGTGTTTGTCTTCAGGGCAATGATGTATTCTCATTCACTTCTCAGGATTTTATTTTTTTCTATACAAGTTTTCATCCTTCATTACAGGTAGGAGTGAAAATTCTTCCCTAAATACCCTGAACCTCACTTTTTATAATTGTATGATAAAATTAAGGTTTAAGAAATTGCGGCTGACTTTTTGCCTTATTTAACCATCTTTAATAAGATGATTATGCTTTCATTACAGAACGATGAAGTAGAGTTCGTCCGAACCAGCTATGGGAAGGATATGGTCAAAGTTCTCCACATTCAGCGAGATGGAAAATATCACAGCATTAAAGAGGTGGCAGCCTCAGTGCAACTTACTCTGAGTTCCAGGAAAGATTACCTATATGGAGATAATTCAGACATCATCCCTACAGACACCATCAAGAACACAGTTCACGTCTTGGCCAAGTTCAAAGGGGTACGCTTCGTCCTCTTACCTGATGCCTCCTCTCTTGGTGCAGAATCCACTCTGAGATAGCACGGACACTACTATTGTAGCCTGAACCATTTAGCATTTTTCCTTATATTATAAAATTATCAAATTTGTAGGAAAAACTTGTATGTTTTGAACCTTTGTGGTACCCCTCCTGACATTTGTCTCACTACTATCTTTTTTTTTTTTTTGAGAGGTTTTTGCTATAGGGCATGTGCACTCGCCAGAAAGACAGACAGAGACAGAAAGCTAGAAATCATCCCCCTAGGGGGTGATTTCCATGCCACAATCCCTTCTCCTCCATTCTCCTCTCAGGATCTTGGGCACGCACACACACGCACATGCCCGACGTGAGGTTAAGCCACTGGGTCCGGGACTTGAACTGCGGTCGACTACATGGGAGTCCAGTGACATAGCCATTACGCTAACTTCTGGTCCCGTATTTTTTTTTTAAGTTTATTTATTTCTTCCACAAGCAAGAGAGACATGGAGAGACAGAGAGGACCCCCAACAGGGTTTGGGTGCCAATTTCCACCCCTAGCCTCAGCCAGCCTCAGCTTGTTGGGAACATGTGTGCCCGGCATACTCAGAAAGGTCTCTGGATACAAACCCAGACACCCTCCCCACTCCCCCAGGCTCTAACCCCTCCCTGTGGGGGTCAGTCTCACAGAATGTCACATTTTACTGCTGCCTTCCTCCCTTCACTTCAATCTTTTAGGCAGATAATCCTACTGGATATATTAGCTTGTTATCTCTAATTAGGATCATGAGCAAATCAAGATCCTAAGAGGATTTCAGAATAAAATTTAACATATTTTTGTCATGTACTTCTTTGTGTCCTATTATTTGCTTATTTATTTAGTAATGGTTAGCATTTGTAGAAGAAAGTACCATTTTTCCCCCTGTTCTTACTATGAACCAAAATTTTGAATATAAGATATATTTTATTATCAAAACCTACTTGTCCAAAATTTTTAAACAATTTAATTTTTCTTTATAGTCCCCAGAGGGGGAACCAGCAGTCAGCGTAATCTGGTCCTCATCTGCATCACAGTACATGCCTAGTGGTATAAGATCTACAATCTTTCACGTGGTACAGGAAATGCAAGAATCCACGGAATTCTTACCATGTGAAAGATTGTAGAAGAGGGAAGGATGGACCTGAATGTTGAAACAATTTAAATTCATTCTTTCCTTTTTTTTTTTTTTTCTTTTTTGAGAGAAAATTTTGCTATAGGGCACATGTGATTGCCAGAGAGCAGAGAGGGAGAAGGTGTGAAATCACATCCAACCCCCACCCCCCCAACCCTGAGGGGATGGCCACACTGCTATCCCTTCTCCTCCATTCTCCTCTGGGGATTTGGAGCATGCACGTACCATGTGCCTGGTGTGAATTTTAAGCCTCCAGGTCTGGGACTCAGATTGTGGTTGGCCATGTGGGAGTCCAGCACTTTAACCATTATACCCCCTGCTAGCCCTAAATTTATTCTTTATAGTTATAGTAACCATAAAATGTCTTATCCTAATGAGGACACTTCTGAGAGTGAAACGAGACACTATTAGTAGTTATTCTGGGATAACAGGTATAAAACCAGAATTATGCTAGGGAAATCTGTACAAATAGTTCATCCTAGTTACAGCAAATTCATTGATAATTCCTAGGCTGGGCTAGAAACATAAAATGCTGTCTAGAGATTACTGTCTGGAGAATTTGTGTGGCAGTGGGAGCCATTTTATCGGGGTAAAGAGCTGGGGTGATCCCCAGAAGGCCTATTGCATGGCAAGGAAGAGGAAATGGCCATTCATTAATATTTTCCTCAGGAAACTGGGAGGCCCATTTGTAAACCTCATAAAGAGACCAGAATAAGATGGAGTGTGCTGTGATCTGTGTGCAGGGGATAACTGAGCTCACCATGAGAAGAATCTGAATGTGAAGTAACTTTTTGCTCATCTACTGATACATCCTCTTCTGCAAAATGGGTTTCTTTTAAACACAGGGTGAATCTCACCTGGTGATGGTGATCGATTAACTATACCTGGGAGCTGTAGTGCAAATCTAGGATAAGGACCAAATCATCTTGAGGTTCTGATGTCCTGCTTGTCCTTCTAAAAGGCAATTGACCAGGAAAGAGAACTCCAGGAGCATTTAAAATCTATTGTTGAATGGGGAAAGTATTTCTAATAGCTGGCATTTTTTTCTAACAGATCAAAAGCATAGAAGCCTTTGCTGTGAATATCTGTGAGCATTTCCTTTCTTCTTTTAACCATGTCACCCGAGCTCAAGTCTACGTGGAAGAAGTCCCTTGGAAGCGTTTTGAAAAGGTTAGCTCACTAATTTATGCTCCCAGTTTAATTAAAGGAATTGGCTTTATTGCACTTGCTGAAATTTTACTGAAAACTATTCTTTCC
>NW_006159743.1:1943049-1945224 GCF_000334495.1 Tupaia belangeri chinensis
CAGAATGGAGTAAAGCATGTTCATGCATTTATTCACACTCCCACTGGAATACACTTCTGTGAGGTTGAACAGATGAGGAATGGTAAGAAAATATTTTTCATGTTTTGATTCTGATTTCAGGTTTTTTTTTCTTCCTTCTAAACAACTCTGTTTATTAACATGGATGAAAACTAGATAATTTTTTTTAGAAATTTTTTAAATGAAAACAGACATGATTTTAAATATTCACATCTTATCTATTTTCCAAATGTCAGAGTTCTTGGTCAGATTTGAAAATACTTTTGAACAAGTCCTTGGCAACCTCCAAGTTATTCTTGGTGACCTTGATATCTCTCTGACCATATTTGGACCAGAGGAGTATATTTTAAAAATCACCTTTCTGCAGATAACTTTTAAGGTTTTAAAATATGATATGGGGATGAGCATTGGGACATTGAATTATACTAAGGAATTTTCTACTTTTTGTCTTTAAATATAAAAATAAAATAATCCACTTTGCAACAAAATCTGAGGTTTGGTGTCACTTCTGTTATTGATTTTGAAATGAGGCAGAGGGAAAAAATAAAAAAGACCCAGATTAAGAACCCAAATCTCTGAATCTGCTGACCAATACATATTGTACCATACCATGCTATAACTATTGTAACCATTATAGAAAATGTTTACTAAATAACCAAGTTTTCCTGACATCTTAACTCTGCAGCTCAAGTCCCAGACCCTATGGCTTGAAAATCATGCCAAGGTGTTGTGTGTATGAGTGCCCCAAATCCCAAGAAGAAATGGAGAAGGGATTGTGGCATGACCATGCCCCCTGGGGTTTATTTCTTACTTTCCCTGTATTTCTGCCTATCCGTCTGTATTCAGTGAGCACACACTCCCTATGGCAAAAATCTAAGAAAAAGAAAAGAAAAAAAAAAGCAATGATAATTACATAATTCTATTTACTGAGAAATTAAAAAATTATGTTAACATAATTATAACACAACTTTATGAGCAGTACCGATTATTGAACTTAGCAAATATTAAACTCCCAAAGCTTGTATTTCCCTAATTTGTTGCAATTGTCAGAACAGAATTCAATGAGTGGCTAAAAGTTTGACTGGAAGACCGTTAAGAATCATGGAGCCAAAGATGATAGAAATGTGTCTATCCCTATGGGGGAAAAAACCCAAAACCTTAAAGATGATTAGAAATTGAGAGTATACATTTTCAACTTTTTTCTTTTTGTATTATCCTATCCTCCCCTCTCTTCTCCTTTCTTTTTCTTTTTTTTTGTTTTAGCTTTATCTCTTTCTCTTTTTTCCCCAAACTGCTTTCTTCAGTAAGAATTTGTAGTGGCTCCTATTAAATGTCATTATTATTATAAGATAAGGCTAATAAAGTATAGATCTCTTGTTGTTCTGAGTGTTAGTGGATAATAGCCTCCTTAGAAAGTTCTAGTGTGCTAGCTTTTATTTAAGATTTTTCACTCTCTGTATTTAAGTGTAGATATAGCTAGGATATTCTCAGTGTTTGATTAGCAGTTATAAAGCTGTTGTTATATTAGAGACTGAATAGTTGGATTGAAAAGGTAATTTTTATTCCCCAAATGTGTATTTGTGTGATACAACTCTTTGAGCTCTGTGTAAGTTAAAATTGAACTTACTATTTTCCTCCTTCTCTCCCTTCTCCCCTCCTTCCCTCTCTTGTTTCATTCCTCCCCTCCTCCCGTCCTTTCTTCTTCCTTACTCAGGCATGTGATTTTGGAGAATGGAGATACATTTCCCGATTCTTAGGCCAGTGTTTCCTACCCAGATCTCATGGACTTTCCTCATAAATTTAGAACCTTTAAACTAGCTCTGTCCAACTGAAATAGAATGAAAATGACATATGTAAATAAAATTTTTTCTAACAGTCACATTAGAAAAGTAAAATGAAGAGAGGGAAATTAATATTAACAATATTGATTTAATCCAAGATATTTGAAAATATTTCAAATATTTAATAAATATAAAATATTTCAAATATATAATAAATATAAAACCTTACTAATGAAATAATTTACGTTCTCTTGGGACCAGCAGTTAGCGTAATGGCTATGTCGCTGGACTCCCATGTAGTTGACCACGGTTCGCATCCCGGACCCGGTGGCTTAAAACTCACGCCGGGCGCATGTGTGTGCGTACCCAAGATCCC
>NW_006159743.1:1945246-1963022 GCF_000334495.1 Tupaia belangeri chinensis
CCCCTGGGGGGTGATTTCTCACTTTCTGTCTATCTGTCTCTGTCTGTCAGGCGAACGCACGTGGCCTATAGCAAAAACCTCTCCAAAAAAAATTTTTTTTATGTTCTCTCTCTTTTTTTTTTGGAGAGGTTTTTGCTATAGGGTGCGTGCACTCGCCAGAAAGACAGAGAGACAGAAAGTGAGAAGTCACCCCCCCCCCCAGGGGGGATGGCCATGCCACAATCCCTTCTCCTCCATTCTCCTCTCTGGATCTTGGGCACACACACACATGCACGCGGTGTCAGTTTAAGCCACCGGGTCTGGGACTCAAACCATGGTCAACTATATATAGGAGTCCAGAGACATAGCTATTACACCAACTTCAGGTCCCTACGTTCTCTTTTTAAAAATAAGTTTTGAAATTCTGTCTGTATTTTATGTTTACAACATGTCTCAAGTCATGCTACCCATGTTTCTAGTACGTAACAGCATGTATGGCTAGGGGCTACTATATCGGTCAGCACAGCTGCATTGCAGCGACTTTTGGAATGCTTAGCACATTCTTTTAAAAACAACAAAGCGTGTCTTTATTTATTTAGTGAGTTATCTATTTGCTGTGATTTTTAAGCTGCCAAGTCTGGGACTCAAACTGCAGTCGGTCATGTGGGAATCCAGTACCTTAGCCACCCTGCCACCTGCTAGTCCTGCTTAGCACGTTCTTGTTCCACTTTCAATTATGTGAAATAATAGCAGGAGCTTGAATTAGACTTCAAAGAAGCTAATTAAAGATAAAGGCGTTGGCTGGCCTGACGCACAGTGGTCAAGGGAGGCAGATCCTCTATGGCCAACCACTGTTTGAGTCTTGGCCCCAGTGGCTTAAAAATCATGCCAGTCACCTATGCGTGTGTGCTCAGAATCTTGACAGGATGGAGAAATGGAGAAAAAGGGATCACAATGTGACCTTTCCCCCATGGGGAGTAATTTTTCTCTCTCTGACAAATATGCATACCTGCTGTCAAAAGAAAAAAAAGAAAGTGAAAGCATTTATGAAAAGTGCTTGTCGTTATTCATGTACTTTTATTTAGCACTTAGATTTTGAGGACTTCTTATGCATACAAAGGACTTGAGATAAACAGATGAGTAAGGACTCTTGCGAGTTTGTGGAAAATAGGAGACAGATTTATTATTTGTTTGTGAGATATTTTTGCTATAGGGCACATGCACTCACCCAAGACACAGAGAGAGAGACAGAGAGAGAAAGTGAGAAATCACCCTCCAGGGAAGATGGCCATGCCATTCTCCTCCATTCTCCTCTCAGGATTTTGAGCATGGATTCACACATGCCCAGCATGAGTTTCAAGCCTCTGGGTCCGGGGCTCAAACTGCAGTCAACCATGTGGGAGTCCACTGGCCCCAGGAGACTGATTTATAGATAGATTGGTTGCAATATGAGGGGCTAAAGACCATGATGAATGGATAAAGGCATGCCATGAGAATAAAAAGATAAAAAAACTAACTCTTCCCAAAGCAGTCTGGAAGGCTTAACAGAGGACAAGAGAATATTTCAACTGACGTTTGTAAAATGACTCAAAATAAGGAGAAAGGGTATTATGGGCTAAAGAAACAGAATATATATGGGTATGAACACCTGCCTCATACCTTTACCAACCAAGCTAAGTAGGACTGCTTCTTCTGGTCAATGAAACAAGAGGCAGAGGCTGGAGAAGAGAGTTAATTTCTGTAACCAGTTACAGGAGGACAAGTAGCGTCAAACTGTCTCAAAAATCTTGACATGTTCTCTGTATTTTACGTCCAAGATAGAAGCACATGTAAATCACTCTCACTCACTCAATCAGAGTCAATTGCTTTCCCCTAAGTAATTATCTTAATTCCTTCAAATACCCGTTCCTGATTTCTCATCTGACCATTCTTCAAACAGATCTCCCTATGACTCAGCACTTGGTCAGATTGCTCCGTTATAGGCCTTGCTTAAGTTCAAAATGGCTGTAATCCTACTGGTTTGCTTCCATGTCAAGAAACTTACTGGACAAGTTATTTATTTAATTGTTGAAAGAGCAATAGCAAAAATCTCTCTTAAAAAAATTGTTGAGGGACCAGCAGTTGGTGTAATGGCTATGTTGTTGGACTCCCATGTAGTTGACTATGGTTTGAGTCCCAGTGGCTTAAACTCACACCAGGCGCATGGTGTGCGTGCCCAAGATCCCAAGAGGAGAATGGAGGAGAAGGGATTGCAGCATGGCCACCCCCTTCAGGGGGTGATTTCTCGCTTTCTGGCTCTCTATCTCTCTCTGTCTTTCTGGCGAGCACACGTGCCCTCTAGCAAAAACCTCCCCCCACTCCCACCTCTCCACCACGAAAAAAGAAAGAAAAAAAATTGTTGAAAGAGCAAAGCATTTTGTTTTTGTTGTTAGATATAGCAAAGCAGGGAGTTTATTGAAGGAGAGGGAAGGAAGAATAGAGCTCCTAGGAAGAAGGGAAGGGTCCCAAAAGATAGGTTGCCAAAGAGGAATTGGGGCGAGGGGTTTTTATCTGGGTCCGAGGGCCGTTGTTCAGGTTTGATCTAGGTGGGACTCATTCATGTAGATGCCGGATGGGTCCAATTATTTTCCTAATTTTGGAAAATAGATCAGGAGATTCTTTGTCTAGAAGCATTGGGCTATAAAAACCATTATCTTGAGAATAGAGCATTTGAAGAATAAGTAACAAGTGCAGTGGGTCTGATTGCTAGAATGTAAGAAGTGGAGGTGAAAATGAAAAAGTTGGTTCAGGCTGGACTCTGAAGGGCCTCCAGTGCTGTTCTAAAAGTTCAGTGTAACTTGGAGGAAATTTTGTACAGTGGGTAAACATGAGAGTCTTTGGGGTCAGAATGAACTGTGAATTTAAGCTCCGCTACTCAATAACTTTGTAATTGGGAACAAGTCAATTACACTGTGGTAGTAGGTTTTCATCTGTAAAATGAGGATATAGTGTCCACCTCAACACTTGTCTAGAGAAATAAAGGAAGTAAATGCTGAATTTATTTTATTAAAACATTTAGCACAGTACCTGACTCATAGGAAGTATTCCTTAAATAGTACCGACAATTATTGTGTCATATTGTGACAACGGGTAACCAGAAAAGAGTTTAAATGGTCAACTCTGTGAATGTGTGTGTGTGTGTCTATGTGAGTGTGTGCATGCTTCTGTTTAGTAATTCTGACCAAGGTATGATAAACAGGCTGGAGAAAAAGGCAGAAGATATTTGGAGCCTTGCTGCGGGATGAAGACATGATGGGGTCTGAACTAAGGTAGTAGAAGAGCTGGTGAGACCGAGAGCTTGTGGAGAATGTTACAGGAGACATTTTTGACGTATAACCGATCTTAGTGGTTGAGTAGGGATGCATGGATAGAGAGAAGAAGGAATAAAAGACCTAAGATGGGAGGAATAGGGAACTGACTAAAGAAAATACAAAAGGAAGTAGTTTTCCAGGGAAGGCTGGTGAGTTTGGGAACATGGGATGCAGGTAGACTTGGGGGACTATCAAGAGATTGATTATCAGTGAAGTTTTAGGTAAGAAGGAAATCATTCCAGAAAAATATATCAAGTGAGAAAAGGAAAGATGGCCAGGCTTAAGGAAAATTCCACCAGCTTAAAGGCTGGCCAGTTTAAAGAGTGAGACAGAGAATGGTCAGACAGATGGGAAAAGGATCAAGACAGTGGTGTCATGGAAGCAGAAAAAAAATATATATGTAGGAAATCAGGGATCATTATTGAGGCAGGAGGCTATGTAATAAATAGGCCCATATATAATGGCTCAGTATAAGTTTACTTGTTTTTGCAAAAGTCTAGTTGAATGCGTGTGTGTGTTTGTGGTAGGGTACAGGAGGAAAGTGCTCTGCTCCATGAAGTTACTCAGGAACCCAGGTTGATGGCCACCTTACATTTTTTAAAATAATTATCTTTTTTTCTTTTCTTTTCTTTTTTTTTTTTTTTTTGAGAGGTTTTTGCTATAGGGTGCATGTGCTCACCAGAAAAACAGAGAGAGACAGAGAGACAGTAAGTGAGAAATCACCCTCCAGAGGGGATGGTCATGCCGCAATCCCTTCTCCTCCATTCTCCTCTCGGGATCTTGGGCACACATGCACACGCGCCCGGTGTGAAAGCTACCGGGCGGGGGACTCGAGCCACGGTTGACTACATAGCAGTCCAGTGACACAACCATTACGCCATCTGCTGGTCCCAATATAATTATCTGTTTAATTTTATTAATTATTAGTAGTATTTGTTCATTTTCTATAGGGCAAGGGTGCTCACCAGTGAGAGAGAGAAAAAGCAAGCCATCAGGTTGAGGACTTGAACTGCAGTTGGCCATGTGAGAGTCCAGTGCCTTAATCACCATGTCACCTGCTGGCCCTGTCCATCTTACATTTTTAATCCTGACTTTTCAGGGTCACCTTGAGTGTAGAGCCCCATATCAGACAACTAGGAGAGGAAAAGCATTTGGAGGAGCAAAAGAGGAAGCAAAACCCCTCAAGCTTAAGCACCAGCTCTGAAAATAGCACATAGCACTTCTACTGGAGAGAACTCAATCACATTGCCACACCTAACTGCAAGGGAGGCTGCAAAATATAGCTGAGCACCAGGAGGAAGAGGAGATAGATTTAGTCTCTGTCACAGGAGGGTTGGGGAGTTTGGGTTAAAAGAAGACTGAAGAGAAATTGTACAGTTGTTGAATAGGCGTCACTGGTGACTTCCACAAGCACGGCAAGTAGGGCCATGGAGGTGGAAGTGAAGTGGCCAAGTAGAGCCTCTGCTGATCCTAAAAAGAAAACAGGCTTCCCCTGACCCCTTGTTCTTTCCAGGAATTAGTATCAGTCTGAATTCCAATCACCTGGTTGCTATGGAGTGAAAAAACTGGCCACCATCATCAGGTTAAAGCTTTTTCTCCTCTACAGAAAGCTAAAAAGCTTCAGGGTACTGAGATCATTGCGGCACCATTTCCAGAAGCTCCAGCTTGACACATCTAGAGTCCAGGCCCTGCCCCTCTCCCACGGTATCATGCAGGGCTGGCAGAGATCAGGGTAGGGGAAAAGACATCTGTTGCCTTAAGTGTGTATGCAGGTATGTTGTGTGCACGTGCAAATAAGCGTGTTCATCTTTCAGGGTTGTATTGGGTCATTGGAAAAGTCATGATGTAATTTTCTATGTAAAAATGCATCATGACTTTTCTGACAGCCCAATATACATGAGGTTGACATTTGTACTCTGTTCCTCTTTGGAGAGTAGGGATGTGTGCTCTTTTGGCAGCAAAGTTTAACTCTTAATTTGCTTATTATCCAATAGCTAAAACTGCAGAAACTGCGATGTTAGTGTTATAATTGTCCTAAGAAACACCTCTGTATAGTCTTAATTGAAGAAAAGAATCATTATCTTACACACACACACACACATGCACACACACCAATTCACATGGTGGTGAAGGCTGTTGTTACAAACCTCTCAGTAGTACCTTTGGTCGGGTGTAGGGGGAAACTGACTAAAATGATGAAAATTCTGCCTCTTTAATCACACATTCTGCTATTCAACTTCCAGGAGGGACCTTCCCAGCAGGATGTTTGTCCAGGTTTTCTCTGGTGGATTGGATTCATTCTTACTTATCAACTGAACAAACATTTATAGAAAGCCTACAGAATCTCAAACACCATTTTAGGCTCTGGAAGTTGCTCTAAAATTCCCATTACAATGTTTCTTCCTAGTGGATTTTTTGACTGTATTATCAATGAGCTTTTAGGTGTTCCAAATCTCCTGCTCCCATGGGAGAATCCAAAAGACTCCATGGGATCCAGGAAGAAATTTGTTCACCCAGAGGACTGCGTGTTGGTCTTGTGTTTGTGATTTCCCCAGCCCTGAGGGTAGGACTATATGTGTGTCACAAGCTGTTGGTTTAGGTGTCATGTGGAATCTGGATCTTCTGAACTCCCTCTCCCATGGGTCTCCCTGTGGAACTACAAGCTTAGCCAAGCCTTGAAGTCATAGGATGATTCATTAATTCGAACAAAATCAGCTTCTCACCTCTGCACTATTTGAATTATAACTCATAATTCTTAAAGCATAAGATTTCTCTCATGCTGACAGTAATTATTTAAAAAAAAACCTCAGCTACAGCATAGCTAAATAGAGGAATGGAAGTTGGAGAAGAGATATCATATAAGAGATGCTATCTTTTGGTAGTGAAAATAAACCCCAAAATAACTACTGAGATGGAGGCTAGCGGGGGTGGGAGGATGGCTTTACAGAAGCAAGCAGATGAGGTTGAAGTTCTGGAGAATAGATTTACCGGTGACAACTTGGGCAGATGGGAGAGGTGAGGTGGGGGAAGTGGAAGACCCAGGAAGAGAAAGCCACAACCAAAAAGGCTGTGAATGTCCTTAGGATATTGAGACTAAAGTGCTCTTCAGTTCCTCAATACTGAAAGTTCTTGGCGGACAGAAGGTCATTGAAAATCACCTTGCTCATTACATGGTGGTCCAAAAGCCCAGTTCCCTTTGTTCCATCTAGATGATGTCATCGCTCTCCATCCAGGATGCACGAGGGAGCTTTCGCTCTCCCTACAGGAGCTAAATGGACTCTCACAGGCCAATAGCTAATTGATCTTCTCTTGTGCCAGCACTTTACAAGTTGGAAATTTTCTACTAGAATGATTTAATATAGTTTTAAAATATCCTCCTTTCAGCTATTTGTGTCCTTTTTGGAGGTGTTAGATGTGGAAGCAATTATCTTCTTCATGGCAGAATTTTTTTCTTGGCTCAGTAAAGCTTTGTACTTTGTGACACCTGATGCGTAGGTAAGGAATTGGGCTTATTTTCTATTAATTCACAGTGAGTTTCTTTCCCTTAAAGAACTAAAGGGTAGGACGTATGCTTCTCTGAGAGATAAACCACAATCTGTTAAGTGTGTAGGAGGACACTAAAAAGCTAGAAAAGATTATGTTCTAGCAAAGTAACATGTGAAATATCTTTCTCTTACATTACCCCGCAACCATGGCAGAAAAGGAAAAAAAAAAAAAAAAAAGCTGATTAAGTGGTTTCATGGGAAGTAACCTAGAAAAGGACAGTCTTTTTGGTTGCATTACTTCTCGTTCATCTAAATTGGAGTCATTTTTAGAGTGCTTGAGTGAGGCATCATATTTTTAGTTGATGGACCTATGAATTTGAAAGCCTCAGGTTCTCACCAGCATTCAGAAAGCTGGGACACTGCCAATAGAGAAGATAAAATAAGCTCTCTGGTTCCATCCAATGTGTCTAAAGGGTGCCAAGGAAAAAATTCCCTTACCATTCGAAGAGAATAGATTTTGTTGCTGTTGTTGTTGACAGAATGATGAGCACACTGGAGTAGATGGTTTGTGTTCTGCCAAAACTGTGGCAATAGGTTATCGTTTTTGATAACATGAGGTATTTTATTCTGTGTGAAACTGATGCCAAAACACACTTAAAAATGCAACTGCTTTCTCCATGTTTAGATTCTAGAGAGAAAGTAGATCATTTTAAAGTGACCTAGCAAGATTGACACTCCTCTAAGATCAATAAATCTCATCCCAGGGCTGGAGGGAGCTAGTAGTAGTCTTCAGAACCCAGGGAGCCTTGCAAAACACAGAAAATATTTACAGGTGGTTGAAATCGATATGGAAGAGTCAATTATGGCAGAGTCAGCCTCATAACTGCTACAGAGCATTTCTCAGGGGAGCCTCTCCATCAGTGCACCTTGACGTGCTTTCTTTTAGGAATGTATCAACTCCAGAGAAGAGGTATGATTATTGTCTCCATTTAATAGATGAGAAAATCAAGGTAGAAGGAAATTGAATAATTTCTTCAGTGGTACAGAATTCATAAAAGGGAGGTGGGGAGGTGGGGAGAGTGCTGGGCTGACTTCAGGGAAGTTGAGTCCCAAAGCTATGGATTCAGTCATTATACAACACTGATTCAGGCGTCCTTTGATGTTTAAGGTCATTGCAGCAACTCAAGTCTGATTGGGTTGCATGGATGTTGGTAATCAAGGCCAACCATGTAAGAAAAAGGGAAGTAGGTAACATTTGCCTTCGGGTCTCTTTTACCTTCTTTTTATTCTCCTTCCACAGTTTGTACTACTCGTTTTAACTGCAGTCCTGATTACAAACCAACATTTCATTTCTGTAGGATTTTGTTTTCTAGGCTTATTGTTGAAAGCAGATAATACTATTAACTTACAAAGGTTTAAGGATTCACTCTTTTTTTTTTTTTTTTTAAGAGATTTTTGCCATAGGGCCTGTGAGCTTGCTGGAGAAACAGAGAGACTCAGAAAGACAGAAAGTGAGAAATCACCCCCCGAGGGGGATGGCCTTACACAGTTACTTCTTTTCCATTCTCCTCTCAGTATGTCCGGCACACGCAAACACACATGCCCAATGTGTTTCAAGCCACTGGGTCCAGGACTCGAACCACAGTCATCCTTGTGGGAGTCCAGTGTCTTAACCATTACACCATCTCCTGGTTCCAGGAGTCACTCTTTTAAGAGATCTTTACATTTCAGTAGGAAATTTATAAGGAATAGTAAGTATTCAAAATATACCACTTCTTTTAAAAAAACTATTTTCATTATAGGTTGCATGTGCTCACCAGAAAGAGAAAGAGGGAGGAAGTGAGCGAGCACCCTCCCAGGGGTGATGATTGCGCCCATTCTCTTTTCCTTCATTCTTCTCTTGGGATTTTGGACATGGACACACACGTGTCCAGTGTGTTTTCCAGGGTGCTGGGTCTAGGACTGGAGCTGTACTATAGTTCATGTGGGGTACAGCTGCCTTAACCATCACACCACCTGGCTGGCCTAGCCATTTCGAAATTACGCTTCACCCTCCATTTTAGACCAAGGAAAATAGCATTTTTCAGGCTGGGAGCTCTGTCTGAGTCCTTAAAGAATATTGTGGAATGGGAGGTGGCAACCTTCTTTTCTTCTGGAAAGGCCTCTTATGGTATAGAAATGAGGAACGAGAGTTAAAGGGAGGAGGAAACGTTGTATAGATGCGGGTTCGAAAAGGCAGAAGGAATGTGTAGGATTTCATAATGTTTAAACTTTATCTGTGCCAGTTTTTAGCCATGTAATTATCGGCAAGTGATTAAAAATTACCTGGGAGGACCAGCAGTTGGTGTAATGGCTGTCGCTGGACTCCCATGTAGTCAACCACAGTTCGAATCCTGGACCTGGTGACTTAAACTCACGCCAGGAGCATGTGTGTGCATGCCCAAGATCCCGAGAGGAGACTGAAGGAGAAGGGATTGTGGTGTGGCCATCTTCCCTGGGGTGTGATTTCACGCTTTCTGTCTCTCTGTCTCTCTCTGTCTTTCTGGTGAGCACATACGCCCTATAGCAAAAACCTCTCCAAAAAAAAAAAAAAATTTAAACAAAAAATTAAAATTACCTGAGGTTGGAGGAGCAAGGATGGACTGCTTCCATGGCCTGGTGGTTAAGGCAGCTAGATACCACATAGTCAACCACGTGGTTTGAGTCCCAGACAGAGCAGCTTGAGAAACACATGGACGCATGTGCATGTGTGCCCAAAATCCTGAAAGAAGGGAGAAATGGAAGTGAAGGGATTGCATTGTGACCATGCCTCCTCTGGCAAATTAAAAAAAAAAAAAAAAAGAAAAAAAGAAAGTTGCCTACATGAAAATACCTTAATTTGTAGAGTTTTGAGGATTCGATACGATAAAGACTGAACACAGCAGTAACCAGAGACATGTCTATGGGCAGGAAGTTCTTGGCCAATGTTGATGCTCCTCCCCCTCCTCCACACACTATATAAATGAGGGGTCAGGCGGGGAAACAATAAAGATTGATGGAGGTGAACTATCCAGAAGAGAAAAGGGCCAAGTTGCGAGGTACTTAGTCCTTGTCCTGAAACAATCTTGTTATACTCCTTCATTCAACAGATACTTATTGATTGCTTCTCCCGTTCTCATGGGTTTGAGACTTGGAGTCAGTACATTTAGAAACTGATTTTGTGGGACTGTGTCTTCACACATTTAGAATCTGATCCATGCCGCCAACTGAACTCACTAAGGCATTGCAGGCATCTTTCTCTTCCTCCTTCCTCAGATACAGCTTCCGATGAGCACGTGGGAAAGTGAAACAATGATCATGTTCTGTTTTAGCGCATTACCCTGGAACACTGTGCACAGAACGCTTTATTTAATGAGAACGTATTTAATAGCAGTCCAACCGTGGGCCACTGGTCCTTGCTTTCTCTTGTAGGTGGCCATGTATATAAACATTTTAGTCATTGTTTATCTAGTTCTGAAACTCCACAGCTCCTGAGTTAACTGCAGCGACTGAAATCACATAGGTCATGTCAACTGTTAGGTTTTTAAGAGCTTCCTTGGATTTTAATTGAGGATCGTGCGTTACGTTCTTGCGCTCCAAGTAAGACAGTGCATCATGATACTTGATGCCTCTGAGCCTTGATTTATAAACTAATCAGGCCAAGAAAGATAGATATTCGACAGGACTGTTAGAGAGTAAAAAAAGTAACCTTAATAATCCCGCCATGGCACTTTGCTACTGGGGTTTTGCCAAAGATTTCCTGAATGTACTCTGTCCTCATCAGCCTGTGCACATAAATAAGATCATAGTAATGCTAATTCCTGGATTTTGCTGGTCTCACTACAAAACTGCTGGGCCTTTCCAGCCAAACTCTCACCTTCTGTTAACATCAAAGGCTATCGCACGTTTGCTGAAGAAGTTTGTCCCCAGTGGGTACAACTGCTGTCTTACTGGCTCTGCCCAGCATTTGCTGGGCCTGTTCCTGCTAGTCCTTAAGAAGAATGCCTCTCTCCACAGAGCACGGTACCCTGGGGTTTCCCAACATGTCATCGGGCACCATGTTCTCTTTAGGCTTCACTAAGCTGCTGGAGCTACAGAGTAGTCCGTAAAGACAATGTTCCCCTCCCTAACTCTGCGCCTTACCTATCACCTGGACCTGGGCTACAACTGCTTGGCACCCAAGTAAACAGCTTTTGTGGATTGTGCCTATCACCCTCCACCTGTCCTGTTACCTCAGGAAGGCACAGCAGAAACAGAGCCATATCATCCCTCCATTGTCCTCAGTACTACCCACCCTCCATTACCCATGAATCCACTTTGTCTCTTCTCCTTCAGCCAAAAAGCAAAAGCCTTTACGGATACCAACTCAGGCAGATCTGTACCTTATGAGTCACCAGCCTCAGCTTCCCAGTCTTTATTTAGGCTCAGCACGCCCACTCTGCAACCCATTCATGAGGTTGTTTGTTACGGAGAGCTGATAACCACACGGGAACTAAGAGATCATCGGGGCCTACTTACATCGGAGTCATCGGCCACTGCTGATTAGCGTGAGGACTGCCCCCAGTAAAGGGGTCACGGGAGCAGGTGGAGCGCTAGAGGAGCTATGAACTCATTTCAGCATTATTACCAGTTGAAACAGATGGAGCCCCGTGTAAAGTTATAGGTACCCCACTATTAGCTGAGAGGACAGTCTTCGTTTCTGTGGCTCTCAACACGTTTTTTTCTCAGCCATCCAGTTTTCCAAGGCAGGAAAGAGCAGGGAGCCGTGGAGTCCTGATGAGCGGAAAGGCGCACCATCCTTATCATGTGGGCTTCAGAGGAGACAGGAAGGCAGAAAACATGGGCAGTGATAGAGGTCTTTGTACAAACACAGTGCACTGTGGTTTAGTGACGGGATCCTTGGTGCCAGCTGTCAGTAACAAGACCCTGTGTTGTTTTTGACCTAATCTCTTCCTACCTTCTTGCTTGAAAAAGGACTTCCAGTCATTCATTCTGGAATCAAAGACCTCAAGGTCTTGAAAACAACCCAGTCCGGCTTTGAAGGCTTCATCAAGGACCAGTTTACCACCCTCCCGGAGGTGAAGGACCGGTGCTGTGCCACCCAAGTGTACTGCAAGTGGCGCTACCAGCAGGGCAGAGACGTGGACTTCGAGGCCACCTGGTATGAAAGTGTGCTAGGATATGGTACTGGGACAGGGTCGGCCCTTTTCTCATGGGGCCAGGGGCCCTGGAGCCTTAGATCTGAAAGAAGACTAGAGGCTATTCAAAATGCCCCTTCCCATTATTCAGAAATCCCTTCTGTTCTTTATTTGATTAAATCAGTGATTCTCAGTCACTCTCGTGCATCAGAATCAATGACAGGCCTGTTAAAATGATGATAGCTGGGCCCACTCCAGAGGTTCTTAGTGGGACCTGATAATTTGTATTTCTAACTCACTCTCGGGTGATGCTGATGTTTCTGTCCCAGGAACCACACTGTATCAAAGGAAGACATTATGCAGCCTTGCTACCACATAGTGATGTAGAGAGGGCTAAACTAGAGTGGCCATCCTGATCCAGTTTGCCAGGGACTTTCCTGTTTCTAACACTGAAAGTCCTATATCCAGGAAACCCCTTGTTCTCAGATAAACCAAGATAAATTTAGCTCATTGATCATCATAGGCTAAATGCAAAATAATATGATATTCGTTAGAGCACTTTGTAAATGATGAAGGCTTTGAAAAATGCAGAGGTATGATTATTATAATATTCATGACAAAGAGTAATTAGGCCTCTGAACTCCCAGGAGTTTGCTTTTTTACTGCTATCTTTCTTTTTTTTGAGAGAGAGATTTTTGCTATAGGGCTTCTGTGCTTGCCAGAGAGAGAGAGAGACAGACAGAAAGTGAGAAATCATCTCCCCGAAGGAATGGCCATGCCAAATCTCCTTTCCTCCATTCTCTGGGTTTTGGGGCATGAACACACATGCCTGGTGTGAGTTTTAAGCTGCCAGGTCTGGTTCTCGAACCATGGTTGACTACCTGGGAGCCCAGCCACGTAACCATTATGCCATCTGCTGGTCCCTTTGACTGGTATCTTACTCCTTTGCTGACATTCTTCTAGAAATTTCTATGCTATGATAAGCTGAAATCTGACCACTCCCTCAACTCCCACCCCACATACCTTCCTCTGTCTGATACAGTTTTCCTCCACTCTTTAATATGTGATAGACCTTAAAATGTTTGAAGAGAACCTTGCCTCAGTCCTTTTTTCCCTTTTTGGTTTCAGTTGTTGCTCATGGGCAGCAGCCTAATGGATTTATGTTGAGAAGGGTATGAAACAGAACATGCCAGAGTCAGGGCAGTAGTCTGGGCCTCCCGCTAAAGACAGGGACTTGGAGCAGATCATTTAACACTTGAGCACAGGCTCTTTTTCTCTAAGTTAGGGATGATAGTAGTACCTACGTGAGAGAATCCAGTGACGTGATGACATGAAATGCTTAGCACAGAGGCTAGCACAGAGTCGTGCCCCCTGCTGTAACAATTCAAGGAATCAGTCAGACAAAGCAGTAGGGGGTTTGAGACCTTGGGGGTCCTCTTCATTATGGTAGGTTATTTACCCTGAAATGCCCATTCGGCCCTGGTGCCAAACTATGAGGATAGCCTAGGGCTGCTCAATATGTTTGCTGAATGGTGCATGCGTGCGTGCGTGCGTGCGCGTGTGCGTGTGTGTGCGTGTGTGTGTGTGTGTGTGTGTGTGTGTGTGTGTGTGTGGAGGGAAACAGCCCATAAAGAGGGTTTTTGATGTTGCTGTTTTGGGGCACTATAGGATATTAATCTCTTTTGAAATCATTAACAGAATTATTTTCTGGGGGGACAGAATAGTCTCTACTTCTTAGTTTCATAATGCCTTCCTACAGTACCATCCTGTGAGAGTCCTCAGTTCTTTTCTCTGTTTAAGGGTCACTGTTCGGGACATTGTCCTGGAGAAATTTGCTGGGCCCTGTGACAAAGGCGAGTACTCGCCCTCTATCCAGAAGACCCTCTATGACATCCAGGCCCTCTCTCTGAGCCGGATTCCTGAGGTATGTTCTGTCACTTGCCATTCTGGGGATTGTATCTCCTGTCAGCTCTGAGAAAGAGTTGAGAGTTAAAATAAGAAAGTGGAAGACACATGAAAAATGACATCTGTTCTTGTTCAAAAGCTCGTTATAGCAAGTGAGAAGAGAGCAAAAAATGGAAAAATCTGTCCAGCCTGAAATACAGGCCCCATGCTGTAGTTGGAGAGGCTGAGCTTCTGTGTTTCAGGGAAGCCAGAGAATGAAAGGTAGAGATTGCATCCTCCCATCCACCATCCACTTATTTGATATTATTGAATGGTGTGGCAGCACACAGGGATACAAGGATAAATTTGATGTGGTTTCTACCCCCACAGCTCATTTTTCAGTGAAAGAAGAAAATAAGTAAGCAATACAGAAGAGAATAGATTATTATGAAAATGTAGAGGAAAGCACCTAACTTAGGTATAGCGGATAGGGCCAGTCAAGTTTTCTGGAGGGAGATGTGTCTGAGTCTTTAGGGACAAGGAAGGATTCTGAGTTCATACTCAAGGGTAAGTGAGCAGGTTTGACATGGAGATGGGAGAAAGCACAATACAGTCATTGATGGTTAGGGTCACAATAGGTGAAACTCCTGGAGTGAAAGTCTTTCCACGTTCCAAGTCAAAAGGGCCTTTGTGGGCTCATCTATAGAGTCTGTACTCTATCCTGGAAGTTCTTAGGAGCTGCTGAGAGGGTTAGACAGGGTGTGGGATAGCCAGATTTGCATTCTAGAAAGATTTTTCAGGCTGTGGGATAAATTAAAAAGATGACGAGCCACAGGCAAGGAGACCCACTGGGACACTATTATGGAAATCTGGCAAGGTGACCCTGGCCAAAGGCTATGGTGGGATGGAGAGAGGAGATATTACCCTAAGAGAGACTCCTGCCATGGCCCAGTGCTTCAGAGGCTTCCTTTAGGCCCTTCTTTGTTACGTATGCCTCCACTGGGTGGAGAGACGATGGGGCCATGGCAACAAAGCCAAGGCCCTGTACGTCCCTCAAAACTTCCTGTCCAAAGATCCCTGATAGTACTTCTAGAAACTGAATAAGACTCTTCCCAAAATCTATCCTTGGAAGGGCAGATTGTGCTTCTGGTGCCCACACCTCAGGCTGGGAGTGGGCAAAGGGAAGATGTTTGCAGGAGGCATGAAGAATTGACATATAAGCTGCAATGCATGTACACATGTTAGCCAAGAGAGAAAGTGGCATGAGCCTGGGGATGGGGCTGGCTCTTCTTATCCTGCCTCTCCTGGCATGGCACTTCAAGCAGTCAGGGAATTTTAAGTGAAAATCTGGCCTTCCAGTTTATTGTGTAGGTATATCAAGTTAGAAGCATAGAATAAATTTCACATAAAAGTTTTTTGGCCTGATTTATAACTTTTAAATCTTTATACATCAGGCATGTGGGTTTCCAATTATACTTCTATCCCAGCGCCTAGGAATGTTAGGAACAGGCCTGGAGAGAAGGAAATGGAATGAGGAGGAATTGAGACATTGGTTAGTACCTGGAGGCCAGTCAAATGTCAAACAGGTCTATGTTTCAGACCCAAAGAGCCTTACATTTCAGGGAAACAGGTTTTGTACACTGAGGGGAGAAGAGTGAACCCACCATCTTAGAACTGGACTAACAGAAGAGATTAAAATCAGGCAGTAGAGGAATATCAGAGGGCTTCTCAGAAAATAGAAATGGAACTTAAGTAATAGTTTAGGGGTAGGTGGGGAGAGTGAAGGTGGATGGAGTGACAGAGACAGAGACTCGAGGTTGCCCAATATGATACATATTATTGTGGTTTCCAGATTGAGGATATGGAAGTCAACCTGCCAAACATTCACTACTTTAATATAGACATGTCCAAAATGGGACTGATCAACAAGGAAGAGGTAAGAGAACTTTAAAAATATTTAAAACGCATCTCTTTTTCATCCTCCTTATTCCTCTTTAGAAACTTGTGATGAAACTGAATAATATCACTGACAAAAACACTTCATAGTTGTTACTTTCAAAAATATTTAAATTGCCACAGACTGTAGCCCTCTTAGACTCAGAGCCCTTCATGCCTGGGGCTGGAGTAATCTAGAAGTGGGTGAATGAGTCTGAGGAGGGTTGGAAGTTGCAAAGAAGAAAAGAAAGAAGGAACAGAGTGTCTCCAAGAAAACAGCTTTTAGATCTGCTTTTCCTGAAAGTGCCACATAAGGTCATAGCTTCACTATTCTTCCATTGTGAGGCAAGAGAAGAAAAAAAGTTTTTATTTTCATTCCATCCCCTCAACTTTTTTTTTTTGGAGAGGTTTTTGCTATAGGGCACGTGTGCTCACCAGACAGACAGAGAGAGACATAGAGACAGAAAGCGAGAAATCACCCCCCAGGGGGGATGGTCACGCCGCAATCCCTTCTCCTCCATTCTCCTCTCGGGATCTTGGGCATGCACACACACGCTCCCGGCGTGAGTTTTAAGCCACCAGGTCCGGAATGCGAACCGTGGTCGACTACATGGGAGTCCAGCGACATAGCCATTACGCTAACTGCTGGTTCCCGTCCCCTCAACTTTTTGATTAAGTAGTCAGTTCAGTAGCATTCAACTCATACAGAAAAGATGATTGCAATGAGAGAAGGCAAGAGTAAATTCACTTTTGAAAGGAAACTTTTGTCTTAGAAAAAGTTCTTACCTTGATTTTTTTCTTTTCTTCTCTTTTATTTTTTTGCCATAGCAGAAGCTTAGACCACTCAGCAAATCTGACAAGACAGCCTGAAGTCCTATAGCAGGCCATCGTGATCAGTTCATGGGAGATCAGAACTGTCTCTCCCTCTTGGACTGCTTTTAAAATGATAGAATTTCTTACTTTGATCCATCCTCCCCCAGATCTCTAGAATCTAACAAACACTATTTTGGGTGACTTCTTTCATTATCGGTAGGCAGTGAGACAGGAAAAGGCCATCTATTTGCATGGCTCTGCTGTTGTGGAATTCTGTCATTGAATGAATAAGGGCCAATGAAGGGGTCTCCAGAAGGTCTTGCTTTCTGGACCTGCTGACCCAAGAACCTCACAGTCTGGCCAGGTATCTTGTTTCTGTTCTGCAAATCCTGTTGGCAGACTCCACTAGACTGTGCACCACTATCAGCTGCCGGTAGAGATGAGAGGGTTGGGGGAGGGGTGGGGAGCAGTGCTTAGGAAATGAAAGTCATGCTTAGGTTCCCAATATAGGTGATCTGGAGTCCTGATTGCAGGGCAGTGACCTTGGTCTCCTTCATGTTTAGTCCAGCTGAAAAGAGGAGCAGACCTATTTACTTCAGAGGAAGGAAAGGATTACCAGAATGCCATTAATTAGAATGCAAAGCCTTTTGTAAATGATTACCTTCTAGAGGTTCATTTTCCTCACGTCCGAAGTAATTTATTTCCTCCATAGCTAGTTCAGCAAATCATTTTGTGGATCACCTTATTAGTAATTATAACATACTTCGTGGATATAGTTTACTTAGGAGAGGGACTTAAGAGTAATCTTGGCCATGCCCACCAGAGTCAAAACAAATGGCCCTGAAAAGAAAGAGTCAAGTGCCACGACCAGAGCAGAGCTTAGGTCTGGACCCCAGATAGAGAAAACACAGTCTCTCCAGGGCGTCCTGATGACACAGGGCTGCCCTAGTCCCAGCTTGAGGGCTTGTTGGTTGGCTAAGGCCCCAGGTCCCTCCCTCTAAGAAGTCAGAACGCAGCTTCCTCCTGGAGCTCAAACAGGGGCTGGAAAGTGGGATGACCAGTACCACTGGGCCAGTACTCTGTGTCAAGGCACCTGAGTAGCTGAACCAGCAGCCCCTATGTCTGTGTCTGCGCTTTGGAGATGGCTGGAGCCACTCCAGGCCCCCATCCCCCC
>NW_006159743.1:1963283-1968229 GCF_000334495.1 Tupaia belangeri chinensis
CCAGGGGGGATGGTCACGCCGCAATCCCTTCTCCTCCATTCTCCTCTCGGGATCTTGGGCATGCACACACACGCTCCCGGCGTGAGTTTTAAGCCACCAGGTCCGGAATGCGAACCGTGGTCGACTACATGGGAGTCCAGCGACATAGCCATTACGCTAACTGCTGGTTCCCGTCCCCTCAACTTTTTGATTAAGTAGTCAGTTCAGTAGCATTCAACTCATACAGAAAAGATGATTGCAATGAGAGAAGGCAAGAGTAAATTCACTTTTGAAAGGAAACTTTTGTCTTAGAAAAAGTTCTTACCTTGATTTTTTTCTTTTCTTCTCTTTTATTTTTTTGCCATAGCAGAAGCTTAGACCACTCAGCAAATCTGACAAGACAGCCTGAAGTCCTATAGCAGGCCATCGTGATCAGTTCATGGGAGATCAGAACTGTCTCTCCCTCTTGGACTGCTTTTAAAATGATAGAATTTCTTACTTTGATCCATCCTCCCCCAGATCTCTAGAATCTAACAAACACTATTTTGGGTGACTTCTTTCATTATCGGTAGGCAGTGAGACAGGAAAAGGCCATCTATTTGCATGGCTCTGCTGTTGTGGAATTCTGTCATTGAATGAATAAGGGCCAATGAAGGGGTCTCCAGAAGGTCTTGCTTTCTGGACCTGCTGACCCAAGAACCTCACAGTCTGGCCAGGTATCTTGTTTCTGTTCTGCAAATCCTGTTGGCAGACTCCACTAGACTGTGCACCACTATCAGCTGCCGGTAGAGATGAGAGGGTTGGGTGAGGGGTGGGGAGCAGTGCTTAGGAAATGAAAGTCATGCTTAGGTTCCCAATATAGGTGATCTGGAGTCCTGATTGCAGGGCAGTGACCTTGGTCTCCTTCATGTTTAGTCCAGCTGAAAAGAGGAGCAGACCTATTTACTTCAGAGGAAGGAAAGGATTACCAGAATGCCATTAATTAGAATGCAAAGCCTTTTGTAAATGATTACCTTCTAGAGGTTCATTTTCCTCACGTCCGAAGTAATTTATTTCCTCCATAGCTAGTTCAGCAAATCATTTTGTGGATCACCTTATTAGTAATTATAACATACTTCGTGGATATAGTTTACTTAGGAGAGGGACTTAAGAGTAATCTTGGCCATGCCCACCAGAGTCAAAACAAATGGCCCTGAAAAGAAAGAGTCAAGTGCCACGACCAGAGCAGAGCTTAGGTCTGGACCCCAGATAGAGAAAACACAGTCTCTCCAGGGCGTCCTGATGACACAGGGCTGCCCTAGTCCCAGCTTGAGGGCTTGTTGGTTGGCTAAGGCCCCAGGTCCCTCCCTCTAAGAAGTCAGAACGCAGCTTCCTCCTGGAGCTCAAACAGGGGCTGGAAAGTGGGATGACCAGTACCACTGGGCCAGTACTCTGTGTCAAGGCACCTGAGTAGCTGAACCAGCAGCCCCTATGTCTGTGTCTGTGCTTTGGAGATGGCTGGAGCCACTCTAGGCCCTCATCCACAAGTTTATACAAAAGTGAAGCCAACATGTGAGAAACAGCAAGTTGGACACACTGATCATAGCAGAGCTGTGACAAATGACAGGGCAGGAAGATGGAAGAACTCTAAAAGCACAACTGTCTGGAGCCATTTAGCATCCGGCCAACAGGGGCCAACAGCCCTGAGGGCCTTAGATACTGCTGAGGGCACAGTGGTGTTACAACACCAGACAGTGACTGATGCCCTATGTCAGTCACCAAGAAAAGGTCAAATTGTGTTCACTGTGCTCTATTTAAAAAGCAGGGGTGTGTAATACATTTAAAAACATATTTCAATGATTAAAATTCTTTAAGAACTTTAATTTTCTGGAAAATGAACTGATTTCTAAACTATTACCAAAAAAAAGGCTATTACCATACCTGAAGTAATTTTATTAGAGGCTATATACCTTTTCTTATTTAATAAGCTGTTGTTTTTGTTGTTGTTTTAATATTGATTCGTAGAAAGAAGAGGGCTGTCTTAATGTCTCTGAAATTATTAATACTACGTGATTTTTCTACAGGTCTTGCTGCCATTAGATAATCCCTATGGCAAAATTACCGGTACAGTCAAGAGGAAGCTATCTTCAAGGCTGTGATGTTGTGGAGTACACTTTCAGCTAAAGAATTCGTTAAGCCATTTGTGATGCTGGAGATTCCAGTGTGTAGCCATGCAAAAATTTAACCTAGTATATTGATTTATAGTGTTCATTTTTCTCACATCTGAAGTAATTTATTTCCTCCACAGCTAGTTCAGCAAATCATTTGGTGGATCACTTTATTAGTAATTATAACATACTTTGTGGATATAGTTTACTTTAAAATGTTGAGCACGATTAAAACAATCACAGATAAATATTTCTTTTTTGTTTTCTTGGGCCTTCCTATTTTAGAGAAGCTTTAGAATCAATTCATTAAGAAAATAATCATGGGACCAGTAGATGGCATAACGGTTGCTTCACCAGACTCCCACATGGCCAATCGCAGTTCAAGTCCCAAACTGGGTGGCTTGAAACTCACTCTGGGTGCATATGTGTGCATGCCCAAAATCCTGAGAGGAAAGTGAAGGAGAAGAGAGTGCAGTGTGGTCATCCCACGGGGGGTGATTTCTGTCTATCTGTCTCCCTGGTGAGCTCATGTGCCCTATTGTGAAAATCTCTCTTAGGAAAAAAAAAAAAAGAAAAAGAAAATAATTATGAATGAATTGGTACACAAGTTTAAGAAGCAAATATTGGTTTTGTCCAACTGGGAAATGCAGAAAATGCAATAAAATATTTTAAAATGCCCATCGTGATTTAAATTAAACCAAATATCTGACCTTGTAAGAATGCTCTAGCATATGTATCATTGATACTTTATTTCTACTCTGATAATATTTTTGTGATGTTAAGGTATTGATTTTATGACTTTTATAACCCTTGGGAAAAATTTACATTAGGTTTTTGAAAGAAAGTATAAATTATTTCTGTTTTTTTTTTTTCTTTTGATCAGGAAGGGACAGAATAAGAGGGAGAGAGTGAGAGAAAGAGAGAGAAAGTAAGAAAGCAAGGCAGCAGGTCCAGGATCAGACTGTGGTCGGTCGTGTGGGAGCCCAGCACCCTTAACCACCATGTCTGCAGGCCCCAGTTGTTTTTCTTTAAATGATACATCCCTTTGGCACAGTGAGTCACATTTAATAAATGTTAATATACTTATGAATAAATATACATATAGAAACAAGCCTGGAGAGTATATATATATAAAATTATCAGTGATCTGGATGATGAGATTAGAGTGAATTTTACTTTTTGTACTTTTTTGAATCTTCCAAATATGAACATTTATTGTTCTTATGAGAAAAATAAACATAATTTATGATTTAAAGATGCACACTGCTGGTCCGATGAGTTAATGTTTTTAAAGTGCTGTGATAGTATTTGTGCCTGGTACATCGAATTTCTATGTGTTTTAAATGTTTGTTGAATGTAATACATATCCTGCCCTTTATTTTTAACCTTTTTTCAAATTTATTGATTTGCATTTAAGACAAACTATTGACAAAAAGGCGCTAGAGGGACCAGTAGTTAGCGTACTGGCTATGTTGCTGGACTCCCATGTAGTCAACCGCAGTTCGAGTCCTGGACCTGGCGGCTTAAAGTCACGCTGGCACATGTGTGTGCATGCCCAAGATCCCGAGAGGAGAATGGAAAAGAAAGGATTGCAGCGTGGCCATCCCCCTTCAGGGGGTGATTTCTCGCTTTTTGTCTCTCTGTCTCTCTCTGTCTTTCCAGCAAGTGCACGTGCCTATAGCAAAAACTTCTTAAAAACAAAGGTGCTAGAAATAGTCTAAACAAGTGAGAAAATACGGTCGACATTACTGGAACACTACTAAAATAATTCCAGGACAAAGGTTTATTCAACAGGACAGAATCTGTTAGATGTGGTCACTAACTCAAAACCCAACCACCGCTTACTTTTCTAAATATATCATAGTGGTATAATTAATAATATTCAATCACTTATTCTTTCCTAACTATGAAAAATTAAAATATCAATTAAAACAATACATCTTCTCTTAAATGTCTCTTACAGATATAATTTTAATACTTTCATTCAATAGTGGTAGGCTTTAAGAATTTTTTTTTTCCTTTCACAAGCCAAACAACAATTCACCTGAAGGAACTGATCATCTGTAGACTCATAGTGCAAATAAAGAGTACAAGAATGCAGCAACTGACATTTCCAAAATACGACACAGATAAAATTCTTAGAAGGGACAAGCAAAAAACCTCTGTTAAACAGATGGCCACAGAACCAGAACGTGTGATAATTTTACTGGCAATGTCAGTGGGACGCCACTGAACTCGGAAGTTTCTGAACTCAACTTGAACCCTCACGCTTTGTATTTTGCTTTTCCGATTTCACTAATGACACAAACATGATTCAAGTCCCTGAAGTATTCATTATAGTCTAGGGCATAGCCTACAACAAACTTGTCTGGAATTTCAAATCCAACAAAGTCTGGTCTATAGCCAACACTTCGAGGGGTCCTTTTCACCAGCAAGCTCGCAACCTTGACCATCTTTGGATCATACTGCCTGACCAAAGAAAGCAAGGCTTGCATTGTTTTTCCAGTGTCAATTATATCTTCAACAATCAAGACATTCTTTCCAGTTAAAGTTGAGAGATCATCTCCACCGATTACTTTTATGTCCCCTGTTGACAGGTCATTACAGTAGCTCTTCAGTCTGATAAAATCTACAGTCATAGGAATGGATTGATCGCTATTTCTATTCAGTGCTTTGATATAATCCAGCAGGTCAGCAAAGAATTTATAGCCCCCCTTGAGCACGCAGAGGGCTACAATGTGATGGCCTCCCATCTCCTTCATCACATCGCGAGCAAGTCTTTCGGTCCTGTCCATAATTAGTCCATGAGGAATGAACACT
>NW_006159743.1:1968246-1971691 GCF_000334495.1 Tupaia belangeri chinensis
CTCTTTCCAGATCCTGTGCATAATGATTAGGTATACAAAACAAATCTAGATCATAACCTGGTTCATCATCACTAATCACGATGCTGGGGCTGCGGGTCACCATAATGGAGACTGTCGGTATGCAGGTTGAAGGCTGTCTGACAAGGGTGAGCTATCCTGCCTTCTTTTTATTTATTAGACCCAAGGAGAGGTCATGATTGGCCTCTGTGGGTCAGGTGAGAAATGGGACGTCTTAAGAGTAGCCAACCCTACAAGATGCTGGAGGCCACTTACAAGCTAGTGCCTGCTTGAAAGACTGTGGGCTAAGAAAGATGAAATAACTTGATAAGGACAGTGTTGTGCTACACTGAGCACTCGCGTTACAGAACGTGCTTTCTACAACACATCGTGTGATTTGCATGGCCAAATGACGGGTACATTCCATTCCTCTACAAACTCGATAATTCTACTCTAAGGAGAAAAAAGTCTAACACAACGTTTCTTAAGTCTTTTTTTTAACTTGATATTCTCTCATTCATGTAAGTTTTAAAAACACTGTATTTGATTCAGAGAAGAAACTCAAGTTTAAACAGAATCCTTTTGCCCTAGAATTGTGGCCCATTTTATACATGCACGCATTTTGCATCTCCTTTTAACTTTTAACACATTTGCTATCACGTGTTGCTACTCCCAGGTGTGTGGCAGGAAAGCCTGTAGTCTGTACCATTGTCAAAGACCAGGCTCCTGTTTTGTGAAGAATGTCCTCTTACAGCCTGAGTTGCTACCTTGGGGCCAACAGATGGTGTGTGGTTAAGGCACTGGATTCCCATATGACCTACCACAATTCAAATCCTGGACCTAGTGGCTTGAAAATCATGCTGGGCGCATGTGCATATGTGCACAAAATTTCAAAAGAAGAATGGAGAAGGGATCGCAGTGTGGGCATTTCCCCTGAAGGGTGATTTCTCAACTTTCCCTCTCTCTCTCCTGCAAGCACATGAGCCCTATGACAAAAAAAAAAAAAAAAAAACCAAAACAAACTAAAACTAAAGAAAAAAAAAAAAAGCTGAACACTGGCTTTGTGTTCCACCTGCTTCTTTCAGCTCTGGAGATGGGCAGGCAGACCTGAACTGTAAACACCTGTGAAGTTGCTTGTATCAAAACGCTTTATAATTTTGCTCTGTAAGGCTACAAGAATTTCATCCCCTTTGGGGGAAGCAGAGATGTTCTCATATTCCCCTCTTCTCTAGCCCTGTCCTCATCCAACCCCAGCTCAATTACTTTCGCGGAGGAAGCAGGCAGGTGACTCTGAGCCCACACACGGCTTGGGGGCAGTTTGCACAGCATTCAGTGGAGCAAGCTGTCATTTAGGGCTTGTGGTTTTGGCAGCAAAGATTCTGACTAAGGTTTGTTCCATATTTCATCCCATAACTTTTCATAGCAACAGAGAAAATGTACACCATTCTTTTTCAAGTCAGGCTTAAGCTTATAACATTCCTTATTTTTAGAAATGGGTTTTTTTCTCCCCCCTTTTTTTTATCCCAATATAAAAGTCTTTTGAAACAACATTTTACTTATTAGTCATTGAAACCAAATTTCGCTTTCTCAATTACCTATAGGTTAACTATAGAAATTTGGACTTTTTTCTAACCTCCTTCTGCTTTTTCTTTCTTTCAGACTGAGCCGTGTGGAGTATGCCCTTCACAGTGGTCTATGGAAATCTTTGTAAAGTCTGCTTCCTTACCTGCCCTTCTCAGGAAGCAAAATTTGTTTCCAAGAACAGGAATTTCAAGCCTCCTAGACAGACACACTCCAGGTTCTTCCTGCTGCCAGATACTTAAAACTTGGCCTCTTCGTATGTTCAGGTCTTTGTTTTCCTTTCTCTTTGAGCTCAGCTGCCTCTCATTCTTCCACTTGCCCAGGCTCCCTCTCAGAAATTCCTCAAGTATTCTGGAGCCTATTGAGACCCTGTTGAGAATGTAATGACTATGAACCTTCCCAGAACAATGCTCATTCACGTTCCTACCGGTGCCTCCACCTCTCCTGAGGAAGAAGTTTAAAATCTACCCTTAAAGTATAATGAGGCACATATTCAACCAAACTTAGACGAATACTACTCGCCTTTACATGAGGAGAAATAAGTGTATTTAGAATAAAAGAGGATCCCAGGTGTGTTCATCATAACAAGTCACAAGTTACCATAAACTAGGTAATGTATAACAACAGAAATTTGTTCCCTTGAAATTCTGGAGGCCAGAAATCCAAAATCAAGTTGTGGACAGGGTTGTGCACCTTCCAAAGGGTCTAAGGGAGATTCCATTCTCATCTCTTGCAGCTTCTCATGCCCTCCGGGTCCTGTGGCTCTTGGCCACATCCCTCCACTCTCTGCCTACATGGTCACATTGTTTCCTCATCTGTCTGTCAGTTCTCCCTGGTGTGACTCTCTTTTTTCTTTCCTCAATGCTAGAGGGTGCATGCAGGAACGTGAGAGATGAGAGAGAGAACCACCACATTGGAGCCTTGTCTTGCTGCAGTCTTTCTTCCTCCAATTCTTCATCCTCTCAGGATTTGGGTATAAGCACTCCCTGCATGTATTGGGTGGTTGGGAAAATCATGACACATTTTTGCATAGAAAAATATAGAAATATACATGACTTTCCCAATGACCTAATATTTTCAAGTTGGTAAGGCTGAGACTCAAACCCAGTCGTCCGTATGGGATCTGGCTTCCTCTACACAGCGCTTACCACTGTATTATAGGGCTAACCCATGCGTGACCCTTTTAAGGACATTGGCCACTAGATTTGGGGTCTACCAGGTACCTCAGGGTGTTCTCTTCATCTTAAGATTCTTAACTTGATGACATCAACACAGATTTATTTATTTTTCCATATAGGGTCACATTTGCATGTCCCTGCAATTAGGATGTGGGCTTCTGGTTTAAGGGCCATCATTCAACCCACTCTACCAAATCAGGGGACAGCGGGCTTCTTGAGGACAGCTCTTCTGGTATATATGGATCTTTCCACACAGGCACCATTCCCTTTGAACCTGGCGGATGGTCACAAACCCCTGCCTATTTGATCAGTTGTTGCACTGATGTCCATAAAAGGGGGAAGAGCATGGGCTTTAGATCCAGGTACTGTTAAGTTTTAAACTGGGCTTCACCAATTTCTATCTGTGTGACCTTGAACAAGTTCTGTTCTCTAAGCTTCAGTTCTGTCATTTATGAAATGGGAATGACAAAACAAGTACTTCTCAGGACACAAGTGAATTGAGGATTAATTGAGATTATGCATGGGTTAGGATTTTTTTTTGTTTGTTTGTTTGGAGAGTTTTTTTTTTTTTTTTTTCTATAGGGCTCGTGCGCTCACCAGACAGACAGAAAGAAACAGAGAGATAGAAAGCGAGAAATCACCCCCCAGGGGGGATGGCCACGCCACAATCCCTTCTCCTCCATTCTCCT
>NW_006159743.1:1971951-1981156 GCF_000334495.1 Tupaia belangeri chinensis
TTTTTTTTTTTTGGAGTTTTTTGTATAGGATGAGTGAAAGAGAGAGAGAGAGAGAGAGAGACAGACAGACAGACAGAAAGCGAGAAATCACCCCCCAGGGGGAATGGCCATGCCGCAATTCCTTCTCTTCCATTCTTCTCTCAGGATCTTGGGGACGCACACACATGCGCCTAGCGTGAGTTTAAGCCACTGGGTCTGGGACTCGAACCATGCTTGACTACATGGGAGTCCAGCGACATAGCCATTACGCTAACTGCTGTTCCCTAGAATGCTTTTGATTGCTACTAACTGAATACTTAAGAGTTTCTGAAATGGAAAGAGCATCTTTGCTTAAGAAATTTAGAGGTGGGGTCAACCCCACAGCACAGCAGTTATGCTCTACATAGAAAACTAGATCCTACATGGCCCACTGCAGTTTGAATCCTGATGCCAGCAATTTGAAAAACACACCAAGTGTATGTGCATGCATGTCCAAAATGCTTACAGGAAGGAGAAATGGAAGAAAAAGGATTGCGGTGTGACCTACTAGAGGATGCGTTCTCTTTCTTCCTGGTGTGCGCTTATGTCCTCTGGCAATTAAAATAACAGATTTGTAGTCCACTATCCCAGAATTGACTGAGCAACTCGTGATGGCATTAGAACTCAGTCTCATTCCACGCTTTGCTTTGCCTTCCTCGGTGTGGGAAACTGTCTTCCTCGTGGCTACAAATGGGTGCAAGCTCTCCTGTGGTGCATTACCCAGGCCACACTTGGGACCAACACACTCATTCCCTCAGATGCTGGAAGGGTCGGCCTCTGATGGCTTATAGTTGAATCCCTCTGCAGGAGCTGCCTGGGCTGAAGGAAGCTGTTTCTCCCAAGTTTACCCCTGGTCCGTGGGAGCAGCTCACACCTCTCAATTGTAACTGTTCAACTTTTCTCTGCCCAAACCTGGTTTTCTCCTCTCAGGCATCTTTCCAAGGAACACTTTGCAATGAACTTCCTACATTAAAATCTTAAGGCCTGACTGTATTTTTGCTGATCTGTGATACCAGAATGGTTCTAGGCAGGAGACTTCACAGTGGGATTTCAGGCCTAGCCAAGGTGGTACACAGGTATACTACTACTGGGAGGCTGGAAGCCCACATGGGAGGTCCAGGTTCAGTTCCTGGGCCAAATTGACAGTGCTGGGCACAGATGCACATGACTGTAAGCATAGCTAATTGGGAGACTAGGGCAGGAGGATCTTGACACAGTAAGACCCTGTCAAAAATGCCCACCTTTCTCTCTCTCTCTCTCCCCCCTTTTGTCTCAGAAAGAGAAACTATAAAATAAAACGGGGTTTTGGAACTGGATTATTTACTGGCAAGCTGGCAAGAAGCTCCCAGAATGCTATAGTCATTCAATTGTTAATATTTTCCCCAAAGATGAGTTGGGATGGAATACTGTAGGAAAGAAATAGACTGGTAAGGGCAATATCTCAGATGCTTGAGAGCTTTAGGGAAGATCGTTATTATAAGGACTATGGAAGTTGAACGGATATTGCAGGGAAACAATGTATTAAGAATAACAGTGAAAAGCTGAGGATGCTTAATAATCAACATAAAGGAAAAGTGTGAAAGCAAGAGGACCTCCTTGGTGACACAAAAACAACTCTATCCAGATGGTAGAAAAGCTTAGGATTTGGCCCAGGACTTAATTATAAGAATAGCAGAGCTCTGAGGAAAATTGAATTCTCAATTCTGACAGGTCTGTCACACTAAAGTCAAAGTCCCAAATGATGAACTTGAAATTCTGAACCTCAGTTTTCCCTGAACTCTCTGGGCCTGCAGAGTTGACAGACTCCTCCTTATTAAAAGCTAGCATTGCTCCTCTTGCTTGAAGACTACAGAGACTTTTGCCTATACAAAAAAAATGTGCCCTCTTGGGATCTATCTTCACCTCCTGGCCAATGGACTTATCAAAAGAATAAAATCATAAACTACCCGGAAATAAAATGGGCCCACTAGAGGAAGAAAGGGACCACAGGCTCTCTTTTAGAGAGGCAAAGGCTGAACCAGTATATGCAGGAGCTGGAAAATTATACATATTGGTTGGATAAAACCAATGAAATTTTAAGAAAGAGGAGGAAGAAAAGTCCTGTTCACATGGAATAGACACTGTGGACATGTAGGGTCTTGGCCTAGGACTATATTAACTCTGCTGGCTTTTGTATATGAGACTTGGACCATCTTGATTTTCATAGAACTTCACATTGGCACATATCTACGGTATCATGTTAATTGGATTGGATGAGCAAGAGCTGACACTTGTACACTCTTGGTCCCACCACATTAGTAACGTTTTTAGGAATCCAGTGGTTTAGGACAGACATTGGCTAAATTTGTCCCACTCCCTATTTTTATAAGTAACATTTTTTTGGAACACAGCAACAGCCACTTGTTTATGTATTGTCTGTGACTGCTATTGTGTTATAATGGCAGAGTTAAGCAGTTGCAACAGAGAACATTTGATCCGCAAACCTAAAATATTTACTCTGGACCTTTATAGAAAATTTTGCTGACCTTTGCTCTAAGGCATTACAGTTCATCGCTTTCAAAATAAAAGATACATTATCACATCCCAATCTTTCCACCACTAAGAAGAAAGCACAATGCCTAGTATTCCTTTCAGATGGGAAGAATCATATTCCACACTTGGGAATACTACTCCACCCCATATACTAGTTGATAAGACTTCTAGCTTTTTGTGGTGCCCAGAGACATAAGAGCCTCTGCAGCAGATCCAGACTGGGTACTAATATTCCTTCTGCTACAGCCATATGAACTAGCAGGTTCTATGTCATTACAGGTGTCTCTTATTGGGGAAGATGCTGTGTGGAGCTTATGGTAATATCCTCATCAAAATGCAGACTCCATGAGAACTATAGAAGATAATTATTCACCACTTAAAAATAGCTCCTTATGGGACCAGCAGATGGTGTAATGGTTGCATCACTGAACTCTCATGTAGTCAACCACAGTTTGAGTCTTGGACCCGGTGGCTTAAAACTCATGCCAGGTACATGTACGTGCATGCCCAAAATCCTGAGAGGAGAATGAAGGAGAGAGGTTTATGGTGTGACCATTCCCCTGGGGGGTGGGGGTGATTTCTCACTTTCTTCTCTTCAGCAAGCACATGTGCCCTAAAGCAAAAATCTAAAAATAAAATAAAAATAGTTCCTTATGTGTTAATGGGTCTATGTTGGTAATGTAAAGACAAATGTCTGACCATGGGATGTCAATAGGCTTCATGGGCCAGATATATTCATCATGAACTGGGTTCTATCAAACCCACCAAGTATTAGGATCTACCAAGATCAACATTTCCCGATCCTTTGTAAAATGAAAGTGAGAGAGCCAGGATCAGGTACAAGTGGGGCTAGAGGGCACAAGAAATACACAGGAGTGGGTGCTCCAGATCCCCCTGTTTCCTATCCGTTTCTCCAACACCTCTTGCATTTAAGGCCCTAGAGGGCATCTGGCTTTCACGACACTGGTGGAGGTAAATCTGCCCAATGAGTGCAGCTTTAGGACACATACCACAGGGTCATCTGTCTTGTATGTAATACATTCCTGGGTAAGAATATATACAAACTTGAGGGCAGTGACACATGGCTTGGTGGGTTGGTCAGGCAGCTAGAAAGAAAAAAGACCATGAAATTGTGCAGAGGAAGAGGTGTGTAAATGGGCCTGTGGGAGTATATGTAAGATGTGAGGGTCTTTGTTTTGCATATTAATGTCACCAAGGAGCCTCGTCTATGGAAGATGTACTAAACAATCAAGCAGACAGAATGACTTGGCCAGCTGATGTCAGTCAGTCTCTGTAGTGGGTAGCATAGTGGCAGAAGTAGAGGCCATTCATGGGTCCAGAAGCATAAGATTTGGCTTTCCAGTACTAATAGCAACTGTTGTTAACACATATACAGCCTCCCAGCAGTAGAGACCAATACTGAACGGACAGATATAGCACCAATTTTTGAGGAGTCAACCAGCTAGCTACTAGGCAGCAAGTTGAAATCACTGGAAAGTGTCAATGAATCATCTTGACTATAACGGACACGTATGCTAGCTATGCATTTGGCTTTTTGGCCCAGAGAGACTCAGCTGGTACCACTGTCCAAGGGCTTACAGAATTCTACATAACATCACTCAGATCAAAGGGCCATGCCTTTAAAGTTAAGGAGATAGGACCCATTCATCCTACCACATACTGCACCATCCAAAAACTGCTGGCCTGATAGAGTGATGAAATAATCTCTTATTGACAGACACAACTGAGATGTCAGCTCAGAGACAATACTCTATGATAGGGTACTGTCCTCCAGAACGCAATGTATTCTCTAAACATGTGACTCTTACATGGTGTTAGGTGCCTAGTAGCTAGAACAGATGGGTCTGGTAACCAAGGGTGGAACTAGGAATGACCCCACTTATCATCACTCCTAGTGACCTACTTGGGAAATATGGGCTTCCTCATCCCCCTCAACTTTAGGTCTTGATTTTGTAGAGGTCTTATTTCTAGAAGGATACCTCTACCAGAAAACACACTGAGAGTGATTTAAACTTAAACAATCAGCAAACTTAATGATTCTCAAGAAAAGTCACTATTTTTAGCCCAATGCATAAAGAGAACCATAATCAGACCAAAATCTTAGAACACTTATGAAGAGGAAGTAACATTGTAATGTAGAATATGGCAATGTTGTGAGTTGTAATTGACTGGTGAGGGAAGTGGTGACACATGTAACTCAGATCACTGCATTTTTAGAAAATCACACAAATCAACTGCTGAGATAAACTTCTAGTTAGACGTATTTTCGATGGGTGGCAACTGAAGCAGGAGTGGCTAAAGGCTTGTATAAAGTCATGTGGGTAAATCAGTAGCAGATCTGAGACCAGAACCCAGGTCTTCTGACCTCCTAGTGCAGTATTCCCTTCATCCTCCACTGTGGATTCACAGCTCCTAAGTTTTCTTTTTTAACTATGTGTGCATTAGGCCAATGTCAGCTTACTCTGCATTCTGCATACACACGCTATGGAAGCCTGATGAATAACCTACAGACATTCTGGTGTCTGGGAGAAGTCACCTTAGCATTAAAAATTCATTACAGAAATCTGCCCAAATAGACAATTAAGCAGACTGGTGTCAACCTAATTGGCTCAAATTAATGAATGCAGCACCACTTGGATTTTTTTTTTCTCTGTTTGTTATTGACTTCCATACACCTTCATTAAAATCACAAAAGTATCACAGGTCTCCCTTTCATTAGTCTCACAAAACTGTTTTGAATGTCATTGAATGCTCATTTTGGATTGTAGACAGGATACATTTAGAATTCACCAATACCTCAAATTAACTTCTCGAGGTCTTTGGGGACCAAAAAAAAAAAAAAAAATACATATGCATTTTGTTTGGCACATTTCCCTTAACTCAGCATAACGATTTTTTAAAGAGCTTAAATAATGCAAAATTTGGGGTGGAAGTGGAGCAGGGGTTATGTGCCCTTGTGAAGATAAAGAATCTAGAAGCCCCCAATATGTGAGAACCTAAAGAAGTAATTCTATTTAATTTTTTTTAGCAATATTAGGATGCATCGAGTGAGCAGTATTTGGATTCAGCGTGTATTTGTTAATTCTGTAACTATACTGGGTTTGAAGTGGGGTGAGAGCATGGCAATAACATCATATTTTTAAACATCTGTATGTACAACGAACAACTGTGCAACACCTCCTCATTTAACCCCCCATCAACCTTAAGAGGCTAGCATCATAGAAGGATGGCTGTATTTCCTACAGTACCCATCTCCCTACCTGTGTTTAGGTCGATACTTGGCTGCCTGAAATAGACTTTAGTTCCCACCCTCCTTTGCAGCTAGATACTGCCAAGTGACCAAGTTCTTGTTGATGGGGATGTCAGTGAAAGCACTACGTACAATTTTTCATAAAAGGTGCCCTTTACTCTTCTGGACTGAAATATAGTTGGGATGACTGAAGCTGAGCAGCCATCTTGGACCACATGGGCGATGGCTTATAGAACAGTAACTCAACACGAAGAAAACTGAGACCCAGCCATTAAGGAGCAGTTACATGAACCCTGAAGTGTAGACCTCATATACATAATAAAGACATTCTATCTTGTTTAAGTTACTATTATTTGGGTTTTCAACTAAAATGAATTCTAAATAATACACTTGGGTTACACTGTCCTAATTAAAATCTGCTGCAGTGTAAAATACACACTGGATTTCAAAAGCAAATAAGAAAAATTGTATATCATTAGTAATTTTTACATGGATTGTCACGATGATGTCATTTTTGGATCTATTGACTTAACAAGCATCTTATTTAAATAATTTCTTTGGGTTCTCTTTACTTTTTTTTAATGTGACTGCTAGAAAATTTTAAATCATATACATGGTTCATATTATACTGGACGGTGTGAGAGTAGAGCTGCTCTGTCTCTGAATTTTAGTATTCTCTAACTACTAAAGAATAGACGAAGTAGCTGAGGTTCGGAGGAGTCATAACAACTTACCCAAGTTCCTACGTCAAGTAACTAATGGGCTGAAGTCAAGCTTGGGTCTATTGGGGCAACCTTGGTGCCTACTGCATACAGTGCTGTCATTGGGTTGAGGCATGGAAGAGAGAACATGATCCTACACCAACACTTTTTTCTTTTTTTTGCTATTAGGTGTGTGTACTCGCTGGAGAGAGACAGTGAGAAGGAAAGTGAGAAATCATCTCCCAGAGGGATAGCCATGCAGTAACCCCTTCTCCTTCATTCTCTTCCTGGGGTTTTGGGAGCACATGCCTGGAGTGATTTTCACTGCCAGATCCGGGACTCAAACTACAGTCACCCATATGGGAATCCAGCTCTTTAACCTCCATGCCACCTACTGGCCCCTCAATACTAATTCTTAGAGGCAGAAATTGCTGACTGCTTAAAGACTTTGTTGACTTTCCCTCAAAATATGTTTATAATCTGATGAGTTTTATAGTATTATTTTCAATTTTCATATTTCCATACAAAAACAGAATATAATCTATTGAAACAGGAAATGAAACACTATCTACCCAATGACTCTACTATCTTTGATTCAGAAAGAAGATATCTGAATAGGAACACTTTGCCATAGAAATCATCTGTGGGATGTATCTAGATCCCACAGATGACAGAGCTGGAACCCTTGTGGCAAAACTTTCCTTGGTTGCTTTACCTTACTTTTCTGGATGTGCAAGGCATGCTTCTAACCCCTGTGACCAAAGATGCCCCTGGGTGGTGCCTGGGTAGTAGCATGAACCATCTGCAGCATCTTTCTCCTCATTTGGTTGTTTGTAGATCTGTCTACCAGGGCCATGGCAGCCTTTACAGGTAATGAGTATGTTCAGTTTTATTTACACCTTTACACAATGACCTTTTCCTCACTTCTGCGATGACGAAGGTGGTAGGTCAGCCATAAACCTATTCTGTGGAAGAGGGTACATTTTCTATTTGGAGATGGCTGACACTCTTAGTTTTCCTGATTTCTCCCTGAGCATGATTGTAGATAGGAACACCCTGTCCTAACTGAGGTGAAGCGCTATTAGCTACCTACTAGTGGCTAGCCAAAGAGTTCTCTTGCTTTGCTCCCAGGTCCTCCATTGTTCTGCTCCAGAGCTAGGCTGCCTCAGCAAATGAAGCAAAGGGACGTGGAACCCTGAGTGGAAGCGGGCCGTTAATTGAGAAAATACACACTGACAAGGAGAGAAGCAGAGATTGGGTGGACCGGAGGTCTCTGACGGAGAGCGCTGCAGCCCTGAGCCATTCTCGGCAATAGAAGAGGAAGAAGCCAGGTATTTTCTATTGTCACAGCTGTGGAGCATCTTGCATCCCGTAGTTTTTGGGTCTTGTGGTTCTAAACAAGTTTCCCCTGGCCTTCTCTGGCTAACACTCAGCTTCCTTTAATTTACACTGCCCTGCAGTGTAACCGCAGAGTATGTCTTTGTTAGAGCTTCCGCTTGCCCTGCAGTGTCAGCACAAAGGCCATATATATGTTAAAGGCTGCTAGTGCCTTGTCCAGATCTTGCTGCTCCCTACGCTAGGCTAGACCCAGTTCTTTGAGCTTTACTTTCTGCAAGTGGCTCTAGGCCATAAGGCAGCCACAGTCACCAAATGAACTTGGATGTGATCATTTTAATCTTCCTCCCTATACAGTACTACCACAAGTGGCCAGAAATGGTACCCAGACCACTTAACTGCCTATGGAGCTACAGCATGAAACTAACAAGCTGTTCATTAATACACCCATTGCTTTCTCCTTCCTGCAGGTTCTGTTCCTGGTTTAGAAACCAAATTAACAAGTTTCCTCCTAAGAGGCATATCTATCCTACAAGCAGTCAGCTCTTTGAACATTTAACTTCATCCTCCAAATCATTACACAAAACACTTAATGGCTCTGGGCCCAGACCTGACCCCTGCAGATCCCATTTGCAGAGATCGTCAAAGGCAGATGAATCACCACCAGTAAGTACTTTCTGCATTTGGCTTCCCAATATGGGAGTGGTTGGGCAATTGTGGGTCATTAGAATTTTTCAAATTAAATTCCCTCAAAAATACATTTCACTAATACAATTGAAGAACAGTGTATGCCCTGGACAGCATCTGCTAATTTCAGAGGGACAATAACCATACTGATGTAGGATATCTGTTGAGGACAGAATGAAGAGACAGCCACCAATTGGCTTCTTTTTCTTCACGTTCATCATGTCCACTAAGTATCAAAAATGGTTCTGAAATCTGCTATACATTCCAGTACAAAATGCCAGCTTATTTTCAACTAAATCTACTTGCAGTTTCATTCCCGAATTGATTTACTCTAAGGAGCCACTCTGTGGTTTCTGCTTTAGATTGGACAGGGGCTGGGGAGGCTAAGGCATGGGTCAAGATCTAAAACTCAGATGTCTTCAGGGTCTAGACAGTTACTGTAAAGCTGCTGGTAAGACATTAGGAAATAGACGAGACCGTAACAAATTGGAGCTTTTGGGTTCACTAGAAGTGGGCAATTGCAGTTTTTAAAACATACATACTGCATTGGCCAAAGGGAAAACGTGTCAGTTCAGATTCTCCTGACAAGTAGCCAGTTTGTGACTTCGCCTTCAAATCGGTTCATTAAATCTCCTTTGTAGGGTCTGAATCTGGGCTGGAA
>NW_006159743.1:1981858-1990888 GCF_000334495.1 Tupaia belangeri chinensis
GTGGAACGGCAATTATTTTCTTAAATCCCTCGTGATTCTCATATCTGTGTGTCTCTCTGGCTAGAATAATCAATTCAACCTTAGTCATCTGTCACAAAATCCTTCACTGTCACGTATATTGGCAACAGGGCATGCTCATCCCACTCACGGTCATGGAGTGCTTCCCCACACAGCACCTTGCTCCTAGTTGCAAATGCACCGTGCATGAACAGAAATCCAGTGTGATCTGAAAGGACTCAGATGTTTCTGGTTTTTAGTTATCTTGAGACAAGGGTTGCTCATCTCCTGAATTTCAAGTACAAGAGGTCCTCAAATAGTTAATGAAAAATATATATTATGAAAAAGCTATAGATCTTAAAAAACTTTTGCACCAAAATAAACTCATGCTTCCATTTTTTCCATGAAATCTTTGACATTCCTTCTAACTTCCAGCCTCTCTTTATGGCTAATTTTGATCACATTGCTTTTCTCTTAAATGGGGCAAGATTAAAGCACTTTTACTCACTGCTAAGGCATTCAGAGCTGTATTCTGGGTGTAAGGAAGGCCAACTTTAATTTTTAATTTTTCCAGAAAGCTGTCTTCAGAGACTGAGGGAAGATTCTAATTTTTCCGTTTTTTAATTATTGGGTTGTTGGAAATCATGATGTATGACTTTTTTCTATGCAAAAATGCGTCATGACTTTCCAGACAACCCAATATATTTTTTTTTTCCTTGTCAAGCATTTTTAGAGCAATCTAGGTCTGAAGTTTAGTTGAGTTAGTTGATCCTGGGCTCAAATCTGGAGAAAAATACAAAGACACACTTACAGTGTCATTTGCTCTGAGCTGGCTTGTGGTAATAGCAAGCTGTCCCTCAATATCCTTTCTTCTTATCTCAGAATAATGGGACTTTAAATTTCAATTGGGCCCATGATCTCTAAGGAAAAGAAGAAATATTTCAAGCTTCCCTTGCAGCTTCGGTATGGTAATGTAATCAAATTCTGGTCATTAAGACATAAGAGGAAGTTGTATGTGTAATTTCTTGGAAGTGTCCTTGTAGAAAGGAGTCTATTCCTTTTCCTTTTCCTTCTTCCTGCTGGTTGGAATTCAGATGGTGATGGTGAGAGCTAAAGCAGCTGTTTTGGGCTGTAAATGATTCTGGGGATGGGTGTCATAGGTGATGCAGCAAAATCACTGAGGGAGTCTGTGTCCCTAGCATCATCCCTAGTCCCCTTAACTGAACATTGAAATGAGAGAGAAGTATACGATACATTTAAGTTGTTTACTCTGCCTGCTGGGGAATACAGGAGGTAGTTTCTAGCTCTCACAGCCAAACTCACTCCAAAGTAATACTGAAATTATTAGGTAGATAGATAAGCAGGATTTTGGCATACCTCGTGTTATTTATTTATTGTTTTCAGAGGTTTTTTGCTATAGAGCACGTGCGCTCGCCAGACACAGAGAGAGAGAGAGAGAGACAGAGAGATAGAAAGCGAGAAATCATCCCCCGGGGGGATGGCCACGCTGCAATCCCTTCTCCTCCATTCTCTTCTTGGGATCTTGGGCATGCACGCACATGCGCCCGGCGTGAGTTTAAGCCACCCGGTCCGGGATGCGAATCGCGGTCGACTATGTGGGAGTCCAGCAACATAGCCATTATGCTAACTGCTGGTCCCTTTTTTTAATAATTATTTAACTTTATCATTTAACCACACACACACACACACACACACACACACACACACACACACACACAGAGGGAAAGTGAGAAAGCAGGCCACCTGGTCTGGGACTCAAACCATGATCAGCCATGTGGGAGTATCCAACACCTTAATCATCATGCCACCTGCTGGTCCCCTAACTTTATACTTTTTATTATTTAAATTTGCTACAAGGCACATGTGCTCACTGGAAGAGGAAGGGAGGGAGGGAAGGAGGGAGGGAAGTGGGGGGAGACAGAGAGAGAGAGAAAGTAAGCCGTCAGGTCTGAGCTAGAACTGCAGCTGGCGATGTGGGTCCAGCACCTCAACCACCATGCCACCTGTTGCCCCCTCACACTATCTTTCTGAGGTAGACAGGGGTCAAGCATCATTACCATTTTATTGTGAGAACTCCTCCAGAAAAGTTTTAATCATGTCCTTCATTCCGTAGCCCTTCCAGATTCTCCACCCCTTCCTGCTCACTGTCTCCAGCAGCTGCAGTTCTCACCTTTGTCTCCATGTTTCTCACAGTCCTTAACTAGATTCTGCCTTTCACTTGACATGTATTTGCTGCCTGACGCTGTGGGAACTTGGAGACAGAAATGGTCACTTACAGTGCAAAACAAAGCATTATTCAAGTTCAGACACTTCATAGGCTGTAATTGGCCCATAATTGAATATAGAGTGCATTTCTGAACTCTGATCACTATCTGCCATTTCCTTTGTTTTTCACTATCATGTTCAAACTTTCTACTCTTCAGAGAAATGATCTTCACCAAGGACTGAATTACAGCATTCTCTAACATTCTCTTAATTTAAGGAATACGAAGTGGGAAAGTAAAAAATTATATCAACTTTCTGCACAGTCATTTTTTTTTTTTTGTAAGGTTTTTGTCATAGTGTACATGCACTTGCTAGAGAGAAACAGACAGTGAGAAGGAAAGTGAGACATCACCCCACCTCCCCCAGTGGGGATGGGCATACTGCAATCTCTTCTCCATTCTCCTCCTGGGATTTTGGGCATGCATGCACATACACCTGGCATGATTTTCATGACACTGGGTCCAGGACTTGATCTGTGGCCGGCCATCTGGGAGTCCAGTACCTTGACCACTATGCTACCTGCTGGCCCCTCTGCATAGGTTTATATGGGAGAAGATGAGCTTTGGTCAATAGGGAAGGTCAGTAGCTTTCATCAGAATTCGAAAAACATAAATATAAGTTCACAATCTAGTGATCTTAATTTGCCTATAGCAAATTAAAAAAAAATCTTCGTCCAAAATAATACCTAAAATTGGTTGCTGGGTGCGAGTAAGAAAAAGAATGAGAACTACCTGGATGATTCAATTTATAAAGAAAATCAATCCACATATAGATCTAGATAACTTTCATACTTAAAGTTTTTTGTTTGTTTGTTTGTTTTAAAAAAAGTCTTAATTTTCTCCCTATGCTTTCAAGGACACATTAATCCTTAATCCCAACTGAAGAAGCAAACAGAAAATAGATCAAAGGATACAGTGGGAATAAACTGAAGCAATGCTTTATTGCAACCACAGAGCACCAATTCAACAAGGCATTGACACACAGAGATAGAACAAACGTCTCTTTGAACAGAGATGTAGCAAGCCCACTTTTTCAAGTTCTTAAAGACAAGTACTCACATCAGGAATCAAAGCATGGGACAATTAAAAAAATATTACACCATCATGAAGGAATATATATAAAAATATTCTGTACTAGTAACAAGGTTTTCTGATCTATAACTCTGCAATTTCCTCAGCACACACACACACACACACACACACACACACACACACACACAGAGGGAAAGTGAGAAAGCAGGCCACCTGGTCTGGGACTCAAACCATGATCAGCCATGTGGGAGTATCCAACACCTTAATCATCATGCCACCTGCTGGTCCCCTAACTTTATACTTTTTATTATTTAAATTTGCTACAAGGCACATGTGCTCACTGGAAGAGGAAGGGAGGGAGGGAAGGAGGGAGGGAAGTGGGGGGAGACAGAGAGAGAGAGAAAGTAAGCCGTCAGGTCTGAGCTAGAACTGCAGCTGGCGATGTGGGTCCAGCACCTCAACCACCATGCCACCTGTTGCCCCCTCACACTATCTTTCTGAGGTAGACAGGGGTCAAGCATCATTACCATTTTATTGTGAGAACTCCTCCAGAAAAGTTTTAATCATGTCCTTCATTCCGTAGCCCTTCCAGATTCTCCACCCCTTCCTGCTCACTGTCTCCAGCAGCTGCAGTTCTCACCTTTGTCTCCATGTTTCTCACAGTCCTTAACTAGATTCTGCCTTTCACTTGACATGTATTTGCTGCCTGACGCTGTGGGAACTTGGAGACAGAAATGGTCACTTACAGTGCAAAACAAAGCATTATTCAAGTTCAGACACTTCATAGGCTGTAATTGGCCCATAATTGAATATAGAGTGCATTTCTGAACTCTGATCACTATCTGCCATTTCCTTTGTTTTTCACTATCATGTTCAAACTTTCTACTCTTCAGAGAAATGATCTTCACCAAGGACTGAATTACAGCATTCTCTAACATTCTCTTAATTTAAGGAATACGAAGTGGGAAAGTAAAAAATTATATCAACTTTCTGCACAGTCATTTTTTTTTTTTTGTAAGGTTTTTGTCATAGTGTACATGCACTTGCTAGAGAGAAACAGACAGTGAGAAGGAAAGTGAGACATCACCCCACCTCCCCCAGTGGGGATGGGCATACTGCAATCTCTTCTCCATTCTCCTCCTGGGATTTTGGGCATGCATGCACATACACCTGGCATGATTTTCATGACACTGGGTCCAGGACTTGATCTGTGGCCGGCCATCTGGGAGTCCAGTACCTTGACCACTATGCTACCTGCTGGCCCCTCTGCATAGGTTTATATGGGAGAAGATGAGCTTTGGTCAATAGGGAAGGTCAGTAGCTTTCATCAGAATTCGAAAAACATAAATATAAGTTCACAATCTAGTGATCTTAATTTGCCTATAGCAAATTAAAAAAAAATCTTCGTCCAAAATAATACCTAAAATTGGTTGCTGGGTGCGAGTAAGAAAAAGAATGAGAACTACCTGGATGATTCAATTTATAAAGAAAATCAATCCACATATAGATCTAGATAACTTTCATACTTAAAGTTTTTTGTTTGTTTGTTTGTTTTAAAAAAAGTCTTAATTTTCTCCCTATGCTTTCAAGGACACATTAATCCTTAATCCCAACTGAAGAAGCAAACAGAAAATAGATCAAAGGATACAGTGGGAATAAACTGAAGCAATGCTTTATTGCAACCACAGAGCACCAATTCAACAAGGCATTGACACACAGAGATAGAACAAACGTCTCTTTGAACAGAGATGTAGCAAGCCCACTTTTTCAAGTTCTTAAAGACAAGTACTCACATCAGGAATCAAAGCATGGGACAATTAAAAAAATATTACACCATCATGAAGGAATATATATAAAAATATTCTGTACTAGTAACAAGGTTTTCTGATCTATAACTCTGCAATTTCCTCAGAAGCAAATTATTATAAATACAAACCATAAAGTAAAAAAAAAAAAAAAAAGCTTTCTTCAGAAACAATCAACTTAAAAGCAAATCTATGCAGAAAATACCATCACCCCCGTGAAAGCTAGCCGAGTATGGATGGAGATCCCCAGTACACAGCAGAGTTTCTCTCTGCAGAGCTATGATTTCCTTCCTGAAGGGGCCACAATATGCACGTTCATTCCAAACTTGCAGCATATCCCAAAGAAACCTTAATAAGGTCAAGTGGAGGACCCTCTATACAAAGGGTGTCGGCAATTCCATCCAAGGACACCAGCTCTAAGGAGCAGAGGAACTCAAGAGACATAGCGGTGCCTTTCTATTTTCACCCCTCCCTAAGTTTTCAAGTTTTTACCTAAACTTCCTATGTCTGTAACCAAAGAGGCTCATTCCACTACATTCTTCTTAAGGATTTTTGGGAAAGTAATCTATGAAGAAATAAAGAAACCCTCATGATTTCAAAGCCTCTGTGGGGAGGGGTGTCGAGTTGTGTCAAAGATCATTCTATTTGACAAATCCACAAGGAATATCATCCTGTGCACATCTTACCTATCCCTGCTTCTCCTGGCTGAATTCAGGTCAGCTGATGGATTGCCTAGTCTATCCAATAGGATAACATTTCATTAGATTGAAATTCTTTACATATACACATGTATGTATTCTGTTTACAAAGTTTCATCACATGAAACTAAATTATGTCATTATGTATTTTTTGAGGTCTAAGACCCCAATTTGACTGTACTATGAAGAGTTGTTCTTCAAATGCTTTGTCTGCAGAGGTTTTACGTGATACTCATAGATTTTCAGAGCAGGCCCCAATTTTAACTGAAGTCCTGTCAGCACATCATTCCTTGTCATCAATAGCAGTGATTTTCCATCAATTTCCTATAATGGAAACAGAGAGTAAAGCCAACATGTAAGTTTTAAAGTTTAAAAGTAAGGAGGAAAAAAGAAGGTTCAAAGGCAAAAGTCATACCAGTTGTCCCCAAGCTAAAAATGTTACTTTTTTTAGGATTGCCAAAATAGGGGGAAAAAAATGGAATTGTTTTTTTTTTATATTCCATCTTTTACTTGTATTTTGGAATGAAACACAATCCATAGCTGATCTTGTTTTTAAGATCACATCACAAATTCAAATTCTTTAAAAAATTCATGGCAAGCTTACAGCATGTACCCATAAGAATTGAAGATGTTTTGGAAAGAACAATGATGCCTTCCATTTATAAAATATAGTCATGCATTGCTTACAATGGATATATATTCTGAGAAATGTGTCAATAGGTGATCTGTGATTATGTGAATATCATAGAGGATACTTATACAAAACTAGATGGTATAGCTTATTATACATATAGGCATTATGGTCTAGCCTGGGTTATGAACCTGTATAGCATGTTACTATCTTGAATATCACAGGCAATTCTAACACAATGTAAGTATTGTGTATTTAAACATGTCTAAACAGAAGTGGTACAGTAAACATTTGGTATGAAAGCTAAAAAATGGGATAAAGCACTTACCATGAATGGAGCTTGAAGGACTAGAAGTGGCTCTGGGTAGGTCAGTGAGTAAGTGGTGAGTGAAAAGGAAGGCCTAAAACATTACTGTACACTACTGTAGACTATAAACACTGTACATCTAGGCTACACTAAACTTATTAAAATTTTTTTCTTTCTTTAGTAATAATTAACCTCAGCTTACTATAAGTTTTTACTTCGTAAACCTTAAAATTACTTGGAGTGTTTGACTCTTTTGTAATAATACTTCATTTAAATATAGTCACATTGTACAGATGTACAAAAATATTTTCTCTTTAATATCTTTATAACTTTTTCCTATTTTAAGCTAAATATATATTTTTTAAATTTTGTTTAGAACTAAGACACAAACATTAGCCTAGGCTTACACAGGGTCAGCATCATTAATATCACTGTGTTCTACTTCCACATCTTGTCCCATTGGCAAGGGTGTGATGATCAACAGAATACAAACATTAAATTAAGCAAAAGAATGAATGATAAAATTAAGAAACATGCTGGGGCTGGTAGTGGTTGGGGCGCTGGACTCCCACATGGCCAACTGCAGTTCAAGTCCCTGACCTGGCAGCTTACTTTTTCACTTTTCCTCTCTCTCCCTCTCTCTGGTTAAAAAAGAAATTATAATAATGATAAGTAAAATTAAGTAAGTATTCTTTTTTAAAAATGAACAGACATGGTAAACCTGAGATATGTGAGGCTGCTGTTGGTATAACATGGCATAGCATTTTACAGTAAGCTTCTTCCCACCATAGGCAGGAGGAGTACACTCTAAAATAACGAGGAAAAGTACAGTATGAAAAAGTTTGTAAATATGAAAACTAGTAACGAGTCATTTATTGTCAAGTATTACATACTGTGCTAATAGTATGTGCTATACTTACACAACTGGCAGCCTAGTAGGTTCATTTCTACTGGCATCACCACGAACACATGAGTAATGCCCATTGCTCTCTTCATAGATGTGCTTAGGATGACTGCAAAGTTCTGTAGTGATGGCTACAATAGCACTAGCACTAAGCATTTTTCAGCTCCATTACAATCTTATGGGACCATCACCTACAAGCAGTTCATTGTGAAATGATATAATGAAGTATGTGACTATATATTAAATATTTTAATAGACTATATATTAAAACTTACACAAAACTGTTGTGTACTTAATTTCTAAAACTCTAGAAATTAGGACGGGCAGAAATGATCATCTTTATTTTACCAGGCAAACCTACGATCAAGCAATTGTATTAACCTGTCTAAGATCAAGAAATTAGGAAATGGTTGTAAAGGATTTGAATTCTCAACTGTCCATACCCTAAGCTAATGTTATTATTATATCTTCCTGTTTCTCTCTCTCTCTCTCTCTTTTTTTTTTTCTTTTTTGGAGAGGTTTTCGCTATAGGGCGCTTGTGCTCGCCAGACAGAGAGAGACATAGAGACAGAAAGCAAGAAATCACCTCCCGGGGGGGATGGTCATGCCGCAATCCCTTCTCCTCCATTCTCCTCTCAGGATCTTGGGCACACACGCACACGCGTCCGGCATGAGTTTTAAGCCACCGGGTCCGGGATGTGAACTGCGGTCAACTACGTGGGAGTCCAGCGACATAGCCATTACGCTAACTGCTGGTTGCCTCTTCCTGTTTCTCTTGACACTAAAAACGAAATACATCTTTTTTCACAGAGTCCACTGGGGACTAGAGTCTTAGATTTCCTCTAGTCTCATCAATAGAAACAATGAGCATTAGGAAAATGACTCACCCTCTAGGAGATCCCTTTCCTGGCCTTTAAAAGAAACATCCTGCTTCATCTGCAAGTGCACCTCTCCATCCTGTGGGCCCCACCATACTCCCTCGCACTGGATCCTCAAGACTCCAAATAAGGCAGAAGTCTAGGGCTATGCAACCACATAGTCCTTCCCTGTTCTGCTCAGAGGCCTTTCTCCACACTTGTCAGGCCCACATTTGGCCACACTTCATTCACTTCAGGGAATTTGGAACTACAATGAAGCTTTGAGGTAAAATAAAAAAGGACTTTTCATGAAAGGGGTGAAGACCCAAAATATAAAGTGGCTTCAAAAGGAAACGTGAAGACCACTGAATGCCAGCTCACTTATGTTACTGTTTATTGTGTGAACCTTATACATCAGAAGATCCTGAGCTGGTTCTTAGGAAACTTGGGTCGAGACATGGACCAGCTATGAATGGTCAGTGAATCTCAACATTCCTGTTCTTCACTTTCCCTA
>NW_006159743.1:1991028-2002975 GCF_000334495.1 Tupaia belangeri chinensis
CCTGTTCTCCACGTTCCCTACAAAATTGTGTACTCACTTTCTCCCTTGATAGACAAACAGACAAGAGGACAGTGTGCAATGCAACTCTGGAGAGAACTCTGAGTCCTCCCTACACTGGCTGTCTATGAGGAGAATTATTCTGAGTGTAAGGGAGAAATAGCATTGGGTCAGGGGGCCGAAAAAGATGCTCACTTTGTGACTGTAGGCAAGTCTCCTTGCTTGGCTATGTGGAGATCTGGGGCCTCTGACAGGATTCCAGGAGGAATTGCTCTTGCCAACCTTCCCTGAACTATGCTTGCCCTTATCCCTGCCACTATTCTTAACAAGACCACAGTCCTCATTTCACTTGTCAACCACCTAAAACGAACCAGAACAGAACAAGAAATCACTTCTAACGGGTCTATGATATTTCTTGAGTTTTGGAAATCTGTTTTGTCAGCCTAGGATATAAAGTGACATTAATTAGTGAGAGACAAGTATCTGAAACAGTAACACATAAAAAAGTAGGTGACTGATAGGATAAGAGCAGAAAATTCTTTAAGAACATGAAAACTGATTCTGTAATCCTCAAGTTTTTTCCCCCCAGAAAGGCAACTAGTAATCCTGAAGATGCCCGTTAGTGAAACCTGCAAGTCTGAGGGTTGGCAGAAGAGTTCTGACACCTGGAAACCATAGTAGAAAGGCTAAAAGCACTGCCAGGTTACAGATTCTGAATTAGAGGTGATTTCACAGTTCAGCCTCTCCGGGCTGGATGGAGGTACAGTGACAAAACACGAGGCTCTGAGAGGAAGACCCACAGGGGAGCGTTACCGGTTTGCATTTGAAGAATTCTTGGAACCCACCAGGCACATATGCCTAGGATTCGGACTGGATGACACTGGGGTGGACTGCGGCATCAAGAACCTGTTGGCGTTACTGTATGTATATCTGTGTGTCTGTCTGTGTTTCTCTTTCTCTCTTTATTTTACTCATGGAATAAATAAATACACCTAAAAAAAAAATCCCATGCTCTACCTTGAGCACTAGGATGAATACTGACTGGGAATGCTTTACCCAGCAGAAGGCCCTTCCTTTCTGCTCTCCACTTATTTTTATTTTTACTTTGTCTTGCTGTTGCTTATGCAGTTAACTTACTGCATATTTTAAACAGGCATCAGGAAGAAATGCCTTTCATTTCTATCCAACAAGAAAACTTATTTGACTAACGGAAAGTAAATTTTTAAACAATTTTGCTGCTAAAAAGTTGTTCTACAACTCAGCATTTCTGTTGAAAAGCCAAGTGTATCTGTGAAAATTGCTGAAATCTGGATTTTACTTAAGACAAAATGGAAAATCATGTTTCATGCTCCAATTTGATTTTCCCTTTGTTCAGTAGACACACTACAGTTCACCTCAGACCAGGGCTGGTGAAAGAAAGCACCATCTGGAAGTCTTCATTTGAAAAATGATGAAATAAATATAGTTAATTTGTACATACAACGAAACTTTCCTCTTAAACCCTAACTACAGCAGCTTGGATAAATGAGGATGGAATATACAGCATAATGGAAATGTGAGCTTCAGGTCAGGAAAACTGCAGCCTACATTCTGTCTCCACAACTTACTATGTGGCCCTTGGTAAGGGATATCACTTCTCTGAGCCTCAGTGTCCTCATTTTTGAAGGAGAAATAATTCCCTAGAGGACTGTGGAGATTAAAATTGATTGATGGAAAGCACACAGCACAGAGCCTGCGAATAGGAACTTCTCAATGACTACAAAGTAGAAATGCACCATCTTTGAAAGAAATGGATTACAGCCTGATTCCAAATCCACTTTCAGCTTCTGTTCTTCAAGTGTGCTACCCTTCACTAGAGAGATGCAGGCGTTTTCCTGCTAAGGTACAGAACATTCACTGAGATTAACACGTGCAAAGAATAAATCAAATATTTTTCCCACAAAGATTACACACAGGAAAGTTCCTTGATTGAGAAAGCTAATAATTAGTTATAGCTTTTGCAAAAGATTGCAATGCACATGAAATCCAAATTTGCAAATCAGCATGGTGTACTAGAATGAACTTGGGCCTAGAAGGGAGAAGACAGATGTTCTAATGCATCCACCAGAACTTTCCCTAAGGAACAAGTCCTCTGGAACTCAGTCTGTCAATTAATATGAATGAAGGTGCTGGAGGATGACCACCTCCTGCTAAACAAAACAAAAAACAAAAACAAAAACACCAAGATTTTGCCGGTATATCATTATTGAAGCCAAAACAAAAATATAACTCACATTCACATCTTGGGATTTCTGTCTTAACAGATAATCATTCATTAGCTTCTATGGTACTTCTTAAAGTGATTTTGTCTTCATGTAAAAGTAACATTGGAGTTCATGTCAGGCAATATAATTCAAAGTGCTTGCATACTTAATAAGTTCCAGCAAGTGCTTACGCATTGAAGTAAAGTTTAGAGATAATAGGTTTACATTTCCAATGAGGGTAAGACCCTAGATTTAAAAATAAATGAGTAGGATTCAAAGATGTTATAGTTCAGTTAGATAAGCATGTACTTTAAAGACAGACACTGTTTTACTGCTTATTATGGGGGCGGGGAGGGAGGGAGCTAGGGCATGTTGCTTAATCTCTCTAAACCTCATTTCCTTATCTGTGTAACCAGGGAAGGTAGCTACTGTATTTCACTGCCTAAAGGATTACTGAGATAACACAGTGTGAAGTAGAATTCCTGACATCTACAGAGCACTCAATAAATGCTAGCTATTATAAAAAAAAAAAAAGCATATAAAAACTCTTAACCCACTTTTTCACTCCTCCTCTCTGGTAGGATTAATCTACACCTGGGCAACTCTTTAAATTGAGCCTGACTGTGATATGGTCCATGAAAAAGGCATGGGAAAAAAGATGGGGAAGGAAGAGAAGAAGCAAAGAGGCCAGAAAAGAAAGTACCCATTAAGAAAGAGGCAACTAGGTGATAGCAAGGTAGGGCAGGAGAAAAGTCCAAAAGAAGTCAATGGTATTTATGATGATTAGTCCTCCAACTGGCTCAGAAGGCCTCATCCATGTCTCTATTGTTCCAAAGTGTGTAGAGGAAAGGGCTCAATTTACGGTCACAAGACTCGGGCTGGAAGCTCAACTCTGAGGCTTCTAGTTTCTTGTGTCAACATCTGGTCCATGAGTCCTGTCCTCTATGAAATGAGAGGTTGGGACTAAGCTGACTTCTGTCCACTTCAGTTCTCCACCCTGCCAATTTCAATTCTGTCTGTTATCAGCCTCAAGATACACCACCTTAATATGAAAGTCTCACTGTTAAAGAACATAGCAGTAACTCCTTACCAATGAGGTGGAGGAATCAGATGAAATGGTCTTTCCTTTTCCACTTCAATTTTTCCCCTCACATTTTCTAGCACTTTCTTTGTAACAACTCTCTTGCCATTCACTACCTGGCTACAAGTGGTGACCAGTCTGAAGTTTCTCATTCCACTGCTTACAAAGGGTACAAATGTCTTAGAGACAGAGGGACTTGATTTGAAGCCCAAGGATACAAAAGTGGAAAATCCTGTGTCCAATATAGGGGTCACATCAAATAAGGAGGAATGGAATCTCCTGGCCCTACCCACACGGCCGGTAGAAAAATAATCTCCTGAGACGTATTCATCTTCAAAGTCATTCTGGAAAACACGGTGTGGCCTCTCAAAGCACAGTTCCTCCTCCAAATGGTTTTGGTCTCTGCAATTTCCTCTGTTTTCCATTTTGATGCAGTTTCCTCTGGACTTGTCATAGTCATTGCGTTTTTTGGCATCAGACAAGACCTCATAGGCCTGTGCTACTTGTTTGAATTTCTCCTCAGCTGCCTCCTTGTTCTCTGGGTTCTTGTCTGGGTGTACTTGAAGAGCCAACTGGTGATAAGCCTTCTTAATATCAGAGGGGGAAGCATTTTGAGGCACCCCTAGTACTTTGTAGTAATTTACCATGTTTCTTTAAAGAGCCTTTCTCTGCCGAGACGCAGAGTTTATGTTCTGAAGAATTTCCATATAACTTTGGAAAGGATGATGATAAACTACTCAAGTTTACACCAAGACCCTTTGAATCTTAATACATGGTTCTTAGACAAAGTCTCTTCTTTGGTGGACAGATCCTCCCCACCCCCCAGCCCCAATGCTACCCCATACCCTCTGCAGCTCACTGTGGCTATAGTGACTATGAGCTCACAATCTCTGCTGTGACTCTCAGTGGATGCTTGCCTTACCTCCCATTGGTGGGAAACTTGGGGTGGATAATATAAAGATCAGGAGGCACTACCTTATTTTAAAATCAGCACTAAGCAACTTCTTAATAGAGAGAAACTTTCTGTGTGGCTTGAAAGTCTTTACCTTGTTTGTTAAATAACAGTCACAAGACAAATGAGTCTTGCACTTAAATTAGACCCCAAAAATCCATTTTGGCTCACATTGAGGGCTAATGTTTTTTGTGACTTCATGGATACCTCTCTGTGATATTTAATATTTGCTGCTAGTATGAGGTAAGCAATAAAGGAACTGTTTGCAAAAAAAAAAATTAGTACACATTTCTGGTGAAGGAAAATGATTAAAATTCATTTCATCAAATGAGGAAACTAGGTTACTGAGATCAAGGAGTTTTTTTAAAGATAGATTTAGGAAATAGAAATAGAAGTAAAAATGCTTCATGTATTGACAGATAAGCCTTCTTGAGTGGGCCTTTTGTCTTCTTTTTTACATTTTTGTCATAGGGCACATGCACTCACGAGAGAGGGACAGACAGTGAGAGGGAGAGGGAGAAATCACCCCCCAGGTAGAATAGTCATTACTGCAATACCTTCTCCATTCTCCTCTTAGGATTTTGAGCATGCACACATGTGCCTGGGGTTGTGATTTTTACTTTTTTTTTTTGAGAGGTTTTTGATATAGGGCGCGTGTGCTTGCCAGAAAGACAGAGACAGAAAGCGAGAAATGACCCCCAGGCGGGATGGCGCCACGCTGCAATCCCTTCTCCTCCATTCTCCTCTTGGGATCTTGGGCACACACACACACACACACACACACACACACATGCCCGGCGTGAGTTTAAGCCACCAGGTCCGGGACTCGAACTGTGGTCAACTACATGGGAGTCCAGCAACATAGCCATTATGGCAACCGCTGGTCCTTGGGGTTTTGATTTTCAAGCTGCTGGATCCAGAACTCAAACCGCAGTCAATCATGTGGGGATCCAGCACCTTAACCACTATGCCCTTTAGACTCCCAGTTGTTCTTTTAATGTTAATCTTTTTGAAGTTTATCTCTGGACTTCACAACTAGAGTAAGTAGCAGCATCAGAACAGCAAATGGCTCTAAAGCCTCTGTGTAGGAGCTATTAGTGCTTTTTTCCTAGGACATACAACTGTACATTTCCCAGACTTCCTTGAAACTTGGTGTGACCATGCGACTAAGTTCTAGCCAATGAAACGTGAAGGGATAATGCACGCTTCCCTCAGTCTTGGCCCATAAGACCACCTGCATGGGCTTGTCCTTGCTCTTTTTCCTTCTACCAACTGGATATCAGTGTCCAGATGACCTTGAAAGCTGCCATGTAAAGATAACAGATCCACAAGCAGAACAACTCTACCAACTACCTTGGAATAGTTACATATGCAAAAACACACTTCTACTGTACATAAGCAATTATAAACATTTCCATCTATTTGTGACATCAGTTAGTCTGCTTTAATACACCAATCATTTCTACAATTTCACCTTCACTCTTAGAACCACATTCCTCTAAATGCCAACCAGAAGAGTCCTACCTCCACAACAGAGTCCAATATCCTCGTGTCTCACTCCTAATTCCCATTAAGTTCACTTTTTCACTTCAATACCTCTTTTTTTTTAAAAGAATTATTTAACTTTTTTTAAAAATTATTATTATGACTTTCCAGTTTGATGAGAGAGAGAAAGTGAGAAAGCAAGCCACCAGGTCAAGGACTAGTACTGTGGTCAGCCATGTGGGAGTTCAGCGCCATTAACCACCATGCTACCTCTTTATTCAGGGATATGACCTCTTCAGACTATTGTGTAAAGTTTGAATGAACCCCACGGTTTTAAAATAACTTTCTTAGGCTATTAGCTTTCTACTGTGTCCATCAAACAGATAGCACATCTAGAAGGAATCTGGCAACCCAGCTTACCTAACTCCTATACTTGGTGTGGCTGGAGGGAAAAAAAAAAAATCAAGAAATTCTAACGTCAAAACACTGTACCGTGGCAGTGCACCAATCTCACCTGCAGCTGGATCAGTGGACTGTCTCAGTAGTTTGATTTTTTTTTTTTTTTTCATCCTTGGTCCTCTCCCTTTCCTATCTCCCTTGGTGGCCATTTTTCACCTTCACTGATATCCTGGAGTTCCTTACTAAACCCTTACCTACCCCGTCTACTCCAAATAGAGGAGCTTGCCTCTTGCTTAGCAAAAGAAACAGAGCTTGTCAGGAATTCCCTTAATGTCCTTGAGAACAGGAGTATGAGTGATCTTCACAAAGTTCAAGAAAAAATGGAATTAAAGGATAAAAATAAAAAATATAAACTTTATTTCTCCATATAACCTTCATCAAAAGCAAGACACTTTGTAAACAATAATTCCAGCCATTTAGTCTATCCCTAAAGAACTGAGGATCCTAGGAATTTAACCATGTAAATGCAGTCTTTTTCACATTATTAACTGAAGGACAATGGGTATCTTTTATAAAGATTTTAGGGATCAAATAGAGGTCAGAGGAGCCAAATCAGGATGTAAAGTGGGTGGCTAATGATTTCCCATTCAAACTCTTACAAAATTGTCCTTGTTGGATGAGCAAAATGAGAAGGAGCACTGTCGTGGTGGACAGGATTCCCTGGTAAAGATTTCTTGGACATTTTTATGTTAAAGCTTTGGCTGTTTAAAAATACTCTTGTGATAAGAAAATATTATTATTCCTTGCTCCTTTAGAAAGACAACAAGCAAAATGCAGCAAGCAGCTCAAAACACTGTTGCCATGACTTTTGCTCTTGATGGTACACTTCTGCTCTGACAGGGCCATTTCCACCTGGTAGTCATTGCTTTGATTGTGCTTTTTCTTTAGGATCATATGGTAAAGCCATGCACCAACTTCTGTTTTAAGGTTCATTATGTGGTAGTACATATCAGAACTTCATTCCCTAAATATGCCATTGGAGGTATTTACCACATTTTGTTTATCCATTCACCTATTCATGGACATTTGGGTTGTTTCCACCCTTAGCTATTGTGAATAATACTGCAATGACTATTACACAAGTACAAAGTATCTGAATCCCTCTTTTCTATTCCTTTGGGTGGAATTGCCCGGTCCCATGGTAGTTCTATGGTTAACTTTTTGAAGAAATGATAAACTGTTTTCACAGTGGCTGTACCACTTCATATCCCCACCTGCAGTGTACAAAGGTTCTAGTTTCTTCATACCCTCCCTTTCCCTATTCTTTTTTTTTAATTTTTTTATTTTTATTATCATCATAATATTCTTTATATTACATTGGATTCCATATAACTTTTTTTTTTGGATTACATATAACTTTACAGTATATTACATTGCTTTTTCAAAAGGGAATGCTATGCATGTCAGTCAATACAGAGACATTAATCTCCCCACTTCATCATTCAATATCTTTTCTATGTTTTTCCCAATCATTATTATTATTATTCTAATTATTTTTTTAAAACAGTCAATCACTAGTTCTCATTTTGCTTTTAAAAAGACTGAACCCATCATGAAATACTTCTCAGACCAGTCCAGTTGAGAATACTATACATGTCATCATCAACAGGTAATAAGCCCTATCTGCTTCTCACTAACGTCCTGCCTCTCTACCGTTCTCTTGCTATCTTTCTCTATCCTCTTCTCTTCACCACCCCCATTCCACACTTTCCTATTCTCATGAAGTACTTTCACCGCTTTTATGTCCTCCCATTTTTCGCTTTCTACCATAGAGTGCAAATAGTCAGTATATATTGAGTGGATACATATAATATCTTTCTTTCATAGCCTGGCTTACTTCACTCAGCAATAGATCTTCCATATCTGACCACTTTCTATCAAATGCCAGGCTGAGTAGTCTTCCATAGAGTATATATACCACACTTTTCCAATCCATTCACCAGTTTGTGGACATTTAGGTTGGTTCCATGTCTTGGCTATTGTGAATAATGCTGTAATAAACATGGATGCAAGCACTTTTCTGACTGAGCATTCTCCTGTCTTTTGGGTAAATACCCAAAAGTGGGATTGCTGGATCAAATGGTACCTTTCCATATTCTTTTGATCTCATCCTTTTCCGTATCCTCAGGGAGTTTACATCATTAAGCTGTCCTCAATTTCCTATGCTTTTAACTGTCCAATTATTTTGGCTACTTGTCTGCATGTAAATAAGTCTAAGGTCTCCTTTCTTAAAGTCCTCAGGCCTCCATGACTCTCCAGTTAATGTTTCTCTCCCCTACCTCCCACTCACTCCTCAGACTGGAGGAAAAGAATCTGCCCCTTCCAATAGTCCTCCACACTCATCAACTTCATTGAAATTCCACTAGAAAACTTCACAGTCAGTTCAGACACCACTAGACTTTACCCTTTTGAGCTAATTGATCTTGTTGATCATTTCCTTTTCCTTTGCTTCAATTTTATTGCCAAAGAATATGTCATCGAGAGAGAGAGAGAGAGAGAGAGAGAACGCACCTCCCAATGGGATGTGGTCATACTGCAAATCCTTCTCATATCTTCATCTCACCTGGATGGGGCACATACACATGCCCAGCATGTTTTTCAAACTACGAGGGCCAGGATTCAGGCAACCATGTGGGATCCAACTCCCTTAACAACTGTGCTATGGGCCCAGCTCCACTTCATTTTTCCTGAAAATCTCCCCTGTTGCTCTCTGTAAAACCTTTCTTTACTGGTTCTCTCCTCATGTCCCTGAGTTTTCTTTCTCAGTTGTTTTACCAGCTGCCTTTCCTTTCCTAACAATTAAAGCCTTGCAATTCCCCACAGTGCTGCACTTGGACCTTTTCTCTTCCCTTTCCAAATGTCTCTCTCAAACTCGCATCCTCCTCAGTTTCAGGCCTCCTTCTACCCTTCAGCTGCCTGTGAGACAACTTCTCTTAGATGAGGGTAAGGCCTTCAAATTAAACATGACCAAAGTATGCTTATTATGATCCTTTTAAAATTCTGCCTCCCACAGACATCCTAGTTAATGGCCCCACCTTACAACCACCCAATCTGGAAACCTGGCAACCTCATCAATGCCTCTTCCCTCTCTCACCTTAAGCACTTGGCTTAGTCCTGCAGCCACAGCAGGGAACGGGACCAGACAACTCTCCAGCAACCATTGACAATTATCAACTAAATTTTTTGACCTTCCTCCCCCAAATTTCTAATCTATCTCTTCCTTTCCATCCCAAATGGGACTATTACAGCAGCTTCTCTGCCTTTGGTGTCTTTTCCTCCAAGTCACCTTCTGCATTGCCACTAGAATAATCTTTCAAATACACTTACTATGCCATCACTTACACCATGGCACTCTCCACTTAATATTCTTCACTGGTTCCTTGGTTCCCTGATACCTCTCAGGTAAAGTCTCTGTTTGCCAGGCAAATCGAACTCTGTTATCTGAACCCCAGTTGACCTTAGGGGCTTATCCCTTGGCACTCCTGCCCCACACCTCCCAGTCCAAGTTACTAGGAGTCCTCAAGATTAGCCATGTTTCATGTCACCATGGCTTTGTATTCGGTCCTCCCTCACCTAGAATAGTCTGTGCTTTCCTCAGATAGTTCTCATACCTGTTATTTATATTCATATTTTTTCAAATTTATTATTATTATTTAAGGTCTTTGCTCTAGGGCACATTCATTTAACAGAGAGAGAGAGCGAGAGGGAAAGTGAGAGATCACCCCCTAGAAGGGATGGCCATGCTGCAATCCCTTCTCCTCTATTCTTCTCCTGGGATTTTGGGCACGCATGCATACACGCCTGGTGTGATTTTCAGACTACCAGGTCTGGGACTCAAATTATGGTCAGCCATGTGGAGGTCTAGCACCTTAATCACCATGGCACCTGTTGGTCCCAAGTTTATTATGTTTTTTTAGTTTACAGATAAAATTGTATGTATTTATCATGTATAATATGATTTTTTTTTTTTTGGAGAGGTTTTTGCTATAGGGCACGTGCGCTCACCAGACAGACAGAGAGAGACATAGAGACAGAAAGTGAGAAATCACCCCCCAGGGGTCACGCCGCAATCCCTTCTCCATTCTCCTCTCAGGATCTTGGGCACGCACGCACACGCGCCCGGTGTGAGTTCTAAGCCACTGGGTCCAGGAAGCGAACCGTGGTCAACTATGTGGGAGTCCAGGGACATAGCCATTACGCTAACTGCTGGTTCCCTACAATATGATGTTTTGAAGTAGACACACATTGGAGAATGGTTAAAAAGAACTAATTAACATATGCATTAGCTCACATAGTTACCATTTTTTTTGGTGAGACCACATGCTATCCACTGTCTTAGCATTTTTTGAGTATACAATTTATCACCACTAGCCATAGCCCCACTGCTGTACAACAACCCTCTTGATTCTTCCTATCTAAATGTAATTCTGTATTTTGGATCAACAACACCCCAAATTCTACCTTAAGAGTTTTATGAAAGCGAAGGAATGCTCATAATAATAATAAATAATAATAAGCATTACTTTAATAGTTTATGTTTACAATGATAGGAAAAGTTATTGTGGACACAAATGAACAAATAAATAAGCCAAAGAAGCACCACACATCTGGTTGTCTTATAATGTCCTGAAATGGTTCAAATTTCAAATGAATAATTTAAACACCCATTTATCCAAAAATTCAAAAAGTTCTTTCCTTCTCAGTTTTTCTTTCAATTCTGCTGGCTACTTATTTATTGTTAGTATTGCCATTTTAACTATTTTCTAAATTTTTATAGGCTGAAAGGACGCATTAGCAGAGTTGGAGTTGCCATGTCCCCTGCTCATTAAACTGTAAAATATGTTAAACATCTCAGTAGCCTTCAATTGTTAAGAAATGTCAGATGTCAAATCATCTTGAATATTTTCAGTAGTTGGCATTATTGCTGACAGAGGAATTAAAGTTATTTCCAACTTGGGGATTTTAATTGTTCTAATTTAGAGCCAGATTTACCATGAAGTTGATGAAGCTTAAGTTTCTCCTCATTTTGTATTTATAATTATGTATTTTATTTTTTCCCAAGGAGGGATCTTGAAATTGTATAAACTTTAGACCCCCACAAAATCTAAATCTGTCCTTGGTCTAATTAAAAATATCCATCTAAAAATGACTGCACTTGAATTCAGTCTAGCCGTGATTACAATACAATGTCAGGGTTGCCTCCCTAAGTGCTTACTCCATTATAATGTAATTAGTGTTACTTGGCAGTCTGTAGCAACAGGCACTTTTGTTTACCCTTAGTAAATAAGTGATGTCAGGAACCTATCAAAAGTTACCTGTGGGCTAACCAGAAATAAACTACAGTTTTTAATGTTTTGAGTGAATAAAACAACATTTAAACAATCAGTTGGGCATTTTGGAGCAAAATACCATTCTTATTTATGTGGCTTGGGGAAAGTGAGAGGACAATAAATAGAGTAAGGTTAATTTGTCAACTCAAGTTGCATATCATTTTGTCATGATACTGTCAACAAATTATCTCGGACATACGTATCATTTTAGAAATAAAATCACTGATGCCATCTACTCATAAATTTAAGAAATCTGAACAATCTGAACTGTATGACATTGTTTGAGTGGCAAGTCTATCTTCTATGTTCATACATATCTTTTTTTTTTTTTCTGGACCCAGTGTCTTAAAAACATGCCTGGCACATGTGCGTGTTTGCCTAAAATCTTTTTTTTTTTTTT
>NW_006159743.1:2004007-2015250 GCF_000334495.1 Tupaia belangeri chinensis
TGGGGGGGCGACGGCGGCACCTGCCACCGCCTTGGCGCGGGTCCCGGGGGGAACGTGCTGAGCCCGGGAGGGCCCGCGCAAGTCTCGCCGCCGGTCGCAGCCATGGCGCGGGGCCGGGGGGCGCCTGTTCATACATATCTTGAGGAGTCAGATAAATGAAAACATAAACATGAAGTGACTGCAATGTAAGGGGCAGAACTGTCTTTGTGACTTGCAATTAGCACCCAATTTGAATGGCAAAGTTACCGTGCCAGACTCCAGGATTCCTTAACTAGCAACTAAAAGTATTGTCAATAGAGATGGTTTACACCAGACAACATTGCTCATTTAGCCTTCAGAGTTTAAGAGAGTAAACCTTATCCTACATGTTTGGTGTGAGGAACAAGGAGATAAATGAAATTAGTTAAAATGTCTTTCGCTTGTTTTTGTTTGTTAGTTTAATTCTTTCATGAAATTGTTCTTGCATACATGGGAAAGAAGGGGTGGGGGGTCAGGACCCTGGACAGTGTCTCATCACACTGTGAAACCCCCATGGCTTTCCAGCTAATCAGAATCTTGAGCATGCACCTGTGCCCAGTGTGTTTCAGACTGTCTCAGGATCCAAACCTGCTGTCAGCCATGTGGCTTCCAGTACTGCAGATCAGCACAATACCATGTGCACCACTGAGGCTGGGCCAAAATGATCTCTTTTAGAAACCAAAATGCTCAGGACAGTAACATTCCTGAGGTACTTAGGACTCTTGAAAAGCAGGGAACCCATATTCATGGACCAGTGCCAACTTTATATCATCTGTTCTCAAAACTCTCTCTCAGGTGGCTTTGATCCCCTAGGGAGTGCATTTAAACATACTTCACAAGATCTAGTTCCAAGATCTGACTTTTAAAACAGGAGCCTGAGCAATACTGTTTATTTATTTAATTTTTAGTTTTTTGCCATAGGGTATATGCACTCATGGTTTGCTAAAGAGAGACAGAGACAGAAAAAGTGAGAAATCACCCCCAGGGGGGCATGGTCACACCACAATCCCTTCTTCTCCATTCTCCTCTTGGGATTTTGAGAACACACTCACATGCACCTGTGCGATTTTCAAGCCGCTTGCGTTCGGGACTTAACCCATGGTCAGACATATGGGAATCCAGCGCCTTAACCACCATGCCATCTGCTGGCCCAATACTCTGTTTAACTTAACATTCACTTTAAAGAAGAAATCCGGGTCCTAGAAAGGCAGATTTTGTAGGATCATCCAATGACCATAAGTCAATTAAGAGAAAATATACCAGAGGTCACAACTCTCCCTCATGCCCCGACCACAGCCTAAAAGGTCGGTCTGCTGAAAGGCATGTGGGAAAACAGCCACCGCACAGTGGTGGAAGTGGTGCCTGTGGGAGTGGGGTGGCGCTGATGGTACTGTGATCACTGCCTTCCTGATGGACCCTCGCTCCTCTTGCTTGAATGGGTCAGTGAACCCTTTGGAGAATCCAATGAGTTAATGAGTCCAGTGAACCAGACTCCCTATATAGTGAAGAGTTGCAGCCCTGATGTCACAAACTACATGCCAACCCATGGAAGAGAGACACTGATGGTCATAAAATGGGATTGGCCAAAACACTGACATAGCTCAAAACACATGGACACTACTGACACTGGGTCAGATTGGGCAGAGACTCAGGCCTTTTTTTTTTTTTGAGAAGTTTTTGCTATAGGGCACGTGTGCTTGCCGGAAAGACGGAGAGAGACAGAGAGACAGAAAGCGAGAAATCACCCCCCAGAGAGGATGGCCACGCTGCAATCCCTTCTCCTCCATTCTCCTCTCAGGATCTTGGGCACACACGCACACGCACCCGGCATGAGTTTAAGCCACCGGGTCCAGGACTCAAACCGCGGTCAACTACGTGGGAGTCCAGCAACATATCCATTACGCTAACTGCTGGTCCCGGCCTTTTTTGTTAATAGTTCTTTTGGCTTATTATTGTAGCTCACACCAGAAAGCTCTTAGGTGGCATGCCAGGAGAAAATGGATGGAAATACTGCATTCAAGGGAAACAATGAAGATCATGATGTAGCAGCAGGATGCTGCAGAGGGAAAGGGAGGTTAGGTAGGAACGTGGGACACCATTCCTGCCCTTCAGACAAATCTTACTCAATGGTCTGATATCTTCCAAAGGGGTGTGCTGTCAGAAAGCATATATGAAGCCATTTGCTACAGCAACACAGTGTCCAGGAATGTACTGTTAGGTCACAGCGCGAAGCAGACACTCTTCTAAAAGTCAGCCCATTTGATGGTAGACATGGCTGGCATCAATAAAAGTACCTTAGTGAGTTCAGGCTGCTAGAATGAGATGCCAGAGGCATTTGTGGTAGTATATACAGCAAAAGTTTATTTCTCATGGTTCTGGAGGCCAGAAGTCCAACTATAGGTGCCAACATGGTTGGGTTCTTGGTGAAGGCTTGTTCTTGGCTTGTAAAATGCTGCCTTCTTACTCTTCCTGGGAAAGAAAGCTCTCTGGCATCTCTTCCTCTTTTTATAAGGGCTCCAATCCCATCGTGAGGGCTCTACACCCATGACCTCACCTAAACCTAATCATCTCCCAAAGGCTCCATCTCCTAATACCATTACATTAAAGGTCAGGTTTTCAAAGTAGGAACTTTGGTGGGGAGTGCAACACATCAACATTCAGTTCATAACTTTTTTTTTGGAGATTTTTTTTTGTTTTTTCTTTTGCACGTGCGCTTGCCAGAAAGAGAGAGAGAGACAGAGAGACAGAAAGTGAGAAATCACACCCCCCCGGGGGAGGGGGCTGGGGGGATTGCCACATCACAATCCCTTCTCTTCCATTCTCCTCTCAGGATCCTGGGCATGCATGTACATGCACCCGGTGTGAGTTTAAGCCACCAGGTCTGGGACTCGAACTGCGGTCAACCGCATGGGAGTCCAGCGACATAGCCATTATGCTAACTGCTGGTCCCCAGTCCATAACTTCTTTTAGCCATGAAACAAGCTCTCCACATTACTGTCAACCATACTGCCCCTCTGGACCTGCCCTTTTCCAAGGTGGGTTTAGGGGATGCTCTCTATCCCTGTCCTGCTTTAATCAAATACCAGGGCAAAGTCTTCTATAAGGATATTTAAGAATGTGGCCATTCTTGTTTCTCAGCTGCTGTGACCTAGAGCATATGCCTGGAAGGGTCATGAGTTTGGGCTGGAGATGGCCTGCTGTCTTTCCATCAGGGCATAGTCAGGAAGTGAGTGCTGGCTGCATGAGGTTCACTGCCAGGAAGACCTTGGTGATAAAATGCTGATTGTATCAGCAGCCCAGTGACGAAAGAGGCAGTTACATTATAGAGGATGTCACTCCTCAGTCTTCATGAAAATCACAGCAGCTACTTTTCTTACCAGTCTGAGCCTGACTAGGTTCCCCTGTTGCCCTCTATTTCCTTTGAAGGCAAGAAGAAAACTGATGAGAATTTCAGAGCAGGAGATTTGGATCACTTCCACAGAATTCAAGACAAACTTCTCCTGACCCAGACTTCCTTCCATGAAAATGAAGGTCCACAAGCTTCTCAACCATGACTGCAAAATTCCAGTCCTCTGGGAATTCAATTCTAGGCTCCTGAGTTAGTGGACTCAATGCAGTAGCAAGGTGATGCTCCTTTCTCCTTTCCTGGATTTCAAAGTGAAGTTATTCCCTTGTGCTTCCCAGTGTTCCTGGTGCCAGAATGAAGTCATCCATAAGAGAAATGGCCTCTTCCTGGTCGGTCCCATTTATGAGGTCCCACATAAAATCTGGAAGGTCCATCAAGTGCTACCCCTCTCCTCAGCCCCACCTAGGATGCCCAAGTAAAAGCTCAACTTGAAAAGGCAAAGAGATCGTTTAGCCAAGACCTTTTTTTGGGGGGGTTAACCTTTTCCAATATTATTTAAATTTAATTTTAGTAGAGAGTTACTCAACTGCAATGACATAAATGAACATTATACCATTAAAAAATAATAAAATAAAATATATCCCCCACCTTCCAACATGAGCTGTTTTGTTGTTGTTGTTGTTGTTGTTTTCTATAGGGCATGTATGTTCATGAGAGAGAGAGAGAAAGGCAAAGAGAGAGAGAGAGAGAAAGTGAGAAATCACTCCCCTGCACACCCAGTGGGGATAGCCATGCTTCAATCTCTTCTCCTCCAATCTCATGTGTGATTTTTAAGCCACTAGGTCTGGAACTCTAAGAGCACACTTGGCTATGTGGGATCTAGTGTCTTAACTTCCACACCATCAGCTAACTCCATGGGCTGTTATTTTTCCATTAGAATTTTATTATAAAAACTTTCAAACACAGAGAAAAGGTGTCCGTTTTGTACTGAACACCCATATTCCAATAGATAATATTTTCTATTCTTTTTTTAAAATAAATAAGTATATATATATGTGTGTGTGTGTATATATATATATACATACACATACATACGTACATATACTTTTAAATGTTTTAATTTATTTTTATTTCAATTTCTTTTTTACATTCAATCTCATCCAATAGATAATATTTTCTATTCTTTTTTAAATAAGTATATATGTGTGTATATATACATATACATACATATATTTTTAATTTTTTAATTTATTTTTATTTCAATTTCTTTTATACATTCAATCTCATGTTACTTAGGTTACAAAGTTAATATTCCAACATGTGTACATTTCTCATCAGTCTAGTTGACAATATTATAAAGTTATCTTCAATAGATAATAATCCATTTCTTTGTCCCATAAATGCTTTGCTTCTGTATTTTTCTCCTAATGTCCTTCCTCAGACTCTATTCCTTCACCTGCCCTCTTCCCACACTGTATCTGGTATTCACAATCATTTACTAAGTTTCTATAACCTTTAGTCATTTAGTTTCAGCCATAGAGTAGAGATATACAATGTTTCTCCTTCATAGCCTGGCTTGCTCCACTCAGCAATAAATCTTCCATATTCATCCATTTTCTTCAAAAGCCAGAGTCTTGTTTTTTTTGTATGGCTGAGTAGTAGTATTCCATAGAGTATATGTCCCATAATATTTTCTATTCTTATTTTATTATAGATTTATCTAGTCATTCCTCTATTTAATTGTCAATTCATATTTTTGATGCATTTCAAAGTAAGTTGTATACATCGATATACTTTCCCTGAAATACTTCAGTTTTCATAGCATTTAAAGATTTTTTTATAGTTCTTTTTTTTTTTAGGTAAAATTTATAGCCTATATAGTACACAATCTGAATTCTTCAAATAAGCCTGTATATATACAGTGATACCTGTAACCCAAACCCTTATCAAGATACAGAATGTTTCTATTTCAGTCTGCTTTTCTGCTGCTAATGATGGAATGCCAGACTGTGGAATAAAGAATATATTTAGCTCATAATTTTGGTGGTCCGAGGTCAAGGGGCCACATCTGGTAAGGGCCCCCTTATTGGTGGGGACTCTACAGAATTCCAAGATGGCACAGGGCATCACATGATGAGAAAGTGAGATCTTATGCCTGTGTCCATGTGTCTTCTCTCATCTCACTCGCTCTTCTTATACACTCACCAGTATTCAATCATGTAGGCTATATCCTGATACCTTATCTAATCCTAATAACCTCCCTAAAGTCCACCTCTTAATCACACAGTCAAATTATGTTTTCACCTTCTTTTATTTTTTTTTTTGAGAGAGATTTTTTTCTCTAGAGCATGTGTGCGCTCTGTAGAGAGAGACGAGAGAGATAGAGGGACAGAAAGTGAGAAATCACCCCCTGGGGGGATGGCCATGCCACAATCTCTTCTCCTCCATTCTCCTCTCGGGATTTTGGCCATGCATGCACACGCGCCCACTGTGAGTTTTAAGCTACTGGGTCCAGGACTCAAACCGCCGTCAACTATGTGGGAGTCCAGTGATATAATCACTACAGCATCTGCTGGTCTCACGTTTCCACTTTCTTAATACTGCCATGACCAAATTTTAATACATGAATTTTGGGGGAACACATTCAATCCATAGCAGTACCATGACCCTGAAAGTTCTCTCATACCCTTTCTCTGGGCATCTATCTAGAAGCAACCACTGTTCTAATTTTCTTTCTACCACAGATCCATTTTCCTGTTATGAAATGTTATCTAAATAGAACCCATTCAGTATGAAAACTTTTGTGTATAAGGCTTCTGTCACTTAGCATAATGTCTGATGAGACTCATCCAAACTTCTGTATACATTAGTAGCTCATTCCATCTTATTACTGGGTAATATTCCATTGTATGAATATACCGCAGTTTATACATTCATTTCCCTATTGGTGTACACCTAGGCTTCCAATTTTTAACTAGTCTGAATAAAGCTACTAAAAACAATGTTATACAAATCTTTTTATGGACTTATGCTTTCATTCCTCTTGGGTAAAAACCCAGGAGTAAAACTGCTGGCTCATGGGGTTGATGTGTGAATGTTTATTTTACACTATCAGCAGCAATGTAGGAAGTTCTGGTTGTTCCATATCTTCATGAACATTTGGTGTTATCAATTTGTCTAATTTTAGCTCTTCTAGTAGGTGTGAAGTGATTGAAGCTACAATTCTGGCAAATTTTCTGAACTAGAAAAAAATACATGTGTACAAGAATCAAGCGTGATGAGAATACTGGTTGAAGGAAATGTGGAGACGGGCACATGTGACATTAGAGAAGTTCACCTCACCCAGACTTGACCCATACAACCAATGGCTTGAGAGGAGAAGCAGTGGCTGAAAGAGGGTAAAACAAGCAACCAGGTATGTTCTTCAGTTTATAATTCTCTGAACTATATTATAATATTTAGTTATTTTGGGGGGGGTTTGCCATAGGGTATGTATGCTCACCAGGGAGATGGAGATAGAAACAGTGAGAGGTAAAGGGAGAAATCACCCCCCAGGGGGGATGGCCACTCCAAATTCTCTTCTCCATCATTTTCCTCTTGGGATCTTGGGCATTTTCAAGCCACCAGGTCCAGAACTCAAACAGGGTCAGCCATGTGGGAGTTCAGTGACATAACCACTATGCCATCTGCTGGTCCCATAATATTTAATTATTAAAAAACGGCAGCTTTCACTAACAGAGAAACAAGAATTCTGTTTCTCTACAGAGCTGGCCTGGTGTGGCCCATAGCATAGTCCCCAATTTGCCTCCCTATGTTCCAAGCCTCTTGAAGACCAACCTTACAGAGCTTGCCCAGCTTGCAAAGTGGGACAGACAGTTCCAATAGACCCTGTTCTGCTCTCCCATTTTTCAATATACTCTGGACCTGAGGGAAAGGAATTAACATTTTTTGAGCATCAACACTGTGTAAAGACCTTTCTGAGGCACTGGTGCATGTGCATTCTCTAATTCTCATGACAACATCCCTATAAAGTTGGATATTGATAGTGTGTCATGTTATAGATGTGAAGCTAAGACTCAGAGAGATACAGTAATTTATTGGAGGTCACACAGAGATAGAAGAACCAGGATTTGACTCTAAATCCTCTGTTTTTTGCACTCATCCTTACTAAGAACCCAGAAAGTGAATAACAGGGCGCTTAGTAGCTTACTGGGTGCCAATGACAGTAGGAGAAGGTGTTCCATGTCTCAGTCAGATTTATCCCTTCTTTTTTTTTTCTCTCCTTATCTTCTGCTTCCTAGTATGCTGGCATTGAAGGTAGGGCTGATTGATTTCACCCCTTAGCAGGATCAATCTTTCAGAAGATGCAGATGTACATGAGCTTTGGCCCTCCTCTCTGCAGCTGCAACTGTGTCGCTTGCAAGAAGAAATCATTAACCTGTCCCCTTCATTCTCTTTCCACCTCAACATCTTAGAGTGTCACTGGCCCCTCCCTGCTCCTGGGTCCTCTTCCTCCCTTCTGCCCACTGTGGGGAAGGAAGGTAATTGTGTTTATCATGTCTCCAGACCAAGTTACCTGTTCCTGAAATGCACTAGCTTGCTCCTCAAATCCCGCTGTTCGGAAATAATTGACAACGTCCATCACGGCCCAGTCTGCAGGATCGGGTGGTCTCCCGTTTTCCATGGAACTGCAAAATACAAATCCAGATGGTTGTCATGGCAGCACTTCCCTGAGGGTGGCCAGGTTCATAACTCAGTCTCCCACGGCAGGCCTGGGCCAGCTCACGGGGACCACGGCCCTTTCTTCACTTGAAGGTCCAGATCCCAGTTTACCTCCCACAGAACCAAAATCAATCTTGTGTTTTCTGATTCTTACTCTCACTGGTTTAGTCACTACATTCTTTATAAACTGTTTAATCTTTACTATACATTATTTCCTTATATACTATTCTTTTTTAATTCTGAGAGTTCTGAAGACGCACAGCATGGCATTCATACTCCTGAGTTAAGACCACCAGGACCTCTAATTCGAGACTCCCACATACCTCGTTCGTACCATCGCCCACCACCTTTCCCAGCCCCGTATCCACACATCTATGGAATAACCATTCTCCAGCAGACCATGCCCTTTCGCAGACCGGAGCCTTTGCACCTTCTGTCCTCGCCACGATGCCCCGACTTGTCTACGTGACAAGCCCTACCATTCCTGACAGCTCAAAAACCACCTCCTCGATGAAGCACATTTTAGCTCTGCCAGGAAGTGTTTTAGCTATAACTACCTTTGAGTTCTAGAATTCCTTTCAAACTCCCATTTTGGCACCTTGCGTTTTACTCTCCAGAGTGAGAGATGTGGCCTAGTGGTAAATGTGTCAGCCTGGACCACATCTTGTTTTATCATTCCCAGTGTCAAGCATTAGGAGCTTATTCATTATTGTCCAGATACATAATCAGGCAACAATCAAGCATTTGTGCAGAGGGTCCATGGCTAATCATTCTCTTTGGATTTCAAAGTGGAACAGAGAAAGATCAGCAATGAACTGCAGTTACTGAGACTCTGCCTCATTTCCATGATTCACTTTTCTATACCCCATCAAAGCTAATCTTCTGGTGTACATTGATCACATTGTTTCACTGCTTAAAATGTAGCACAGCAATAACACAAACTGGACCCACATGGAAAGATCCTGGGTTCGTGCCCCAGTACCTCCCTGATCATGCCAGGGGTATACATACCTATGTTTAAGGTCAGTTGAGCCTGGGTGTGGATAGTGGTTGGGGGTGCCTGTCTCTTTCTCTCATGAAAATAAATAAGCAAATAAAAATTTAAGGAATCCTTCAAAGGATTCCCAGTACTCTTAAGATAAATTCTTAATAACTTAACTTGGCCTAGAAAGTCCTTCAGGATAAAGCCCCTCCCACCTCTCCAGCTAGGAATACACTGGGGAGAAAAATAGACACAGTCCTTACTTTTACGGGCTATCAGTTCCACACACAGTGGACACTGATCAAAAGTCATCTACGTGAATATAGAGCTGCGAGTCGTGCTCAGTACTAGGAAGGACAGGTGCACTCTTACAGTTTACAGGCTGGTAAATGGTCAAATGTAAAGGGGATGATATGATTGTATTCACATTTTGAAAATGAGGGTACCGGAGAGGAGCCAGGGTATCACTGAAAGCCTACTGCAGTCATCCAAGCCAGAGAAAATGGAGGGCCAGACCCGAGTGGTCGCAATGAAAAATGAGAGAAGTGTGTGGGTTCACAGGATATTTAACAAGTAAAATCAGCATGACTTAGAGATGGACTAGACACAGAGAATGAGGAAGAGGGAAGTGTCACGGACCTGGATGGATGGCGGTAACTGCAGAGACATGGCACGCCCAGTGTAGTTGGACACACTGAATTTGGGGTCTTGTCTGTATCAAAGTGGACATTGGAAAGATGTGTATTACTTTAATAGAAATGAAATTGCCCAGATGTCAAGAAATTCCTGAAGGTTTTCGAACATCTAAAAGTCAAGGGCCTAGTTGCTTCACGCCCCAGAATAATGTTTTGCTCAGAGTATGAGCTAAAATGCTTGATTAAAAAAACAAACTTCTGTTCTAGTTAAAGAAAAGGGAGTCACTGAATAATGGCACATTTGATGGCTCATTCTCAATAGCACTTCATTTAAAGACATTGAGAGCCAGTGCTTACTAGTTAGAAGGGTTTTCCCTGTTCTTAGAGACTTCCCTTCCTACCACTTAACAAGCAATATAGGGTGAGAAAAAACCTATTTTTCAAACCAACTTTGTCGAATATTAACTCTGTATTTTAAAATCAATGCTAACTATTTTGAAAATACATTATCTGGCTCAGCTGCAGCAATGCAAGTGGGAGAGCTCTACTGCATGGTGGCTGAGGCTGTACCGGAGGGCACGGGGGGGAGGGGGGGGGAACCCTGTAATCCTAGTTAACTGGGATGCTAGGGCAGGAAGATCATAACATGGTGAGCCCTTGTCAAAAATCTCTCTCTCTCTCCCCTAAAAAAGAAGTATCCCTGTGCTGGGATTTTCCATCATTGCATTAACATGAGCTGACACTGAGGGACCTCTTCAAGGTGGCATTTTTCTTCTCTCTCTTGCTTAAGGTGAACTTGAAGAATGTTTGGTAGAGCTTGCTAAGGATTTTCCTGTTTTAGCAAATCTTTCAAGTTTTCTAATCAGTTCACTTCCAGCACTGAGCAGAGAGTCCCACTGGATACACTTTTAAGTGTGCTGGAAAACATCTGAATTCCCTGTCCCTGTAGTTGACTTTAATTAGCTGCCTTTTCTCATAATGAATACTTATTCAATTGTAATAGCAAAGCATGCTCCATTGTGATTTTAGGATGGGAGGCTTTGCTGAGTCTTATTCTGCTGGGATGTAACATTAGCACTTTCATAATTCTGAAATGTTCTTGAGTACTAGCAAGACCACAGAGGACAAAGCCGTGGTAAAACTGCTGGCAATGTGCAACTGAGACTCCCTCAGATGGAGGGTGTGGGAATCCACCCAGAATGAATAAGGAGTTAGAATTTACTCAACGTGTTTAATGATCGATCTACCCAAGTTTAAGCCCAGCAGCCTCTCCCCAAACAAAATGATTTGGAAAAAAATAAGAAGAGTAGATTACTCATATCCTAAAAACAAAAACCTGACTACCTTCACATTCGAAGTCCTCAACGCCTAGCCTGGGTCTGATGGCGCATGGTCGATACAAAGCATAGATCCATTATGTCAAATGGACTAACACCCAGAGAGTACCTACAGTCTACAATACACTTTTCACACATTACCTAATACCAGGCTCTCACCTCCTTGCGAACTGGCTACTATAACCTGCTTTTAAGAAACCAAG
>NW_006159743.1:2017627-2024606 GCF_000334495.1 Tupaia belangeri chinensis
TATATATATATATATATATATACATACACATACATACGTACATATACTTTTAAATGTTTTAATTTATTTTTATTTCAATTTCTTTTTTACATTCAATCTCATCCAATAGATAATATTTTCTATTCTTTTTTTAAAATAAATAAGTGTATATATATGTGTGTGTGTATATATATATATATACATACACATACATACGTACATATACTTTTAAATGTTTTAATTTATTTTTATTTCAATTTCTTTTTTACATTCAATCTCATCCAATAGATAATATTTTCTATTCTTTTTTAAATAAGTATATATGTGTGTATATATACATATACATACATATATTTTTAATTTTTTAATTTATTTTTATTTCAATTTCTTTTATACATTCAATCTCATGTTACTTAGGTTACAAAGTTAATATTCCAACATGTGTACATTTCTCATCAGTCTAGTTGACAATATTATAAAGTTATCTTCAATAGATAATAATCCATTTCTTTGTCCCATAAATGCTTTGCTTCTGTATTTTTCTCCTAATGTCCTTCCTCAGACTCTATTCCTTCACCTGCCCTCTTCCCACACTGTATCTGGTATTCACAATCATTTACTAAGTTTCTATAACCTTTAGTCATTTAGTTTCAGCCATAGAGTAGAGATATACAATGTTTCTCCTTCATAGCCTGGCTTGCTCCACTCAGCAATAAATCTTCCATATTCATCCATTTTCTTCAAAAGCCAGAGTCTTGTTTTTTTTGTATGGCTGAGTAGTAGTATTCCATAGAGTATATGTCCCATAATATTTTCTATTCTTATTTTATTATAGATTTATCTAGTCATTCCTCTATTTAATTGTCAATTCATATTTTTGATGCATTTCAAAGTAAGTTGTATACATCGATATACTTTCCCTGAAATACTTCAGTTTTCATAGCATTTAAAGATTTTTTTATAGTTCTTTTTTTTTTTAGGTAAAATTTATAGCCTATATAGTACACAATCTGAATTCTTCAAATAAGCCTGTATATATACAGTGATACCTGTAACCCAAACCCTTATCAAGATACAGAATGTTTCTATTTCAGTCTGCTTTTCTGCTGCTAATGATGGAATGCCAGACTGTGGAATAAAGAATATATTTAGCTCATAATTTTGGTGGTCCGAGGTCAAGGGGCCACATCTGGTAAGGGCCCCCTTATTGGTGGGGACTCTACAGAATTCCAAGATGGCACAGGGCATCACATGATGAGAAAGTGAGATCTTATGCCTGTGTCCATGTGTCTTCTCTCATCTCACTCGCTCTTCTTATACACTCACCAGTATTCAATCATGTAGGCTATATCCTGATACCTTATCTAATCCTAATAACCTCCCTAAAGTCCACCTCTTAATCACACAGTCAAATTATGTTTTCACCTTCTTTTATTTTTTTTTTTGAGAGAGATTTTTTTCTCTAGAGCATGTGTGCGCTCTGTAGAGAGAGACGAGAGAGATAGAGGGACAGAAAGTGAGAAATCACCCCCTGGGGGGATGGCCATGCCACAATCTCTTCTCCTCCATTCTCCTCTCGGGATTTTGGCCATGCATGCACACGCGCCCACTGTGAGTTTTAAGCTACTGGGTCCAGGACTCAAACCGCCGTCAACTATGTGGGAGTCCAGTGATATAATCACTACAGCATCTGCTGGTCTCACGTTTCCACTTTCTTAATACTGCCATGACCAAATTTTAATACATGAATTTTGGGGGAACACATTCAATCCATAGCAGTACCATGACCCTGAAAGTTCTCTCATACCCTTTCTCTGGGCATCTATCTAGAAGCAACCACTGTTCTAATTTTCTTTCTACCACAGATCCATTTTCCTGTTATGAAATGTTATCTAAATAGAACCCATTCAGTATGAAAACTTTTGTGTATAAGGCTTCTGTCACTTAGCATAATGTCTGATGAGACTCATCCAAACTTCTGTATACATTAGTAGCTCATTCCATCTTATTACTGGGTAATATTCCATTGTATGAATATACCGCAGTTTATACATTCATTTCCCTATTGGTGTACACCTAGGCTTCCAATTTTTAACTAGTCTGAATAAAGCTACTAAAAACAATGTTATACAAATCTTTTTATGGACTTATGCTTTCATTCCTCTTGGGTAAAAACCCAGGAGTAAAACTGCTGGCTCATGGGGTTGATGTGTGAATGTTTATTTTACACTATCAGCAGCAATGTAGGAAGTTCTGGTTGTTCCATATCTTCATGAACATTTGGTGTTATCAATTTGTCTAATTTTAGCTCTTCTAGTAGGTGTGAAGTGATTGAAGCTACAATTCTGGCAAATTTTCTGAACTAGAAAAAAATACATGTGTACAAGAATCAAGCGTGATGAGAATACTGGTTGAAGGAAATGTGGAGACGGGCACATGTGACATTAGAGAAGTTCACCTCACCCAGACTTGACCCATACAACCAATGGCTTGAGAGGAGAAGCAGTGGCTGAAAGAGGGTAAAACAAGCAACCAGGTATGTTCTTCAGTTTATAATTCTCTGAACTATATTATAATATTTAGTTATTTTGGGGGGGGTTTGCCATAGGGTATGTATGCTCACCAGGGAGATGGAGATAGAAACAGTGAGAGGTAAAGGGAGAAATCACCCCCCAGGGGGGATGGCCACTCCAAATTCTCTTCTCCATCATTTTCCTCTTGGGATCTTGGGCATTTTCAAGCCACCAGGTCCAGAACTCAAACAGGGTCAGCCATGTGGGAGTTCAGTGACATAACCACTATGCCATCTGCTGGTCCCATAATATTTAATTATTAAAAAACGGCAGCTTTCACTAACAGAGAAACAAGAATTCTGTTTCTCTACAGAGCTGGCCTGGTGTGGCCCATAGCATAGTCCCCAATTTGCCTCCCTATGTTCCAAGCCTCTTGAAGACCAACCTTACAGAGCTTGCCCAGCTTGCAAAGTGGGACAGACAGTTCCAATAGACCCTGTTCTGCTCTCCCATTTTTCAATATACTCTGGACCTGAGGGAAAGGAATTAACATTTTTTGAGCATCAACACTGTGTAAAGACCTTTCTGAGGCACTGGTGCATGTGCATTCTCTAATTCTCATGACAACATCCCTATAAAGTTGGATATTGATAGTGTGTCATGTTATAGATGTGAAGCTAAGACTCAGAGAGATACAGTAATTTATTGGAGGTCACACAGAGATAGAAGAACCAGGATTTGACTCTAAATCCTCTGTTTTTTGCACTCATCCTTACTAAGAACCCAGAAAGTGAATAACAGGGCGCTTAGTAGCTTACTGGGTGCCAATGACAGTAGGAGAAGGTGTTCCATGTCTCAGTCAGATTTATCCCTTCTTTTTTTTTTCTCTCCTTATCTTCTGCTTCCTAGTATGCTGGCATTGAAGGTAGGGCTGATTGATTTCACCCCTTAGCAGGATCAATCTTTCAGAAGATGCAGATGTACATGAGCTTTGGCCCTCCTCTCTGCAGCTGCAACTGTGTCGCTTGCAAGAAGAAATCATTAACCTGTCCCCTTCATTCTCTTTCCACCTCAACATCTTAGAGTGTCACTGGCCCCTCCCTGCTCCTGGGTCCTCTTCCTCCCTTCTGCCCACTGTGGGGAAGGAAGGTAATTGTGTTTATCATGTCTCCAGACCAAGTTACCTGTTCCTGAAATGCACTAGCTTGCTCCTCAAATCCCGCTGTTCGGAAATAATTGACAACGTCCATCACGGCCCAGTCTGCAGGATCGGGTGGTCTCCCGTTTTCCATGGAACTGCAAAATACAAATCCAGATGGTTGTCATGGCAGCACTTCCCTGAGGGTGGCCAGGTTCATAACTCAGTCTCCCACGGCAGGCCTGGGCCAGCTCACGGGGACCACGGCCCTTTCTTCACTTGAAGGTCCAGATCCCAGTTTACCTCCCACAGAACCAAAATCAATCTTGTGTTTTCTGATTCTTACTCTCACTGGTTTAGTCACTACATTCTTTATAAACTGTTTAATCTTTACTATACATTATTTCCTTATATACTATTCTTTTTTAATTCTGAGAGTTCTGAAGACGCACAGCATGGCATTCATACTCCTGAGTTAAGACCACCAGGACCTCTAATTCGAGACTCCCACATACCTCGTTCGTACCATCGCCCACCACCTTTCCCAGCCCCGTATCCACACATCTATGGAATAACCATTCTCCAGCAGACCATGCCCTTTCGCAGACCGGAGCCTTTGCACCTTCTGTCCTCGCCACGATGCCCCGACTTGTCTACGTGACAAGCCCTACCATTCCTGACAGCTCAAAAACCACCTCCTCGATGAAGCACATTTTAGCTCTGCCAGGAAGTGTTTTAGCTATAACTACCTTTGAGTTCTAGAATTCCTTTCAAACTCCCATTTTGGCACCTTGCGTTTTACTCTCCAGAGTGAGAGATGTGGCCTAGTGGTAAATGTGTCAGCCTGGACCACATCTTGTTTTATCATTCCCAGTGTCAAGCATTAGGAGCTTATTCATTATTGTCCAGATACATAATCAGGCAACAATCAAGCATTTGTGCAGAGGGTCCATGGCTAATCATTCTCTTTGGATTTCAAAGTGGAACAGAGAAAGATCAGCAATGAACTGCAGTTACTGAGACTCTGCCTCATTTCCATGATTCACTTTTCTATACCCCATCAAAGCTAATCTTCTGGTGTACATTGATCACATTGTTTCACTGCTTAAAATGTAGCACAGCAATAACACAAACTGGACCCACATGGAAAGATCCTGGGTTCGTGCCCCAGTACCTCCCTGATCATGCCAGGGGTATACATACCTATGTTTAAGGTCAGTTGAGCCTGGGTGTGGATAGTGGTTGGGGGTGCCTGTCTCTTTCTCTCATGAAAATAAATAAGCAAATAAAAATTTAAGGAATCCTTCAAAGGATTCCCAGTACTCTTAAGATAAATTCTTAATAACTTAACTTGGCCTAGAAAGTCCTTCAGGATAAAGCCCCTCCCACCTCTCCAGCTAGGAATACACTGGGGAGAAAAATAGACACAGTCCTTACTTTTACGGGCTATCAGTTCCACACACAGTGGACACTGATCAAAAGTCATCTACGTGAATATAGAGCTGCGAGTCGTGCTCAGTACTAGGAAGGACAGGTGCACTCTTACAGTTTACAGGCTGGTAAATGGTCAAATGTAAAGGGGATGATATGATTGTATTCACATTTTGAAAATGAGGGTACCGGAGAGGAGCCAGGGTATCACTGAAAGCCTACTGCAGTCATCCAAGCCAGAGAAAATGGAGGGCCAGACCCGAGTGGTCGCAATGAAAAATGAGAGAAGTGTGTGGGTTCACAGGATATTTAACAAGTAAAATCAGCATGACTTAGAGATGGACTAGACACAGAGAATGAGGAAGAGGGAAGTGTCACGGACCTGGATGGATGGCGGTAACTGCAGAGACATGGCACGCCCAGTGTAGTTGGACACACTGAATTTGGGGTCTTGTCTGTATCAAAGTGGACATTGGAAAGATGTGTATTACTTTAATAGAAATGAAATTGCCCAGATGTCAAGAAATTCCTGAAGGTTTTCGAACATCTAAAAGTCAAGGGCCTAGTTGCTTCACGCCCCAGAATAATGTTTTGCTCAGAGTATGAGCTAAAATGCTTGATTAAAAAAACAAACTTCTGTTCTAGTTAAAGAAAAGGGAGTCACTGAATAATGGCACATTTGATGGCTCATTCTCAATAGCACTTCATTTAAAGACATTGAGAGCCAGTGCTTACTAGTTAGAAGGGTTTTCCCTGTTCTTAGAGACTTCCCTTCCTACCACTTAACAAGCAATATAGGGTGAGAAAAAACCTATTTTTCAAACCAACTTTGTCGAATATTAACTCTGTATTTTAAAATCAATGCTAACTATTTTGAAAATACATTATCTGGCTCAGCTGCAGCAATGCAAGTGGGAGAGCTCTACTGCATGGTGGCTGAGGCTGTACCGGAAGGCACGGGGGGGAGGGGGGGGGAACCCTGTAATCCTAGTTAACTGGGATGCTAGGGCAGGAAGATCATAACATGGTGAGCCCTTGTCAAAAATCTCTCTCTCTCTCCCCTAAAAAAGAAGTATCCCTGTGCTGGGATTTTCCATCATTGCATTAACATGAGCTGACACTGAGGGACCTCTTCAAGGTGGCATTTTTCTTCTCTCTCTTGCTTAAGGTGAACTTGAAGAATGTTTGGTAGAGCTTGCTAAGGATTTTCCTGTTTTAGCAAATCTTTCAAGTTTTCTAATCAGTTCACTTCCAGCACTGAGCAGAGAGTCCCACTGGATACACTTTTAAGTGTGCTGGAAAACATCTGAATTCCCTGTCCCTGTAGTTGACTTTAATTAGCTGCCTTTTCTCATAATGAATACTTATTCAATTGTAATAGCAAAGCATGCTCCATTGTGATTTTAGGATGGGAGGCTTTGCTGAGTCTTATTCTGCTGGGATGTAACATTAGCACTTTCATAATTCTGAAATGTTCTTGAGTACTAGCAAGACCACAGAGGACAAAGCCGTGGTAAAACTGCTGGCAATGTGCAACTGAGACTCCCTCAGATGGAGGGTGTGGGAATCCACCCAGAATGAATAAGGAGTTAGAATTTACTCAACGTGTTTAATGATCGATCTACCCAAGTTTAAGCCCAGCAGCCTCTCCCCAAACAAAATGATTTGGAAAAAAATAAGAAGAGTAGATTACTCATATCCTAAAAACAAAAACCTGACTACCTTCACATTCGAAGTCCTCAACGCCTAGCCTGGGTCTGATGGCGCATGGTCGATACAAAGCATAGATCCATTATGTCAAATGGACTAACACCCAGAGAGTACCTACAGTCTACAATACACTTTTCACACATTACCTAATACCAGGCTCTCACCTCCTTGCGAACTGGCTACTATAACCTGCTTTTAAGAAACCAAG
>NW_006159743.1:2024635-2026678 GCF_000334495.1 Tupaia belangeri chinensis
TCTCGGACCCGGTGGCTTAAACTCACACCAGGCGCGTGTGCGTGCGTGCCCAAGATCCCAAGAGGAGAATGGAGGAGAAGGGATTGTGGCATGGCCATCCCCTCGATGGGGGATTTCTCACTTTCTGTCTCTGCCTCTCCTTGACTTTCTGGTGAGCGTACATGCCCTATAGCAAAAACCTCTCCAAAAAGAAGAAACCAAGGCTCAGAAAAGTTAAGGAACTCACCCAGAATTGCATAGTCGATAAAGCCCGGATTGGATTCCAGATATGCCTGACTGCAGACCTGTGCTTTTGTTCTATCACGGTTGTCCATGGATATAACAAACATTTACCGCAAGCCTGCCTTCGCAGCATGTGCTAGATGCAGGGTTACAAGGACAGACTGCAGAGCCCTGCCCTGCAGGAGCTGGCAATCTGGTGAGGGAATGCAGACACAGAAATGGCTAACTCTAACAATACTGAAACTGAAGGTGAACAAAGTGCTGTCAGGGCACATGCACTGAAGTGCCGGGTGGTTCTGCCTGACAAGAATACTTCAAAAGTTTAGTTGCTTTTTTTTTTTTTTTAAATGAGAGAGAGAGGTATTTTCAACAAGGCCTCAACCTCTCAGTTGGCTAAGATTACAGGGCACACCATCATGGCTATTCTAGAACTGTACCCAGGCCTCCCACGTGGTTTCAGCCATCACATAGCAGTGCCCTAACCACTAGTGACACCATAGCTGGCCCTAGTGTCAATTTTAAGACATGTATTGGGCTAACTTGGTAGCACAGAGTAACATGCTGCCCCAGGGATGCCAGATCCACATGGAAACCATGGGTTTGGTTCTTGGGACAACTTGTAATTGCTAGGTGTGTGTCCATGATCCTAACTAGCTGGGAAGGCTGGGGAGAAGAGCCTGGCATTAGACCATGTTGAAGGTACTTTTCTCTCTCTCTTTCTCTGACTCTCATTCTCAAGAAAGATTTTTTTTTAAAGGCATTTATTGTTCCAAACACATTCGAAGCAAGGCCATGGCGTAAAGATTGCTTATAGAGGCACATATATGCAACACAAATCATCACTTCTAGGTTGCTGATGTTAATGCATGACGGATGAGTTTGCAGGGCCCTTCCAGAGGTTTCAGTGACAATTTTGAGGAGAAAGTTGGAGCTGATCCAAGGCAATATGAGGGAGGAGCTCAGTGCCAACGCCAACAATATCTGATATCAGAACATCCTACAAGATTTAAACAGCACCTTTCCCTCCTGGAAAAGCAATGTCTCTTCAAGGACTGATATTTGTGGCCAAACTGAGACACTCAATTTCTCCTTATAAATGGACCATTTTCTCCACCTTTTTTCTTGTAACACAAGCATGAATACCAGAAGGAATTTAAACAGTGCTGTTTAAAACACTTCCCAGATGGTGTTTCCACTGTGGCTACTAATGGGGCACTGATGAAATGACACGGCACATACAAAAGTGCCATTGTCATCTAATATTTATTGCTCACTACTATTACAGCAAACTATTTCTTAGAAAATAATATATATTAAGATGATAAATTTACAAGCAATTTTCTAGGCAAGAAATCTTTAAATTTATGTACATATTTTGCCTTATGACAAAAAAAATTAGCAAGAAATGAAAGACAGAATTTGTCTTCAATCCCATCATTCAATCAAATCATTGTTTCCATTTAACCTAGCCACCTTTTGGTCCTCATGCGCATGGTTAGGCATATCAGGTACTGATGCAAATTATATCAAACGTGAATAATTCACACTAGGAAACAATTAGCCCTTAATTAAACCATCACCACACTTTTAAAGGGAGCCAGAGGGACACAATCATGAAGACAAGAATGCAATAAATGATAAATTTGGCAGCCATATGCAGATTAATTGAGACCTTATGATGAGCTATTTCACACTGGGACATCATCGATTTATATGCTGACAGGAAAAGTCTCCATTTCCCTTTCTTTCTTGGTGTTTTTTTTTTTTTTTTTTTTTTTTTTTTTTCCTTAAGGCTCCGCCAGGGGGAGAAAGACAGAGAGA
>NW_006159743.1:2038664-2050828 GCF_000334495.1 Tupaia belangeri chinensis
AACTGCGGTTCGAGTCTCGGACCCGGTGGCTTAAACTCACACCAGGCGCGTGTGCGTGCGTGCCCAAGATCCCAAGAGGAGAATGGAGGAGAAGGGATTGTGGCATGGCCATCCCCTCGATGGGGGATTTCTCACTTTCTGTCTCTGCCTCTCCTTGACTTTCTGGTGAGCGTACATGCCCTATAGCAAAAACCTCTCCAAAAAGAAGAAACCAAGGCTCAGAAAAGTTAAGGAACTCACCCAGAATTGCATAGTCGATAAAGCCCGGATTGGATTCCAGATATGCCTGACTGCAGACCTGTGCTTTTGTTCTATCACGGTTGTCCATGGATATAACAAACATTTACCGCAAGCCTGCCTTCGCAGCATGTGCTAGATGCAGGGTTACAAGGACAGACTGCAGAGCCCTGCCCTGCAGGAGCTGGCAATCTGGTGAGGGAATGCAGACACAGAAATGGCTAACTCTAACAATACTGAAACTGAAGGTGAACAAAGTGCTGTCAGGGCACATGCACTGAAGTGCCGGGTGGTTCTGCCTGACAAGAATACTTCAAAAGTTTAGTTGCTTTTTTTTTTTTTTTAAATGAGAGAGAGAGGTATTTTCAACAAGGCCTCAACCTCTCAGTTGGCTAAGATTACAGGGCACACCATCATGGCTATTCTAGAACTGTACCCAGGCCTCCCACGTGGTTTCAGCCATCACATAGCAGTGCCCTAACCACTAGTGACACCATAGCTGGCCCTAGTGTCAATTTTAAGACATGTATTGGGCTAACTTGGTAGCACAGAGTAACATGCTGCCCCAGGGATGCCAGATCCACATGGAAACCATGGGTTTGGTTCTTGGGACAACTTGTAATTGCTAGGTGTGTGTCCATGATCCTAACTAGCTGGGAAGGCTGGGGAGAAGAGCCTGGCATTAGACCATGTTGAAGGTACTTTTCTCTCTCTCTTTCTCTGACTCTCATTCTCAAGAAAGATTTTTTTTTAAAGGCATTTATTGTTCCAAACACATTCGAAGCAAGGCCATGGCGTAAAGATTGCTTATAGAGGCACATATATGCAACACAAATCATCACTTCTAGGTTGCTGATGTTAATGCATGACGGATGAGTTTGCAGGGCCCTTCCAGAGGTTTCAGTGACAATTTTGAGGAGAAAGTTGGAGCTGATCCAAGGCAATATGAGGGAGGAGCTCAGTGCCAACGCCAACAATATCTGATATCAGAACATCCTACAAGATTTAAACAGCACCTTTCCCTCCTGGAAAAGCAATGTCTCTTCAAGGACTGATATTTGTGGCCAAACTGAGACACTCAATTTCTCCTTATAAATGGACCATTTTCTCCACCTTTTTTCTTGTAACACAAGCATGAATACCAGAAGGAATTTAAACAGTGCTGTTTAAAACACTTCCCAGATGGTGTTTCCACTGTGGCTACTAATGGGGCACTGATGAAATGACACGGCACATACAAAAGTGCCATTGTCATCTAATATTTATTGCTCACTACTATTACAGCAAACTATTTCTTAGAAAATAATATATATTAAGATGATAAATTTACAAGCAATTTTCTAGGCAAGAAATCTTTAAATTTATGTACATATTTTGCCTTATGACAAAAAAAATTAGCAAGAAATGAAAGACAGAATTTGTCTTCAATCCCATCATTCAATCAAATCATTGTTTCCATTTAACCTAGCCACCTTTTGGTCCTCATGCGCATGGTTAGGCATATCAGGTACTGATGCAAATTATATCAAACGTGAATAATTCACACTAGGAAACAATTAGCCCTTAATTAAACCATCACCACACTTTTAAAGGGAGCCAGAGGGACACAATCATGAAGACAAGAATGCAATAAATGATAAATTTGGCAGCCATATGCAGATTAATTGAGACCTTATGATGAGCTATTTCACACTGGGACATCATCGATTTATATGCTGACAGGAAAAGTCTCCATTTCTCTTTCTTTCTTGGCGTTTTTTTTTTTTTTTTTTTTTTTTTTTTTTTGCCTTAAGGCTCTGCCAGAGAGAGACAGACAGAGAGAGAAAGAGTGAAAGGGAAACTAAGAAACCATTCTCCAGGGGGGGTGGCCGCACCACGCAATCCCTTCTCCTCCATTCTTCTCCCCCAATCTTGGGCACGCACAGGCACCTGGCGTGAGTTCAAGCCACCAGGTCTGTGATTTGAACCTCGGTTTGCCAGAGGGAGTACGACATAACCACTATGCCATCTGCTGGCCCCTTCATTTCCCTTTCCATGAAAGTGAGTGGAAATGGGTGACACTCTTTATGTGGAGCTAGCATACACACATCAGGTGATATTTATGATATATTCTGATGGCTGGTCAGGCCAAAAGGATACTGTGAATAAACACAATCTAAATGAATCCACAACTCCAGTATATTCATTAATTGCACTTCTATTTCAAAGTTCGGAGCAAACGTTCTCTTAGACACTGGTTAGTATACTGTGGTGATACATTTATCACATTATTCCTATAAAGCTAATTTGTAATGTAACTTTTTGACACTCAGAAACACACTCTTAACTTTGTGCTGCTTTGATCTTTGTAACTTACATTTAAAATGAAATTAGCCTACTCTTTACTCATGTCTTAAAAAAAAACTTTTGGCTAAAAGCAATTTAACTCTGACTCTATTAAATTTGTATTGATCTATTTGCCTATGACATATCTAAGAAGGAGGCAACTAAATCAGTTTTAGTTTTATCTTCATCCCCTTCTCCCTCTTCCTTCATGATAACAAGTGTGGATCTGGCTAAAAGGCAGGTCCAGAACGAGAAAGGATGATTCGAATGTTCCTGACAGGACATTCCTCATTTTTTAATATTCAGATGAGTAAGAATTGCCTGGACTCAGCTACAGCATCCCCAAGCAATAAAAGCAATGAAAAAAAATACTTTATCAAATCTTCTGCGTGTATTATATTTGTTAGTTTGGCACTCAGAAGCTTGAGACAAACACAACTTTCTAGTTTGTACTAAAAATCACTGGGCAACCTCTGAGATTTTCCCATATACGTGGCTCTGCTTGAGTCACCCAAACCCTCTCTATTCAACTTCCAGGGATTACAGTCTTTTGGGGTTTTTTTAAAGGTACCAGTTAACTGTCCCCTTCCAGATATCTCAAAACAATCTTTTACTTTAAATATTCATTAATAAATTTTAATCTGCCTACTATGAACCAGGTACTTGATAAACACTGGAAGATCATAATCTAAAGAAGAAGATAATCTCAAATCAGTTGCAGGATGAAGAGGCTTCCCTGCCTTATTCCAGAAGGCAGTTAAGGAACCAGGCCAACAGACAGTTGGAGGAGGATGGGAAGCCCACATGGCGATATGAGTTCAGCTGGACTAGGTGTATGGAAGAGAGGCTTTGGAGCCCTGAATCGGCAGCAACATTAAGAGTGGTCACCCAGGACAGACAGGGCATCTTCCTGCATTTTTACCCCCCACTGTAACTGGTATCTTTCTCCCCTTTGGCTAATGTCTCAACTTTGAATCAACCACATAGTACTCTGTCCTTGGCATACTTCTGCCTGAAATGTCTCCCCAGCACTTCACTCTACCTTTCTAAAGACAAAGGATAATATAAGCAGCCTCTTTTCTTACTTGTTCTTAACTTTCTACTACAAATAAATTTCTCTAAACTAGTATAAATAAGAACACTCCTTTCAAGGGGACTGAATGAATTTTTTATTGCCCACAAGATATAATTCATGCCAAACACAAATATATGAATATTTTATTTCCTAATCATTGATATTAAAGACAATAGCTAGCGATGACCTGAAGAGCTTTCCCCCGCTGCTCTGAGTTATAGCACAGTAATCACTATTACATAGGACTTAGGTGTAGCCTTAGACAAACTTGGTATTCCAAGTTTGAGAGATGTTAGTGCAAGACAAAAAGTAAACAAAAAAAAATAGCATCCTGGGCTAATGTGTAAAAGATATATGATGAATGTCAATGCATAAATTCTGGTGGCCTTTACTGAAACTCATGTTGCTTTCACACTTAAAATATATCTTAATATAGTCAACTGACTCTGTTGTTATATGTATTTTACTCTTTTGCCATATGTACTTCTCTGTTTTAAAAAGAAGATATATTTATTTTTAATTTAATTTATTATTCTTCTATTTTGACCAGAGAGTTACAGAGAGAAAGGGAGAATCAGAAAGTGAGCCACCAGGTACAGGACTTGAATCACGGTTAGCCATGTGGGAGTACAACACCTTAACCACCAAGCCACCTGCCAGCCCAACATATACACTTCTTTAGGGTAGGTATCTGCAATGCACAAAATAGTAAAATTCGAAACAATCAACAGACTCAATTCTTAACTAATCATTTAACTGAAGGGAGCCATCAAATAGTTATTTATCATAATACCATAAATAAGAATGAACAGATAGCTGTAAAATGTTAAGGGATGAATTTTTGTTTCTATAAGAAAAGTAAAGCTATCAGTAACTCCCAAATATTATCCATATTCAAAAAGCCATTCAACAAAGAACACAGTGAACCATTTTATAGACCAAATGGACCTCACAGACATATACAGAACATTTAACCCAACAACAGCAGAACATTTCTCTCAAGCACACATGGAACATTCCCAGGTCATGTGTTAGGTCACAAAACAAGTCTTAACAAATTTAAGAAGATAAAAATCATACCAAATGCCTTTTTTGACCACAAGGGAATGAAATCAATAGCAGAAGGAAAACTGGAAAATTCACAGATATGTAGGATTAAACAAGGCCTTTTGAACAATTGATGAATCAAAAAAGAAATCAAAAGCAAAATTAGAAAACATAATGAGAAAAATGAAAACAAGCATAACATACCAAAACTTATGGGATACAACGAAAGCAATACTGAGAGGAAGGTGATGGTCATAAATGACATAATGCCTTCATTAAAAAAAAAATAGATATCAAATAAACAACCCAATTTTTTAAAAAGAATTATTTTATTTAACTTTATTTATTTTAATTTGACCAGAAAGGGACAGAGCAAGAGATATAGAGAGGGCAAGAGAAAGAAAGTGAAAAAGGAAGCCACCAGGTCAGGGACTCAAATCATGGTGAGAGTCCAGCACCCTTAACCACCATGCCACCTGCTGGCCCCAAAACAGCCTAATTTTAACTCAAGATACTAGAAAAATGCTTTAACTCAAGAGATGAGAAAAATGCACTAAACTCAAAATTAGCAGAAAGAAGAAAATAAAGATTAGAGCTGAAACAAATATAGAATAGAAAAACAATAGAAAATATCAATGAAATTAGCAGTTGTTTGTTTAAAAAGATAAATGAAACTGACAAATTGAAAGACTCAAATAAATAAATCCAGAAATGAAGAAGACATTACAATGAATGCTACAAAAATAAAGAAGCTCGGGAACCAGCAGTTAGCGTAATGGCTATGTCGCTGGACTCCCACGTAGTCGACCGCGGTTCGTGTCCCGGACCCAGTGGCTTAAAACTCACGCCGGGCGCGTGTGCGTGCGTGCCCAAGATCCCGAGAGGAGAATGGAGGAGAAGGGATTGCGGCGTGACCATCCCCCCTAGGGGGTGATTTCTCGCTTTCTGTCTCTATGTCTCTCTCTGTCTGTCTGGCGAGCGCATGCACCCTACAGTGAAAATCTCTCAAAAAAAAAAAAAAAAAAGAAGCTCACAATAGACTACTTTGAACAATTATGAAATTATAATCTTTTGTAAAATTAACTAAATTTTGTTGTGTAGCAGGTTATTTAACAAATTGGATTAATTATATATGTTCATTAGCATTAAAGTAAGTATGATGATGTTTCTATTCATCCCAATATTTCAAGCTGATTGTTGATTTAGCATGCATTTTTCATTTATATCCTTGACTTATTTTGATAAAAGTAAAAAAGAAGTTAACATATAACATTATTTTAAAAAGAAAGAAAAAGCAGTGTACTCCAGAAAGATATACAACTATCATACATAAAATTACAATAAAATTACTATATAAAAATAAACTTTAAAAAATGAATAAAAATCATAAAAGACTACAATAAACAATTATAGGTCAACAGATTAAATAACCTAGAAGAAATGCATATATTTCTGGAAGCACACAAACTACCAAGACTGAATCATGAAGAGATAGAAAATATGAACAGATTTGTAACTAGTACTAGGATATTGAATCAATAAACAAAAACTTCCATATAAAAAAAAACTAGGAGCAGCCAGCTTCTGTGGAGAAGTTTTACCAAAGAGTTAAGGAACAATGAATGCCATTCCTTCCAAAACTCTTCCAAAATACTCAGTCACTGATACCAATGCCAGACAGAAACTCCACAAGAAAAGATAAGCCAATATCACTAATGAACATAGATAACAAAAGTTCTCAACAAAAAACTAGCAAATTAAATTCCACAGCACATTGAAAGGATTATCCATGACCAAGTGGAACTCAGCCCTGGGATGCAAAATGGTTCAACATATAAAAATCAATCAGTAAGAAACACCACATTAACAGAATAAAAGATAAAAATCACAGGATCAGTCTAGCTGCAGTGGTGCATGCTAAGAAAGACACTGTGCTCCATGGGCTGGGACCACATAGGAGGCGTAAGTTCAATTCCCAGTCCAACTGAAAGGCCTGGCATGGGATGTGCACCTGTAGTCCCAGTTGAGAGGCTTAGAAAGGAGGGTCACAACACAGAGAGGCCCTGTCTTAAGTTTGTTGTTTTGTTCTTTTTTTTTTTTCAAATCACATGATATACTTAATAGATGTTTAAAGCGTATTTGTTAAAATGCAACAACTTTTCATGATAAAAACCTCAACAAAATAGGAATAGAAGGAAAGTATCACAATGTAATAAAGGCTAAATATGAAAAGGTGACAGTTAACATTATACTCAATAGTGAAACAATATAAGTTTTTCCATTAATATCAGGAATAAGGCCAGAATGCACATTCTTATTCCATTTTTCTTTATAATTTGTGACAGCAAATGTGCATGCAATGGAGGGAAGGAAGGAGAGAGAGCAAGAGAGAAGCACTCCTCATCATCAGAGTCTGGTCATACTACAACCCCCTTCTCCCAGACCGCCAGCACACCAGGGTCTTGGGCAGACATGCTCGCCCAGTATATTTCAGGTTGACTGGATTGGAGGTCAAAATTGTGGTTGGTCATGTGACTTCCAGCACTACACTACAGGTGACATCACAGAGGCTGGACCTCTTGCCACTTTTATTCAGCATAGTACTGAACATCCTAGTCAAAGCAATTAGGTAAGAAAAAGAAATTAAAGACATTAAAATTGGAAAGAGAATAGTAAAAGTGTCCCTGTTTGTATATAAAATTGTACATACAGAAAAGACTAAAGATTTCACAAACACACACAGAATAAGCAAATTCACTAAGGTGCAGGATACAAAATCAAAATACAAAAAGTTGTTGCCTCTATATACACTAATAATGAATTATCTGAAAAAGAACTTAGGCGGGCCAGCAGGTGGTGTGCTGGTGAAGACACCTAGATTCCCACATGGCTGACAGCAGTTCGAGTCCTGGACCCAGTGGATTGAAAATCACAGAGCGTATATATGCATGCATGCCCAAAATCCCAACAGGAGAATGAAGGAGAAGGGATTACAGCATGACCATTCCTACAAGGGGGTGATTTCTCACTTTCCCTCTTTCTATCTGTCTCTCTTTTCTCTGGTGACTGTATATACCCTATAGCAAAAACCTAAGGGGGGAAAAACACTTAGGAAAACAATTCCATTCACAATAGCATTAAAAATATTAAAATACTCCAGAATAATCTTAAGTAAGCAAGGAAGTAAGACTTCTACATTGAAAACCATAAGCCACTGATGAAAGAAATTAAAGACACAAACAAATAGAAAGACATCCATTTTCATGTATTGGAGGACTTGATGTTGTTAAACTGTCCATACTATCTAAAGCCATCTAAGAATTCAATGCAATTCCTATAATTATCCTAATAACATTTTTTTTGAGAGGTTTTTGCTATAGGGCACATGTGCTTGCCAGAAAGACAGAGAGAGACAGAGAGACAGAAAGCAAGAAATCACCCTCCAGGGGTATGACCATACCACAATCCCTTCTCCTCTATTCTCTCGGGATCTTGGGCACACATGCACATGCGCCCAGTGTGAGTTTAAGCCACCAGGTCCAGGACTTGAACTGTGGTCAACTATGTGGGAGTCCAGTGACATAGCCATTATGCCAACTGCTGGTCCCCCTCACAGCATTTTTTAAATAAAAATAGAGGGAAAAAACACACTAATATTCATGTAGTACTAGAAAAGACCTTGAATAGACAAAACAATCTTGAAAAAGAACAAAGCTGAAGTATAGCACTTCTTGATTTCAAAATGTATTACACGGTTATAGTAATTTAAACAGTATAGTACTGTATAAAGATAGATACATAGATCAAAGGAACAGAATAAAAATAAATATAAATAAAAATAAAATAAAATAAATCCATGCATATATGGAAAAATGATCTTTGATAAGGATGCCAAGAGTACAAAATGAGGAAAGGGTGGTCTCTTCAACAAACAGTGCTGGGAAAACTGGAAATTCATATACAAAAGAAACTGGACCCAGATCTTGTGGACCACACACCAAAATCAACTCAGAATGTTAAAGACTTAAACATAAGATCTGAAACTATAAAAATTTTAAAGAAAATATAGGTGAAAAGTTTCAAAGCATTGGTCTTGGCAATGACTTAAAGGATATGATACTACAAAACCAGGCAACAAAACAAAAATGGAAAAGAATGGGATTACATAAAATTTAAAAACATAAAATTTTTTTCATGCATAAGCATAAAAAAAAATCAATAGAGTGGAAGAAGTAACCCATGTGAATCATGTATCACCCATAACTCAGTAAGAACACCTACAACTCAATAGTGAAAAATTAATACCTGATTTAAAAATGGTCTAAGGGGAAGGCAGGTGGTGCGGTGGTTAAGGGCACTGGATTCCTTCACACATGGTCAACCATGGTTTGAGTCCTGGATGTGGTGGCTTGCTTTCTCGCTTTTCCTTTCTTTCTCTCTCTCTCACTCTGTCCCTTTAAATAAAATTAAATTAAATAGTTAAATAAAATAATTCTTTTAAAAAAATTATCAAAGGATTTAGGTATTTCTCTAAAGAAGACACACAAGTGACCATTAGGTTTACGAGAAGCTTGATATCACCAATTATCAGAGAAATGAAAATCAAAGTCACAATGAGATGTCATTGCATACCTGTTAAGTTGTTATTAAAAAACAACAATGACAAATATTGTTGGCAAGAATGTGGACAAATTAGAACCCTTGTACACTGTTGGTAGGAATGCAAGATGTTATAGTTACTATGAAAAGCAGGATATAGGTTCCTCAAAAAAATTAAAAATAGAACTACCATATGATCCAGCAAGCTCACTTCTGGGTATGTATCCAAAAGAACTGAAATCAATGATCTCAGATGCATAAGCACTCCCATGTTTATTGCAGCACTATTCACAAGAGCCAACATATAGGAACAACTGAAACGTCCATTAATAGAGGAACAGACAAAAAATTAAAAAGCAGTATATACATACAATGGAATATTGTTTACCTTTAAAGAAAGAAGTAAATCCTTTCATTTGTGACAATATAGATGAACTTTGAGGACACTAAGCTAAGTGATATAAACCAGCTACAAAAGGACAAACATTGCATAATTCCACTTACACAAGTGGAATCATGATTATCTAAAATGATCAAATTCATAGACGCTAAGGATGCCCGGTGTGAGTTTAAGCCACCAGGTCCAGGACTTGAACTGTGGTCAACTATGTGGGAGTCCAGTGACATAGCCATTATGCCAACTGCTGGTCCCCCTCACAGCATTTTTTAAATAAAAATAGAGGGAAAAAACACACTAATATTCATGTAGTACTAGAAAAGACCTTGAATAGACAAAACAATCTTGAAAAAGAACAAAGCTGAAGTATAGCACTTCTTGATTTCAAAATGTATTACACGGTTATAGTAATTTAAACAGTATAGTACTGTATAAAGATAGATACATAGATCAAAGGAACAGAATAAAAATAAATATAAATAAAAATAAAATAAAATAAATCCATGCATATATGGAAAAATGATCTTTGATAAGGATGCCAAGAGTACAAAATGAGGAAAGGGTGGTCTCTTCAACAAACAGTGCTGGGAAAACTGGAAATTCATATACAAAAGAAACTGGACCCAGATCTTGTGGACCACACACCAAAATCAACTCAGAATGTTAAAGACTTAAACATAAGATCTGAAACTATAAAAATTTTAAAGAAAATATAGGTGAAAAGTTTCAAAGCATTGGTCTTGGCAATGACTTAAAGGATATGATACTACAAAACCAGGCAACAAAACAAAAATGGAAAAGAATGGGATTACATAAAATTTAAAAACATAAAATTTTTTTCATGCATAAGCATAAAAAAAAATCAATAGAGTGGAAGAAGTAACCCATGTGAATCATGTATCACCCATAACTCAGTAAGAACACCTACAACTCAATAGTGAAAAATTAATACCTGATTTAAAAATGGTCTAAGGGGAAGGCAGGTGGTGCGGTGGTTAAGGGCACTGGATTCCTTCACACATGGTCAACCATGGTTTGAGTCCTGGATGTGGTGGCTTGCTTTCTCGCTTTTCCTTTCTTTCTCTCTCTCTCACTCTGTCCCTTTAAATAAAATTAAATTAAATAGTTAAATAAAATAATTCTTTTAAAAAAATTATCAAAGGATTTAGGTATTTCTCTAAAGAAGACACACAAGTGACCATTAGGTTTACGAGAAGCTTGATATCACCAATTATCAGAGAAATGAAAATCAAAGTCACAATGAGATGTCATTGCATACCTGTTAAGTTGTTATTAAAAAACAACAATGACAAATATTGTTGGCAAGAATGTGGACAAATTAGAACCCTTGTACACTGTTGGTAGGAATGCAAGATGTTATAGTTACTATGAAAAGCAGGATATAGGTTCCTCAAAAAAATTAAAAATAGAACTACCATATGATCCAGCAAGCTCACTTCTGGGTATGTATCCAAAAGAACTGAAATCAATGATCTCAGATGCATAAGCACTCCCATGTTTATTGCAGCACTATTCACAAGAGCCAACATATAGGAACAACTGAAACGTCCATTAATAGAGGAACAGACAAAAAATTAAAAAGCAGTATATACATACAATGGAATATTGTTTACCTTTAAAGAAAGAAGTAAATCCTTTCATTTGTGACAATATAGATGAACTTTGAGGACACTAAGCTAAGTGATATAAACCAGCTACAAAAGGACAAACATTGCATAATTCCACTTACACAAGTGGAATCATGATTATCTAAAATGATCAAATTCATAGACGCTAAGGATAAAAATGGTGGTTGGAAGCATGTGGGGAGAAAGAGAAAGTTGCAATTCAACAGGTAAAAAATGTAAGTTTGCAAGAATAGAGATCTGTTGTAGGATACCATGCCTGTAGGTAGCAATGTTGTACTGTACACTTTAAAATCTGTTAAGAGTGCAGATCCTGTATTAAATGTACTTACCTCACTAAAAAAAGAAAGAAACCATACTGCACTCTAACTTATCCCACTGTACATAACTGTAGGAGGATTGCAACAATAGATCTTGACCTAAAAGTCACCTTTCAGGTTTCAATTGCTAACTCAGTTTTCTTTTCTTTTTCTTTCTTCTTTTTCAGATTTTCTGTTTCTAACAATCAATTGGGTCACTGGAAAAGTCATGACATATTTTTCTGTTTTTCTACGTGGAAATGCATCATGGCTTTTCCGATGACCCAATATTAAAAGGTAGCTAATACAAGGAGACTTCAAAAAGTTTGTGGAAGAAATGAATTAAAGTATGAGTTATTTTGGTGCAAAAAATTTGAAATCCATGCAGTTTTTTCATGAGGTACATTTTCCATGCACTTGTGGATATCTTCTTGAATTTAGCCATTTAAAATGTCTTGGGAGTTTTACTTTCCCTTGCTTGTAGCATAAAGCATCTCATGATTACCCTTGGTTCCAGATTGCTGTTTCCTGGGAAGAAG
>NW_006159743.1:2051753-2055183 GCF_000334495.1 Tupaia belangeri chinensis
TCCCAGGAACCATCACATCTGGATTCAGGTAGTGTCAGGGCATGTGGTTGTGGAAACGGGCAAAGTTAGGCAGAACAGATGGGAATGGGCCCGATGGACAAAGTTCCCAGAACCACCTAGCCAGCTGGATGAAATCCCCTCATTGCTTTCAAAGAACATACATCTAAGGACTGCTGATTGTTTATATGATGCCACAGGAGGACAGCATTAGGAGTAAATAAACAAAAGTGGAAGCCAGTGATCAGACACGTAATTAAACCTATCAGTTTCCCATTCCTCCTTCCCTGAGGAACAAGATCAGGCTTCCAGGCAAACAAATAATCTTTGAGGTTATTTATTCAACTCTAAATGTGAACACTTCCTTTAAAGATGGAAAACTAACTGACCCGTGGATTGACTGATGCACATGTAAACATGGTTGGACATTTTTAATGAGATAAGCAATAATAGCCATTGTTTTATTATGGTTATACGGAAAGTTCTTTTTGATATTTCTACAATGAAATCAGAGCTTTGAAATTCTAACAATCCCCATAGTTTCCCCTTATCTGCGGTTTTGCTTTCCTTGGTTTCAGTCACTTGGTTTCAGTCAACTGCAGTACAAATACTAAGTGGAAAAGTCCAGAAATAGACAACTCATAAGTTTAAATTGCGTGCTGCTGCAACAGCGGGGTGCCTGCATTCAAGTCACTTACTTTACTTACTAATGGCTCCAAAGTACAAGAATAGAGATCCTGGGACCAGCAGTTAGCGTAATGGCTATGTCGCTGGACTCCCATGTAGTCGACCGCGGTTCGCGTTCCTGACCCGGTGGCTTAAACTCACGCCGGGTGCGTGTACGTGCGTGCCCAAGATCCCAAGAGGAGAATAGAGGACAAGGGATTGTGGAGTGGCCATCCCCCCTGGGGGTTGATTTCTCGCTTTCTGTCTCTCTGTCTCTCTCTGTCTTTCTGGCGAGCGCACGCGCCCTATAGCAAAAACCTCTCAAAAAAAAAAAAAAAAGATAGTGATCCTGACATATTGCTATAATTTCTATGTTATTATTAGTTATTATTGCTCTCTCTTACTGGGCCTAATTTATGCATTAAATTTTACCATGGGTATGTATATATACTTAAAACAAGAAGTAGTAATATGGGGTTCGTTACTCTCTATGGTTCCAGGGGGTCTTGGAATGTATCCCCTGCAGATGTGTTAGTATCCATATATTTATGTGTGTAGATTGTTGAATACATGTGGATATATGTGAACTTTCTTGTGTTGCCATGTGTATGTGTGTGTATTTATATATGTATATATATATATATATATATATCTTTGAGAAAACATAATTACTCTGCCCTTTTTGTCTTTAATTCTTGAACATATTGCAAGTATTCATTTTGTTTTAATAAAACCTTGAATTTGTCTTAAAAGGACAGTAAATATTTGTAAAATCCTCCAGTGACTTAACCAACAAGTATTGACAAATAATATAGACCATTACATTAATTATCTTCTGTTTCTTTTAACAGTTCCACTGTCATTGATCCATAGCATTTGCAAATATTGATATATACTGAGCAGTTTAGCAGTTGTATCCATGACCCTTTTCAAGAGTTTGCTTCAGAAAACTGAACATAGATATCATATAGTGGAATGGAGCAATAAGGGACATAGATCTATTATATTATAATAAATTCGGTCCCCCCCAATCTAACTGCTGAAGCACCTCCATCAGAATAGAACTTAATTTTTTTATATCTAGCTGATAATACATCCATGACAGAGGTAAAACTTTAAAAATATCAAAACCATGAATTTAACTTTTCAGATCACAACCTGACATTTCTCCATAAATTTGAAAAGTCTTTTGAGATAAAATATACTGCAAGTATTAATTGGGCCGTCTTTTCTGTTGCACATTCATCTAAACCCCAAGGAAAGTACTTGTGAGTTTATAAATTTTGAATCAGTTGATCTTAGGTTTTCTAAGAAAGACCTTAAATTCTTCAGGCAATTGTCCTGTACCTTGACTGGAAAGTCTGTCACTTTTTATGAAATAGCATTTTAGTCTTTTCTCGTATCTTAACAAGACTACTGTAACTGACATAACCAAATGTCTGTTGAAAAACAATTGTTTTCTTTTTTGTGTAAGAATACAAGCTTTAATAACTGGGCTATGAATTTAGATTCTGTTTTAAATCGCTTCAAAATGTTTTATTGAACATGTGATTTTGATTTCAGGTGACTATGCCATCAACTTTTTTTTTTTTTTGCTGGGTGAAAATAAACTTATTAAATTCATTATATGCTAAAAGTATCTTTTAATAATATTCATTTGGTTATTGTTACCATTTTTTATTTTTGACAATAAATGTGTTTTTTTTCCTTTTGCTGTGTTCTAACAAATTGTAATTGCTAGTCATCATGAAATTAACAATGTGTTTTCTTCCAGTCTTTTTTGTTTTCTTTCCTGTTCTGGTACAATTTTCTGTTTCTTCACTCCATTCTGCCTCCTTTCTAAATGCTGAAATTGTCTAAGCCTATTTTTAACTAGAAAATATTTAAGTTATAGTAATTAAAATAACAAAAAATGAGAATTTAACTGTCAATTACAAAGACAAGGGGAGCCCATAACTTGTGCTGTCTCTAGATACTCAAAAAGCACATTACAGCATCACCTGAAATATTTGAACTGAATCAGTCTGCTGACAGCTAGATAGACACATGCACATAAATGAGAACTTTATGTCAACAATGGAGTATTACAGGATGAAACCATTAAAGTGAAACATAGTCATGATAAAACAATAGAGTTGTGTTTAACAGGAACATATTTTGTTCCACTTCAAGTTTTTACTTGAATTTAAACCAAACAAAATTTCATTAAAAATTCAGTTCTACTGTCGTATTTAAAATGCTCAGTAACCACGTGTTACTCATATTGAAAAGCAGAGGTACCTACCCAAGAGAAACTCTTCTTTATGTGTACCAGAACTAAAGTTAAACGAACATGAGATTGAAGAAGACGGTTATCTCAGATGGGAGAGCAGGAGTAGAGAACTGAACCATAGAGACAGATGTAGTTATTGTCGAAATTCTAGCTATTATTTTGCCTCATGAGCATTTAGCACATTAATTAACATAGCTAACGAGGCCCAGCTGCAATAGTGTGCACAGGGCGATGCTGTGTGCTAGGCTGAGGCCAGTTAAGAGATTCAGATTCAATTCCCAGCCTGCCCGAGAAAGCTGCCCGAGCATGGTGGTGCACGCCTGTAGTCCCAGGTCTTCAGGAGGCTGAAGCAAGAGGATTTTGACTCGGCCAGACTCTGTCTAAAACACAACACAACACACAAATGCTGGGGGCAGGGGAAGGGAAGCATGCTAAATAACTAAGACTATGTCCTAGGCAGTGTCTACACATATACTGCATGTTTCTATATATATA
>NW_006159743.1:2055532-2072979 GCF_000334495.1 Tupaia belangeri chinensis
GTTAAAAGAAACAGAAGATAATTAATGTAATGGTCTATATTATTTGTCAATACTTGTTGGTTAAGTCACTGGAGGATTTTACAAATATTTACTGTCCTTTTAAGACAAATTCAAGGTTTTATTAAAACAAAATGAATACTTGCAATATGTTCAAGAATTAAAGACAAAAAGGGCAGAGTAATTATGTTTTCTCAAAGATACCACACATTGTATATGAACAAGCTCAATTTGAAACTTCAAGAAAAGGAAAAGGAAATGTTGAAATTGCAATTTTTCAGAGTACAACACAATAAGAATAACTTACAACTTTTTTTTAAAGAGGGATTTTTGCTGTAGGACACATGTGCTCACCAGAGACAGAGAGACAGAAAGCAAGAAACCCCCCACCACCACCACCACCCGCTCCCCAGTGGGGATGGCCATGCTACAATCCCTTCTCCTCCATTCTCCTTTTGGGATTTTGGGCAGGCATGCACATGCGCTAGCCTGAGTTTTAAGCTGCTGGGTGCAGGATTCAAACTGTGGCCAAGGATGTGGGAGTCCAGTGACATAACCATTACACCATCTGCTAGTCTCCTATTTTTTTTTTTTTTTTTGGAGAGGTTTTCGCTATAGGGCGCGTGCGCTCGCCAGACAGACAGAGACAGAGAGATAGAAAGTGAGAAATCACCCCCCCAGAGGGGATGGTCACACTGCAATCCCTTCTCCTCCATTCTCCTCCTGGGATCTTGGGCACACACGCACACGCACCTGGTATGAGTTTTAAGCCACAGGGTCCCAGACTCGAACCGCGGTAGATTACATGGGAGTCCAGCGACATAGCCATTACGCTAATTGCTGGTTCCCTGGTCTCCCATTTTTCTAACGTGAATAAACTTCAAGAAGTTTTCTTTTAGAATTATTTATTTTATTATTATTATCTTTTAAATTTTGCTAAAGGGCACATGCACTCACTAGAAAGAGAGGAAAAATGAAGCCACTAGGTCTGTGACTCAAACTGTAGTTGGCCATGTGGGAGTCCAGCTCCTTAACCACCACACCACCTACTGGCCCATCAAGAAATTTTAAGAATAATTTATTGACATGGATAAATGTACAGTTGCTTTTTAATTTATTTTTTTTATTTTTTAATTACCAGAGGGCATGTGCACTCATCAGAGATGGAGAGAGAGGGAGAAAAAGCACCCCCAACACACACTATGGCATGAACATACTGCAAAGCCTTCTCCTGTTTCTATCCTGTCAAGACATGGGGCATGCACACACACACCTGGAATGTCTTCCAAGCTACTGGGGCTGAGATTTGAACCACAGCCAGCAATGTGGATCTGGCTTCCTGAACCACTACGCTGCAGGACTGGCCCACTTATATTATACAATATCCCTCTTCCAAATTCAGTTTTAGTGATGTTGACATGTGCATTAATAAATGTATATAACTTAGATATAATTTTTTGCTTTACAGTTAAATCAAGATACATCCGCATCTATCAATACAGATACACATATTGTATGAAAATATTTTTTAGCCCTTGACTCAGTTATTGTAAAACTTTTAAGCATGTTTGGAATTATTTGTGTATGTAATTCTACTTTTTCCACCATAAATTTTATGAAATCTGAATGCAGATAAAGTATTTCCAAAGAAATTTTGGGTCTAAGTTCAAATGGAATATAAATGAAAAATATACAACATATTTAGAAAATTAAGCCCAAACAAATGTAAAATAGTTAATTAATAGTAGTATGTTGATTAATGCTAAAACAATATTTTTAATTTACTGAATTAAATAAAATATATTATTAATATTTATTTTACCTGTTTAAATATGACCAATGAAAAATTTTAAATTATAAATGTCACTCAGCACTAATACATATCCAGAAATGGAACTGCTAAGATATAAAATATTTGATTTTTCAGAACTAGAAAATAATGCCACATTGTTTTCCAAAGTCTCTGTACCAATTTACATTCACTCAGCACTATATCCTATAAGTCTATATCCTCTCTAATGATTGGCATTATCATATTTTAAAATTTTCATCTAAGTGAATGGATAGGTAGGTCACTGTATCTTGATTAGCATCTTTTTGGTCACTAATAATACTGAACACCTCTTCATATGTTAATTGACCACACTTATTTCTCTCCTGTAGAATATCTGCTCAGATTTTGGCCATTTTTCTGTATTATTTTCTTTTCATGCTTTTCTTATTGATCTACTGGTTATTATCATTAAAGACCCTGAACATAAAATGAAATACATAATTCACTTACTTTTGCACTTCAGAATGAGTTCAAATAGAATGTAAAGCTTAGTGATTATCATGACAAAATTACATTGGTTCATAGTATACATAATAATAAGGATCTGAGAAAGGATCCACATTAGAAGTCTAAGAGTTTTGTGGGTCAGGGTTTGGAGACTTTAGCAGAATAAGTCCAGGAAGTAAAGGAATTTTAGCAAGATATTTGTTTAAAATTGTCAAGGTTGCATTTATCCTATCACACTCAATTAGGTCAACAAGTCTGACCAATCAGATCTGAAATATGAGTTTTAAGTAATGATTTGCTGCAATGACAAAAGAACCCAGAATCGAGACCTAGGATAACTCTGCTCCAAGAGTGCCTAAAACCAGACCTATTCCAGTTCATGATATTGAGTGAGGACAGTCACAGGACAGAAGTTGTATGGGGAAAAAAAAAAGTTATTTTGAGGGCTGGCATGGGGGTTAAGGTGCTAGACTCCCACATTGCTGACCACAGTTCAAGTCCTGGACCTGGTGGCTTCCTGTCTGTCTCACTTTCCCATTCTCTCTCTCTCTCTCCTGGTCAAATTAAAAAATAATAATAACAAAAACAATTAAATAAATAATTCTTTTTTTTTAAAAGAGTTATCTTTGAGTCAGAAGAGCTAGATTCAAAACTCAAGTATGCCACTTTCTGTAAGTGATTTTAAATAGTTCCTTCTCTGAAATCCAGACAGAACTTTGAGGCCAAGGAATAAAGAAGGCAATTCTATAGAGGATTTAACATAAGTTTATTATCAGAGAGTAATTTACAGGTGGGAGAAAGTAGCATGGGACAGATACATACACACACACACACACACACACAGAGCTGTGTATGCCTTGCCACATTACAGTACGCTAGAACTTCTCAAAGGTACAGGAGAATAGCTGATCAATAGGAGCAAACTTTGGGGGAGCAAGTCAGGTGGCAAGAGCTGTGACTGTCCCTGGATCCAAGATTGCTACCTCTCCCATTAACAAGGACAGTGGTGTCAACGTGAAGCATACATCATTATCTTAAACAGTTAGAATGATTGCTCCATAGACGGTTTAGTTGAAACAGGAGCTCTTGCTTAGGACTAGTAAAGGTCACTCTAAAATGGGAGAGAATAGAGGGCCTAAGATGGCGTTAGTTCTCCCAAGATGGAGTCAGTCTGGTTCATCTACACAACAGTTAAATCACTTGAAAACCAAGGCTGAAATATAGTTACAATAGCAAATACTGCAATGATTAGATGAGATATCATTTGTGTAAACGAATAGCACAATGCACAGCTCACAGTAGGCACTCTGATGCTTTCTGCATTGGAAAATAAAGACTATTGCAACTACCTCATAGTGTAAGTTACAAGTGCTTCCTATTGATCTTCACAATAACTCTTAATTTCTATTTTATAGTCAAGAGACCCAGGGCAAAGATAAATGAAATAATTTCCTGTTAAAATTCCTCTAGTAGTGGGAACCAGCAGTTAGCGTAATGGCTATGTCGCTGGACTCCCACGTAGTCGACTGTGGTTCGTGTCCCGGACCCAGTGGCTTAAAACTCATGCCGGGCGTGTGTGCGTGCGTGCCCAAGATCCCGAGAGAATGGAGGAGAAGGGATTGCGGCATGACCTGGACTCCAAGGTAGTCGACTGTGGTTCGTGTCCCGGACCCAGTGGCTTAAAACTCATGCCGGGCGTGTGTGCGTGCGTGCCCAAGATCCCGAGAGAATGGAGGAGAAGGGATTGCGGCATGACCATCCTCCCTGGGGGGGTGATTTCTCACTTTCTGTCTCTCTGTCTATCTCTGCCTGTCTGGCGAGCGCACTTGCCCTATAGCGAAAACCTCTCCAAAAAAAAAAAAATCCTCTAGTAGTTAAAAAAACAAAAAACAATATGAAACCCTAGTCTTCTGAACTTAAGACTTGACACAAAGTCAAAAGCTTTTTCCATGATATGATATGTTTAATTTTCCCTTTCTGGAAATATGGGCTAGAAGTGTTGCTTCTTTCCTAAAGGAAGACACATTTTTTGTCTTTATAATAAATTAACTTCATTTTTTAAAGTTTTTTAAAAATGAATTTCAGATGTACAAAAGTTGCAATAATAGTTCAAAAATCACATTACTCTTCAGTTTCCCCAAAATGTTACTATTATACTTTATTCGTTTTACTTTTCCTCTCTGTTTCCTTTTCTGTATGATATATAAGGCAAGAGGCAAAAGAAGGAAGCAGAAGAATCTCCATACTAAAAGATGTTAAAATTCACGGTCATCTTAAAGTCTTAAGCAGAGATGACCAGCATAAATATGTAAACTAATTTTTGATATCTAGAAACTACACGTTCCTCATGTGGAGGTTAGCCTGGAGTAGTGCTTCCTAATGGGGGAAGATTTTATCCCTCAGGGAACATTTGGCAGTGTCTGAAAATACTTAAGAATGTCATGACTGGAGAAGGGATACCACCAACATCGAAATGGCAAAGGCCAAGGATGCTGCTAAATACCCTACAATGCTCAGACTAGCCCTAAGACCCTATGTTTTATGACGTCAGGGACTCTGAATTATAATCTAACTCTGTCCTGTCCCAATTTGTTAGCTACTAGATACTATTATGATTAACATAAATGAATTAGAATTTCTATTTCCAGTCGAGATGGAACAAGAGCCATATTTACCCTCTGCTTAAAATAACTGAAAAAACAATAGACAAAATAAATGAAATGACACTCAAGGCACTGTCATAGGCAGTAAAAGAGTGATTCCTAAATTGGAAAACAAGAAAGGTAAGCCCTTTCTGCTTACTGCTTGGAGAATGTTTTGGCTAGTTTAGTTTCTCTGTGTAGTCCTGGAGAGGAGGAGAAAGTCACAAAGAGAGAAAACTTTGGAGGTCTGCAGAGGATTCCTTCCCCTTGAGTGTTCAGCAAGCAGAGCACCAATCAGCACCTACAGATGAGGAAAGGAGCTGAGTCTGGGGAAAGAACCTCCCAAAATGATTGGAGGAAACAATACTTGGAGACCATTCAGGTATGAAAATAGTGACTTTTCTACCTGCTAGAGAGAAACATTTCATAACTCTGAAACTTTGGTGAGAGTACAAAGAAAGTTTTTTTTTACCTGGGGTGGAAAATATCCTTAGACTAAATGCAGCCCTAGTCCTTCCTAACAAAACTTAAAATCAATATTTGAAAGGATCAAACTGTTTCAAACTGTTAGCAGCACCCCAAGACAAAGACAAAGCATATTTACAGAAATACAAAAATAGCCAGCACCCAATAAGGTAAAACTGACAATGTCTAGCATTTGACCGAAAATTGCCAGGCACACAAAGAAGCAAAAAAAATATGACCCATAATGAAAAGAAAAGTCAATGGATTGACACATACTGAGAAATGATACAAATTATGGAATTAACAGATGAGGAGGCTGAAACAGTTATTATGGCTATAATCTGTATGTTCAAGAAGATAAAGGAAAGATTTAATATGCTAAGTAGAGATATGGAAGATGTAAAAAAAAAATCCAAGTTGAGGTTCTACAGATTAAAAAATACATTGTCTGAAAAGAAAAATGTATTCAATGGAATTAAGAAGGGATTAGACATTTTAGAAGAAAAGATTAATGAAACTGAAAGCAAAGCAATAGAAGTCCAAAATGAAACACAGAGAAAAAGAAAAAAAAAAAAAAGGAAAGAAAAAGAGCAAATGAACAGCATATCAGTGAACTGTGAGACAATATCAAGTGATCAGAAATACATATAAATGGAGTTGTCAAAGGAGAACACAGTGGTGAGTGGAGACAAATAATATTTGAAAAATAATGACTGCAAAACTTCCAAACTTGCTGAAAACAAGGTCCACACACAGATCCAAGAAACAAAACAAATCCTAACCACAGGAAATCTATAGAAAATCACACCAAGTTTCATATCAAATAGTTTAAAATCCCCATGATTAAAAAAAAATCTTAAAAACATAATAATAATAACACATATATACAGAAGAACAAAGATAAGAAAAAGACTAAGATAAAGAACAAAATAAAACAAGGATGCCTGCTCTCACCACTCTTTCAACTTTTTACTGGAGGTACTATTCTTTGCAGTAAGGAAGGAAAAAGAAATAAAAGGCATCCAGATTAAGAAGAAAGTTAGCATAATGACTATGTCACTGGATTCCCACGTAGACGACCATGGTTCGCGTCCCGGACCTGGTGGCTTAAACCTCACACCAGGCGTGTGTGCATGCGTGCCCAAGATCCGGAGAGGAGAATGGAGGAGAAGGGACTGTGGCGTGGCCATCCCCCCTGGGGGAGGCTTTCTCGCTTTCTGTCTCTCTGTCTCTGTCTGTCTGTCTCGCGAGCGCACGTACCCTATCGCAAAAACCTCTCCAAAAAAAAAAAAAAGAAAGAAACAAAACTGACTTTATTTACAAGACAAATAGTTTTTGTTAAAAAAATATGATAGAGTCCAGCAGATAGTGTAGTGGTTACATCGCTGGACTCCTACATCGTTGACCATGATTCGAGTCCCTGACCTGATGGCTTGAAAATCATGTTGGGTGTGTGTGTATGTGTGCCCAAGATCCCAGAATGAGAATGGAGGAGAAGGGATTGCAGCATGGCCATTCCTTCATGGAAGGTAATTTCTCACTTTCCCTGTCACTGTCTCTCTGGTGAGTGCACACGCCCCATGGCAAAAACGTTTTTTAAAAAAATGCAGAATTTTTTTTTTCAAAGCTATGAAGTTAGCACACAGAACACTTCATTGATTTTTTTAGGGGAAGGAGTATTTGTCACCAATACCATGTCTCTGAAGCTGGATTGATTTGAGGGACATCTTTCCCTTCTAGTTTTAAAAGACTTTCTCTTGGCTCCCAAGAGGAGGAATTCCCTGCAGTTGACACACATAGCCAGATGCTGTGTGGTATAGAAAACTTAAACTTTGTTTTTATGTCCTCTCCCTTTCCACCTTCAGTATAGATTTAATTTCTTTAAACCAGAGCCCTGTTGGGACTTGACCACAAAAAATCGGTTACTGGTATGTCAATCAATCTGGACTTTCCAATGACATTAAGATGGCAGCCTTCAGAAGAGCAGCGGTTCCTTTTCTATATTGTTTGATTATCAGGTAGATAATTCTGAATTCTGCCATGTTTTGCTTCCCAAATGTTAGGATGCTCAAAAAAAGTTGTTAAACAACATACTAAATGTGAAATGTCAACCTTCACTCTAAACTTTCCCTGTTCAGAGCATTGAATGATGGCTTCATTGGGTTTTACAGTGGCTTTCTTATTTTGGTAGTCCATTGAAGAATTGAGTTTGAAAGTTGTTGTATATTGTTAACAATTGTCTGCCCATATCCTGCCTGAAATATCATTATGAAAAGTATCTTTAATAAAGCTGAATAAATTTGAAAAAAAAAAGATAGAATTTACAAGAAGGCTACTAGAAGTAATAAGAAAGATTAGCAAGTTTGTGGAATACAAGATGAATGTACTAAGACCAGTTGTCCTTCTATATACTGGTGACAAACAACTGGAAATGTTCGTTTTAAAAGCAAAACCATTTATGACATCAAAACATAAAATATGTAAAGATGCATCTGATAAAGTGTGCAAGACCTGCACACTGAAAATTACATAACATTGTTGAGAGAAGTTAAAGAAAACCTAAGTAAATGAAGAACTACACTGTTCATTTGCTGAAAGACAAAATATTAAGATGTTAACTCTCCTCAAATTAAGCTATGTCAATGCCAATTGAAATTTCAATAGGAAGGCGAGCAGGTTTTGCCAACTGTAACGTCAAGTGAAACGCCAGTAGGGGTGTCTTTTTCCTTTTTTCTTTTTTGGGAAGAAATTGATAAGATAATTCTAAAATTATTATGGAAATGTAATGAGCCAAAACAACCTTAAAAAAGAACAAACTTGGATGGCTAACATGACCTGATTTCAGGCTATACTTATGTTACATTGGCATAACTATGTGCAGAAAAATCAATGGAATAGAATAGAAATACCAGAAATAGAGCCATGGGCATATTATTATTAACTTTTCAACAAGGTTGCAAAAGAGCTTGACCAGGGACCAGCAGTTAGTGTAATGGCTATGTGGATGGACTCCCATGGAGTTGTCCATGGTTCGAGTCCCGGACCTGGTGGCTTAAACTCATGCTGGGTGCGTGTGCATGCGTGCCCAAGATTCCGAGAGAAGAATGGAGGAGAAGGGACTGTGGCACGGCCATTTCCCCTGAGGGGTAATTTCTCACTTTCTGGGTTTTTTTTGTTTTGTTTTGTTTTTGAGAGTTTTTTTGCTACAGGGTGCGTGTGCTCGCCAGAGAGACAGATAGAGACAGAGAGACAGAAAGTGAGAAATCACCCCCCAGGGGGGATGGCCACACCGCAATCCCTTTTCCTCCATCCTCCTCTCGGGATCTTGGGCACGCATGCACACGCGCCCAGCGTGAGTTTTAAGCCACCGGTTCCAGGACTCAAATAGCGGTTGACTACATGGGAGTTCATCAACATATCCATTACGCTAACTGCTGGTCCCAATTTCTCGCTCTCTGTCTCTCTGTCTCTCTCTGTCTTTCTGGAGAGTGCTTGCACCCTATAGGAAAAAAATCTCTAAAAAAAATAGAAAGTACTTGACCAAATAATGCTGGAAAAATTAGACATATCCGTAGGCAAAAAACTCAATACTGTCAACAACAACAAAAACACTCATGTACTCATTTCACATATCACACAAAATATATCTTCCTAAATACACAAAAATCATAGTCATAAATCCTAAAACCTAAAACTATAAAACTTCTAGAAGAGGGATTAGCGGGTGGCATGGCGGTTAAGGTGCTGGACACTCCCACATGGCCAACCACGGTTCAAGTCCTGGACTGTGGCTTGCTTTCTCACTTGCTCTCTCTCACTCGGCAAATTAATGAATAAATAAAATAAAATAAAATAAAATAAAATAAAATAAAATACCTTTATAAGAAAACAGGAGAAAATCATTGAGACCTTGGTCAGGCAAAGATTTCTTAGATATGACACCAAAAGCACCACTCATAAAAGAAAAAATTAATAAATGAGACTTTATCAAAATTTTAAAACTTCTGAACTTTGAAAGACACCATTGGAACAAATACAAAGACAAGCCACACTGTGGGTGAAAATATTTTCAAATCATATATATGATAAAAGATTTGTATTCACAATACATATAACTCTCTAACAAAAAACTAACCCAAATAAAACTATGGGCAAAAGATTTGAACAATACTTCACCTAAAGAAATACATAGTTGGCAACTAAGCATGCAAAAATATGTTCAATATCATTAGTTTAGTCAACAGGGAAATCAAAATTAATACCACACTTATATAATGTCTAATATGAAAAAGACTGGTCACACTTAGTTCACGACGACATAGAACAACTGGAATGCTCATGTACAGTTAGTGAGATGTAAATGGAATAACCAGTTTGGAAAAAAGTTTGGTAGTTTCTTAAAAAGTTACAGCTACCATATAGCCTAGCCAATCCTATTCCTAAGTTGTCTGTGGGAGAAAAATGAAAGTATATGTTCACACAGTGACCTTTACATAAATGATCAAAGCAGCATTAATTCTAACACCTAAAAACTGGGAACAACTCAAACATCTAGCATCATGTTAATGAATACACTAAACAAATTGTTGTGTATCCATACAATGAAATATTACTCAGTAATACCAAATACATGTATCTGAAGACCATATATTTACGTGTATATTCCTAAAAGTTTATGGAACATGCATTTTATGGAAAAACTATGTATGGATTTTAAATTTTTTTGAAAAATTTGAGAGAAAGAGACAGTGACAGGAAAAGTGAGAAATTACCCCCTATGGGCAATGGCCATGCCTCAATCCCTTCTCCTCCATTCTCCTCCCATGATCTTGGGCACACACACACACACACACAAACTCACACTTGAGTTTCAAGTCACCGGGTTCGGGACTCAAACTATGGTTGGCCATGTGGGAGTAGAGTGACATAACTGCCACACCATTTGTTGGCCTTTACACCAAAATAAATTTATATTTTACTTATTTATTTATTTTTAGGTTATTGCCACAGGGTGCACTTGCTGGAGAGAGATGGAGAGAGATAATGAGAGGGAAAGTGAGAAATCACCCCCCAGGAGGGATGGCCCTGCTTCAATCCCTTCTCCTCCCTCTTCCTCCTTGGATTTGGGGTATGCACGCACACACACACACATACACACACACACACACACACATGCACTCAGCATGATTTACAAGCCAGCAGGTCTGGGACTCGAACTGCAATTAGCTGTGTGAGAGTCCAGCACCTTAACCACTACACCACCTACTGACCCTCTAAACTTGTATTTTAATTCCATTTTTTTCCACATTTTTTTGAACTCTTTTGTGTTCATGTTTACATTTGTTCATTTATATGATTCTAGGAAAAGTAATCTAATTTATAGTGACAGCATATTAAAAGTTGCTTGGGGAGATGAGGGCAGGAAAGGAGAGGAGGAAGAGATTAAAGTGTTATGAAGAGGGCCCGGCAGGTGGCCTGGTGGTTGGGGGCAGTGGACTCCCACGTGGCCAACTGCAGTTCAGGTCCCAGACCTGGCGGCTTGCTTTCTCACTTTCCCTCTCTCTCTCTCTGTCCTTCTCTGGTCAAATTTTAAAAAATAAATAAATAAATGAAGTTAAATAAAGTAATTCTTTCAAAAAAAAATTAAAGTGTTATGAAGAAACTTCAGGGATGATGAATACGTTCATTATCTTAACTGTGGCAGTGGTTTCACAAATGTATACAGATGGGAAAACTTACTGAGTCTTCTAATCTAAACACATGCACCTTATACTTTAATAACAGAGTTGTTCATTTTAAAACATTAAGTAAACTGAAAATTTCAGTTCATCTACTACACTAATCACATTTCAAGTTCTTTTTTTAAAATAATTATTTATTTTATTTATTCATTCATTTATTTTTTAATGTGACCAGAGAGAAACAGAGGGTGAGAGTGAGAGAGAGAGGAAGTGAGAAAGCAAGTCACCAGATTCAGGACTCGAACTCTGGTCAGAGATGTGGGAGTGGCCAGCACCTTAACCACCACGCCACCGGCTGGTCCCTAACACATTTCGAGTTCTTAACAGCCAACTGCAGCTGGCTAGTGGCTACATTTGGGACATCACAAACACAACATCCCCATTGGCGCAGAAAGCACTGCGAGCCCTGATCTAACACACATAACAAAGCATCTCTTTCTTTCATTCCTCCTACATCTACCCACCCCGAACTTCAAGAGTGGGACTGGGGAACCAGCAGTTAGCCTAATGGCTATGTCGCTGGATTCTCACGTAGTAGACCGCGTAGACGTCCCGGACCGGGTGGCTTAAAACTCACACCAGGCGCGTGTGTGTGCATGTCCAAGATCCAGAGAGGAGAATGGAGAAGGGATTGCGGCGTGGCCATCCTCCCTGGGGGGTGATTTCTCGCTTTCTGTCTCTGTCTCTCTCTGTCTGTCTGGCAAGCGCATGCGCCCTATAGCAAAAACCTCTCCAAAAAAAAAAAGAGTGGGACTGAACATGCAGTATGCACTGATGTATATAAGTGACCCAAGAATTTTAAAAAGCAGATTTTATTAAGTTAATTTAAATGTAAATTTGCTGTAAAGCGAACATAGATACCTTCTATTCATAAACATATAGCACACTGTCTCCTCATTTACATTATCGCAGCTTCTATAAATTACATTTAATTAGTTTCCTCCAAAGCTCAAGTTGACAGCAATTTTAAACTAAATGACAAGGAAAGAAATTAAACAGATAACATCCTCTTGGAACTTACTTTCTCCTTGTAATCAAAGTGGTGTTTATAGTTTCGATATAACTCCTACATGAAAAAAAAACCCACATTTTTTTATATACTCACAGATATCTTACGAGTTAGCTTTGTTCTGTTTCACAATATCATGCTACATATGGAACTGAATTTTCCTATTCAAGATAACCAAGCACATAACTCTTACACAACAAATATAATCAGAAGTTTCAAATGTAAGAGCAATGACCAAAATAGAATACCATTCTATGTACAGAAATGTTTCACATTTAACCAACAGTTCATGAAAGCAGGACAGAGTTGTTAAACTTAGTATTCTTATTGGAGCTCTTCCTTCCTTCGCTACAGCTCTCAGGTTTCAGAGTTAGAGGTGATTTTATTAAAAAGAAAACAAAAACAAAAACACTCAAACCCTATTTTCTGCCCCCATCCTAGTAGCCCATGTCTATGTTTGTTTGGAGGTTCTGCTTCGATATCCAGAATACAGGGCTGAAATCTGCATCTGTCCTTGTTCCAACCCTTACACACTAACCTTTCCTGCCCATTTTGATGTCTGACTCATCTCTGGCTTATAAATGGAACACAAAAAAGGCAACTGGGTTTAGAGGGAGAAGGAAGACTGGTGGCCAGTGTAGACAAGTCAAGATAACCCCCAACTGTGTATTGTAGTAGATTAACAAGAAGTATAAAAATAGAAACCAAGTCCTGAGAGTCCTTAGGTTGTTTGCAGAAGCAAAACTCAGAAGCCAGCTTCACTTACTTTTTTACACCGACAGAGCCATTTTCCTTGTTTTCCATGTCAACAGATAGCATGGGAAGGCTGCAGGGTTCCTTTACTTCAGCAACTAATCAATAAGGGAAAAAAGCTTGTGTTTAATTCTTAGAAAGTGAGAGAAGAATATACACTCTGAGTCGGAGACATAATGGTCCCTTTTACAGCTTCGCACCAGTTCTCCTATGTTTGTTTGCATCGCCAGTCCCCTCAGTGATTGGAGATGTGATTAAACCCAAAGAACTGGAGGAGACGGATTGGGGTGCTTTCCCTGTACCGGCACTCCCTGCCTCCACAATAAGCATTTGCAAATGAAATTGAATCTTCGTTCAAAACAAGTGCTGTGTGAACTGGCACAGCTTCCTTTGGGTGCCAAGCTCTCACTTAAGACATTGCAACTCATAAATGAGTCAAAGTAGAGAAAAACAACCCCCCCTCCGCCCCCCTCCCACCATGTGCAGTGATTTTGAAAAATTATTATTACAAATAATTATTTGTTTTTTCGTCCACTGCCTCTGCCCCTAGATTTTTTTTTTTTCATTGCAATGCAGAAGGGCACTTAAAGCTTTTGTCAGCAAGTATTTCCCTACCTCACATATTTTCAACGAAAGCTTCTAAAACCCGTCTGTGAGATGGCCATGCTGTGGGAAAGCAGGAAGCTCACAAAAAATGCCAGAGAGCCCTTAGCACAGAAAGGTGGTGCTGGCTGTGTACAAGGCAGTGTAGGCAGCTCATCAAATTGATGTATAATCATCAGAACATTTAAGGAGATACAGTAGCATCTATCACTGTCTTTTTGTTTAGTAGGATGAGGACTGTGAAAAAATAAAAACCCTTCATGATTAATATGCAATTAGCAAGATGAAAAAGCTATGAACAAAACTGCTTTAAGAAAAAAAAAAAAAAAAAAATAGTCCGGAAATGTGTTTGTTCTTATCTCAGCTGAAGCCATAAATTAAATACATTTCCTCTCAATTCACTTTATACTTCGGCACTCCTTCTCTAGGGATTACTCTGACATGGCAAGTGCATCATTTAGTATATTCACAAGATTTTATCACTGTTAGAGAAGTAGATGATTAACAAATAACACTGTAAGTGTGGGATAATCTGCACTCCTGAAACACACACGTACAAACTTCCAGTTGCTAAGCCACTTAGATCACGGATCGAGAAATCCAACATTTAACATACATACAGATATTAGCATACATTCACACACCGTTGGAGAGGACCCAGGACGGTAGTGCTGCTGCTCCATGCTACAAGAATGATTTCACTTCAGTTGGAAACTGTTACACATTCACCATTTTCTAAGCATCTCAGAAAAACAAAACAAAACAAAACAAAACACAATGATACTCTGCAACATCACACTACATTGTCTTATTATTATTACTATTTTCCTTTTCTGTGGAAGAGTAAAAAGAAAACCTACCTATAAGCAACTAAAACATATCATTTTTATAGGCTTATCAAGAACAGCCAAAGAAACCCCAATGTTTTCTTTCACAAAGTAGGCTGGCAAAGGAATTCAATAAGGAGGTACAATTTGACACAGTGAAATAAAACCAGGCTGGCTCTCAGCCAACATGACGTTAGGAATCACACACAAGCTGCACCAACTGCCTTCTGCTTCATGGCTGACTTTTTAAAGCTACAGTGTGCCTGTTCACTTTTGCTAACTACCTTCCACACAATTAGTGGAAGTGAATGAAGCACGAGTCCAAAAAGTGCAGAATTCTCCATGCACCTGTCTGGTACAAGGAAAAACAAGCTGTCTCAATAGCCTCTCATTTTCTCCCTCCCCTTCACTGTTGCTGCCTGGTATGTCTTTGCTGTTGTTCTGAGCACGAATGTCGTGTTTCAACTATTTCTTTTTCTCCCCTGTGGGAAAAGAAAAGAAAGAACCCAGTACTTATGGGCTATAACGAGTGATCACTCCGAAACTGTAGTCCTGTGTTACTCCTTTTCCCTAACAGATTCCTAGACAAAGTCCCCAAGGCTGGCTTTTAAGTAATCTCTTTGTGAGCTTAAGGAGAGCACTGCCCATCAGAAAATCCTTTTACTTCATTATGCTGAAAGTAACATGTTTCAGAGAGGATGCAAAAGAGATGAGCAGATCTCCTGAAAACACCCATATTCTTTTATTTTGGCACTCATCCTACCAAATGAAGCCAGCAAAAAATTTCAAACTGAAACAAACAAAACCTTATTCTACAAAATGAAAACAATTTGTTCTGGAAGGTTTAATTCTAACTGCTTATCCCAGTTGCACAAAAAGCATAATTCAACAAATTCAACCAAGGCTTATAACCTATAAGCACCTGGTATTAAACATGAAGAAGATACTGTAGCAGCCCCCAAATTCATAGTCCCATCACCATCCTCAATCCCAGCTCAGGGAACTGGGAAGTGAAGCAGAGAGGCTGGGCAAAATCTTCTGGTTAAATTACCCTGGTTGGTCTCATAGCTTCCTTGCTTGGTTGGGAACCACTGCTGGAGGGAAACATTCCCATTCCATAAACGCTGTGCGCATACACAGAATTGTGGTTGCCTTTTCATGGAAATAAATACCAACCAACATTTGGACACTTTCTGGTCACCATGTATAGAAGATAACACTCAAGATAGGGCAGAAAACATAGTTCTCCAGAAGGATCCTGGATAAAGTTATCTGTTGCTAATTACCATGTAGATTTCAAACAGAATTGAGGAGAAAGCTGCCTGCTTCCCTTTCCTTAGGTAGTCTTCAAGGGCACTAGGAGACTGGTAACTATGATCTAAACTTGGAATCTGAGTCGCAGAGTAAAATAAGATTTGGGGACTCTTCAGCCTCCTAAAAGAACATCGCCAAAAAAGAGTTCAAGTGTTGTCTCTACCCATCTTTGACACTGCCACAAATAATCATTTAAGGACCAATTCTAAATGTTCAAATATTTTGGAGTACTGTTTTTTTTTAAAGCATGGGTCAAGATGAGGATCTTTGGCCCCTGCGGATCCAAATGATGGTGGAGTCTTTGGGAGATAAAGAGCTCTTTCATCCACAGATTCCATAATGCTTTTTGGACTTGCGCTGAAATTCCTGAGCTAGTCTCCAACTAAGCCCAAAGGGAAAGGAACTGTTGGGTCCTGTGGGCAGGGGGAGGGAGAGAGGAGGCTGTCCTGACAACACTGCTCAGAACAAAGGCGAGTTGGCCTCAACTATGCTTGAAGGGAAAGAGGCAAAGAAATGTAGTTCCACCCCACTCTTCCTTAAACACACACAGGAGGAAGTATGCTGTGAAGCTTTTTCAAGTATGTTTTTCTACCTGTAGAGAAAGACATCCCCTCCCATCTTGCCTGCTGTGATCAAAGTCGTCTGTTAGATACGATTAAGGTTTCAGAAAGTGTTGTAGGAAATCATTTTCTAGAAAATGAGCCACAAAGGCATTCTAAAAATCATGACATGAGGTTTCACTTACCAGCTAGAATTTAACTAGTAATAAACTGACATTCATGACTATGTATCTGTTCTTGCATTTCCTCCGTTTGACATCAAGCCTCTTGCCTGCTGATTCAAGTGATGTGTCTGTGGTGTGCGCGCATGAACAAAGTGTGTGTATACTATGTGGTGTATACATCGTGTGTGGTGTGTGTGTGAAAGGAGAGGCATCCCAAGACCTTCTGGTCCAGCCCATTATGGGATGTGCTAAAATAACTTCGGGGATGCTAGAGTTAGGATCCTGGGGCAGAACTTTCGGGCGCACTTGGGATGGGCTCAGATGGGGGAGGGCAGTGGGGTCAGGAAGGGCGGGAAACTGGTGCCCCGGGTTGGCTTTATTGATTAGAACTCATCCCCTAGGCTGAGCGGGGTAGTCCAAAGAGCCAGCGCTGTCCCAAAGGGCTGGCCTGTCCCTGCCTCTGTCCTGGGGCGGCCCCCCAGGCGCGTCCAGCACCAAGCCACCCGAGGGTAGGGCATTACCAGGGCAAGTGAAGAGGGGACAGTGGAGGAAGGAGAGGACGCCAGGCTTCCTCTTGAACCAGCAGCGCCTGCCCAGAGCCAAATGAGTCGTGGCAGGGCGACAGAGAGGGGAAAGTTTCTGGCTGAGACTTCCAAGGAGAAACGATTCGCTGGTCTTTAGTTTGAGGGCTCCTCGGGGAAGTCGGTCTTTAGAAAAGGGAGTGAGGGGGGTGTGGCGCTCGCGGCGCGCCCAACAGAGCGGTGCCACCACCCGGCCCCGTCCCGCACTCTCTGCCCCGCGGCTCCGGCTCCCATCGGGCTGGGCACGCTTCTGCCCCCAGTTCTACTCGAGGGTGACAGAGTCCGAGCCCGTGGGCGCAACAAGCTGCAGCAGCCGGACACAGCGGGGACCAGCGAGGGCAGGCGGCTTTACGGTGGCGTTCTTCGTCTCCTTTCACCTCGGACAGGGGAGAGATCGGGGGCGTCCGCGTGCCCTGGCCGCACCAGCCCACCACTTACCTCCCCGCATGGCCACGCCAGGGGGTTTGCCCAGCGCGCTGCTCGGCGGGCGCCGCGCGCCCCGCCCCCCTG
>NW_006159743.1:2073069-2079547 GCF_000334495.1 Tupaia belangeri chinensis
GCCGTGATGTGTAGTCCAGCGCGGGCCGGCGGGGGTCGGAGAGGTGGGGGCCGCAAGGAAGCGGAGGCAGGACCGGACAGCAGGCACCTGGGCCGGGCCTGTGTGTGTAAAGAAGACATTTGCAAAAACGTGCCACTTCCAGGGAGCTGGGGGGAGGCGAACCTCCTAGAGAGATGTTTAATGTAGAGATTTTCAGGTTAACAACATTTTCTTCCTGACTGACCGGCTCAGGACCGCCCTGAGGAAGTTTTAGGCTGAACTTTGGCTGTGATGGTGAATAGAGATTTCCCGAGCTGAAGCCTTATAATTTAGGGCTCTACTCCCCCGTGACCTCGAACACACAGATGGCACTCTTCCCTCCAAACGCCTAGTCTGTTGTTCACAAAATAATTTGGTTGAAGCCCCGCAGATGCAGAGGGAGAAGAGTAATTGCAGTTTACACGTGTAGGACGCTCTCTACAAAGCACTCTTTACTTAATTGGTTGATTAGTAGAGTCACAAAGCAACCCTGGGATTTAGGCAGAAAACAACTAAAGATGGGAGGAGTTTTGTGTATACGCACTTGAGGAAGTTGGAGCCACCTGGCCCTAACCAATTCCTTCAACAGCCTTTCTCTGAGCAATTGGGAAGAGAGAAGGAGGGCTGGGTTCAGGTGTGGTGGACACAGTGAAAGACCTGCTGTGAGTGACTTTCGTGAAATGGCCGATAAGTGCATCCTTATTAAATAAGGAGATAAGCAAAATCAAAAGAACATACAGACTAGAAGAAAGGAAGGGGAAGAGGAAGGCAGGTAGCATGGAGGCAAAGTCTGAACAGAAGATTGAGATCAGACTAGAGGCAACATGAAAAAGTTGTATCAAGAAAGAGACAGAATGGAGAAGAGAAAAAGAGAGAGAGGAACCTAGGAATTTAAAAAGTCAGATCCACTGGGAATTTTGGTGTCATTTCTTTTCTTTTCTTCTTCTTCTTTTTTTTTTTTTTTGGAGAGGTTTTTTGCTATAGGGTGCGTGCACTCGCCAGACAGACAGAGACAGAGAGACAGAAAGCAGGAAATCACCCCCCAGGGGGGATGGCCATACCACAATCCCTTCTCCTCCATTCTCCTCTCGGGATCTTGGGCACGTACGCACACCCGCCTGGCGTGAGTTTAAGCCACCGGGTCTGGGGCTCGAACCGTGGTCGACTACATGGGAGTCCAGCGACATAGCCATTACGCTAACTGCTGGTCCCAATTTTGGTGTCATTTCTGAACTAGCTCTGTGACCTTAGGTAAATTATGTAACAACCGTAAACTCTTTTGTTTCATCTTTAAATTCTAGGTGACAATAGTTTCTAGCTTATGATGAGGTGTGCAGGTTAAGAGACGAGAAGCCCTTAGTATACTGCCTGGCATATAATAAACATTCAGTTAATGTTAGCTACTATTATGATGTGCTGAGACTCCTTTTGTGGAATTATCAAAAGATAAATTGAAGTGGAAGTTCCAGTTAGGAGGCTGTGACACTACTCTAAGCTGCAGGTAATGACAGCTTGGATTATTGGTGATAGGAAAGAAGCAGATAGGAAACACTTTGAAGAGAAAATGAAGTAGTCAATGAACTGGGTAATGAGAAATAGGGGTCAAAGACAGTTGTCATTTCTAGACTGAGTAAGTGGATGACGTTGCCATTCTCATAAATAGGTACAACTGATGGAATAACAGGTTTAGAGGGAGATGACTAATTTGATTTTGGACATTAATCAGTTGAGGCTTTCTGCATGTGAATGACCAAGTGGCAACTGGAAATATGGACTTGGTTATTATGCATAGAAATGGAACTTTGAGAATCAGTTACTTGGGAGAGGTAGTTGAAGGGAGTGTGGGAAAGAAAAAGGAAGGGCAGCAGGGGTGGGCTGGGAGAGGTGAGGAGTCAGATGTGACACCAATCAGGAGCTGGTGAAGGAGAAGCCACAGGGGTACAGTGATGTGGAGGCCAAAGGAGGATGGAAAGACATAGAGGAGCTTATTAGCAAGGCAGATGCCAGACAGAGGTAGTCAGAACAAAGAAGAGGCCACTGGTTTTATAGATTAAGAGTCTATTTTGATGGAGTCTCATAATGGGGCAGTGGTAACACAGTGGTAACAACCAGACCCAACTGGAGTTGTTTTAGGTTCACACACATTCCAAGGCCTCCCTTTCAGGTCAGGTGTGCACATGCTGCCCATGGTTCAGGCTGCCTGAGGCTGAGGGTGGTTTGCAGAAGAAGATCTTGTTGGGAGGTGTCTGTCTCTCTTTCTCTTTCTCCTTCTCTCTCTCTTTCTCTTCCTCTTTTTCTCTCAGTCATGGAAGAAATAAATAAATTTAGGGGAAAATCTCTATTGAGGTAGAACTGCCTTGAAAGATTATTTTTGAAATTTACCAGAATGATTTTCCTTGTCCCAGAGAATCTGGTTGATGGGACCAAAGATACCAGCCCTCTTCCCTTGCCCAACGGCAAAGAATTCTGTACCCTCCCACTGTTCATTCATGTGGATTAAAAACCTGTTTATAAATCTCAGCCTAAAATCTACTTCACATATAAACATAAAGTGTTTTTCACATGGTTTTAAGACATGCTGAATTTTCCTGGGAAGCAGTAAATTGCATGGCAATATCGCTCATGGAATTTGAACCGCCAATGCATTTCATTTTGCGACTCTCCATTTCATGGCAGCTCCACAGATACCACAGATAGATGCAAGTATCTGAGTACTCGCTTGTGTCCTTTTAAAGGATGCCTTAGCTAGCTAGTTCCATTCTGTCACACATTATTTTATTGTAAATTACTTTCTTCACTTTATCATTTATATTACAGTTAAGGCATTGCTTTAATTTTTTAAAATTACATGTGTAGGTAGCCTATGGCTTTCACTTCGCAATAGTAAAGAGGATATTACACATATTTGTTATGAAAAGAGGCACTAGATTTGACATAGTTGAGAATCATTTACTCAGACAATGAATATCGCTCGAGTGCTTACTCATTCTAGGTACTTGAAATATATCACTATATAAAACAGGAAACGTTATTGTCCTTCTGGAACTTATATCCTAATGAGAGTGTAAGGGAGGCAGATAAATAATAAACATAAACTATTAAGTAATTTTTATAGTATATTAGAAAGTAATAAGTATAATGAAAAATAAAGTCAGGAGAATGGCACTTGGGGTGTGGGTTGAAATGTTAAAAACAGTGATTGGCATTAAACCTTATCTAGAAAATGACACTCAAGGAAAGAGTTGGTAAGAGAATAGCCATGTAGATTCTGAAAGAAGACATAGCAAAGACGGCAGTGTGACTGGACGGGTGACTGGGAGGACTGAGGATGACCACTAGGCCTGGACAGGTGATACAGGGCTTATAGGCATTGCAGACACTAAGGCCTTCACTTTGAATGAAATGGCAAGCTGCTGGAGAGTTTTGAGCATAGGAGGAACACGGCTGATCATATTTTTAAAGGCTGCTCTATCGAGGATAGAGTATAGGGAGGAACGTAGAAGAATAGACAAGAAGCTCTTGTTGTAAGCCAGATGAGAAATCACAGTGGCATGAACTGGAGTGGTAGCAATGAAAAAATGGTGGATTGGATGTGGGACAGGAATCAAGACTTTCTGAGAGTACAGTGGAAGAGTTTCAGGGATTAGGAAGGGGTGGAAGATGAAGAAAGACTAAAAGATGACTGGGGCCTTGTGAGAATGAGACTTTGGGAATGACCTAGGAATCTGTGACATCTTTTGGTGAGTGATATAAACAGAGAGAAAGGATAAAATGAGATCAGTCCCCGAGGAGTGAAGAAATACAATGGTTGGGAAACCTTGAGTGTACGGATTAAGGAGAAATGTTTGGGTTCCCTGACTGTGGAGGAGGTAAGGAAGTCTGAGAATCAGGTGGATTGTTGATCTATGTTAAGGAATTGTTGAAGGCCTGGAGAGAGGAATCATTCCCAGGGCCAGTGCTCATTCATGACCCCTGCCTGGTTGGTCAGTGTACACAGACCTCCCTCTTTCTGTCCTTGATCTCTTTGATGGACTTAGTCCTTTGGAGGGAGTCGAAGACTGGGCCAAGATGCTAATTACTCCAAGTACAAAGGCCCATAAACAATGGTGATTGAACAAGGTACTCTATGTCTAGACCAAGGTAGACTGGAATTGTGGAAATGGAGGAATTTTAGCACATAGTGAATGTTAGCGAAGAAGAGCGGGAAGAAGAGCAGGAAGAAGTTGGGCCCCTAATGTAAAGGATGCTGTAGGATTAAGGACAAGAGACAATATGTTTGAAGGGCTAAGTAAAGCAGAAATATGAAAACTCAGAACAAAAGATATAATTGATGTAATTATCAATGTTTTACATAATAACGCCCTAGAGATGGAAGTATGAATTTCTTATCCTTAGAAGGAAAGTAGTACTGTCCTTTCTGTAGGAAAGGAAGAAAATGGAATAATTTAGAAATAGGAAAATCCTAAGGAGATATGAAGGTAGGTCATTTAAAAATCATATTTACTTATTGTTAAAATTAAATGTGTGATAAAAATTAATAATATGAAGTGAAAATCCATAATAAACTCTTTGTAAATTAAGCACTGTTAAATGGTATATGTCTAAGTTTTTATCCTGTGCCTATGATTTCTTTTTGTAAATGTTGGACAAATAACATATTAGTCTTTTATTCTTTGTAGAGCCCAATTTTTTACCTTAAATAACAAGTAAAGTTTTACTGAGCATCTATTATGTAGCAGATAGTATTACATCAATATTTTTGATTATGTTCTCACATCCTCTATGCCCATATATATTTTTTTCTTTTCTTGATTTTTTTCAGGCATCAAAAAAAATTGGTTAATGTTTTCTTGCACACATGCCAGTGTGAGTTTTAAGTTACTGGTTCTGGGACTCAAACTGTGATAGGTCACGTGGGAGTCCAGCACTTTAACCACTCTGCCACCTGCTGGCCCCAAGCATTATTCATTTTATTTTATTTATTATCACTATTTTAAATTTGCTATAGAGCAAATACATATATATGCTCACCAGAGAGAGATAGAGAAAGAGAGAGGGAAAGTAAGAAAGCAAGTTTCCAGGTCCAGGACTCAAACCAGGGTCAGCCGTGTGGGAGTCCAACACTTTAATCACTATGCCACCTGCTGGCTTGCCTAGCATTTTCTTAATATTTTCTTCTTATTTCTGGAAGTTTTGCTTTATGTATTATTATTTTTTTTAGAGAGGTTTTTATGCCAGTGCCAAAGAGAGACAGAGGTACAGAAAGAAAGAAGTCACCCCTGGGGGAAGGCGGGGGATGGCCACACCGCAGTTCCTTCTCCTCCACTCTCTTCTCGGATTTTGGGCATGCACTCACACAAGTTTGGAGTGAATTTTAAGCTGTTGGGTCCAGGACTTCAACCATGGTCGGCCATGTGGGAGTCCAGTGATGTGACCACTATTCCATCTGCTGGTCCCATATGTATTTTTGTTTGTTTGTCCCCATTTTTTTTTTTTTTTTATTACAGAAGCCTCAGAAAGTTTTCACTCAGCAGTCTAAATTTAAAAGACAATGGACTAGAATGACATGCATTGGGAACAAATAGTTTCTAATGCTTCGGGTTTTTGTTGTTGTTTTTGTTTTACAGAAGCAAGGGTGAATCATACAATGCGGCAAGCATCCGATGCAAGTCTGGGTCACAAGTCTGTACACTCCTTTGCAACTGGTCCTGTAATGGCAGAACCTTTCATTTCACCTTTATTGTTTACTCTGACCCCTGCAGTATCTTCAAAATAAAGAAACGCACTATCTTTTCTTTGGTATGACTTCCGTTGTCGAATTATCACTGCTGGATACAACAGTCCTGACTCTGGTTTGCCTTTCTTGACTCTGGCCATCACCATGTCACCCGCGCCAGCAGCAGGAAGCCTGTTCAACTGTCCCTTCATTCCCTTCCCAGAGATGATCAATAGGTTTTTGGTTCCTGTGTTGTCAGCACAGTTGATCACGGCTCCTACTGGAAGACCCAGGGAAATCGGGAATTTCGCTCTGGAGGATGCACCACATCCTCTCTTCAACATCTTGAACACCAGAAAAAGACAAGAAAGCCCATATGTATTATTTTAATGCTTTATTATTTGGTACATGAAGATTCATATTACTAATAACTGTACTGTGAATTGTGTCTTTGTCATTATAAAGTGACTCTCTTTGCCCCATTTAATACTTTTTTAATAGTTTATTCTGACATTAGAAATTATTTTAATTAGCTATGTCTAATTTTAGTCATGTCTGTTTATATTTTTAATCCTTCTTGTTTCTTTGTTTTCTGTTTTGCTTTATAGCCTCTGTTTTATTTGTTTTTGTTTCATCTTGTTTTTATTTATTTTTTAATCTTCCACTGTGTATTATTATCAAAGAAAAACAGAATTGGACCCTAGTTAGAGTCGTGAGGACAGATTTTTATCAGTAATAACTAAT
>NW_006159743.1:2079557-2079783 GCF_000334495.1 Tupaia belangeri chinensis
GAAAGAGTCCAGTATGCATTGAATTAAATTTTTATTTGTATAAAAATGACTAGATAAAACAGGAATAGGGAAGGGCGTTAGTGGGGGTTCTGGGAAATCAGGGAAGTGAAAAATTACAAAGGGTTGGTGAGCATAAAGTGACAGGGCCAACTGTGTCTGATAGCTGGCGATTTTCAAAATTGAGCTTCTGTTCTCCCACAGATACAGGGAGACAGAGGTTCTATCT
>NW_006159743.1:2079814-2088824 GCF_000334495.1 Tupaia belangeri chinensis
TTCCCTATAATTATGAATGGCTTTCAAGTCTTTGAGAAAGACACACTTTTGAGTTGCAGGAGGTACATGCACATCTCAAAGACACAGGAAAGACTCACAGTTAAAAGCCCTTTGTAGTAAATGCTATCAGAAAGGGAGATCAGGGGTCTATCTTCAGCTATCAGTAGACAGTAGAGTCTTTGGGCTTCCATGAGCTTTCTTTGGCAGGCCATTTAAGAGGGGATAGGAGCAACGTAGGGATGCAGCCCTGAGTTGTTAGAAACGGTGTTAGTGTTTGTTCAAGCTTTTATAGGCCACAGCGAAGTCCTACCAGGAAGAGGGCTCAAAGGAAGAAGGCTAGCTTGGTCAAGAAAAAAAAAAAAATCTTTGTCATTAGTTGTCTGTTGCTAGTAACAAACTACTACAAAACTTAACAATGTAAACCAACACACACACATTTATCTTTCTTTCTTTTTTTTTTTTTTTGGAGAGGTGTTTTGCTATAGGGCATGTGCGCTCACCAGAAAGAGAGAGACAGAGAGACAGAAAGCAAGAAATCACCCCCCATGGGGGATGGCCATGCCGTGATTCCCTCTCCTCCATTCTCTTCTCGGGATCTTGGGCACACATGCACACATGCCCGGCATGAGTTTAAGCCACCAGGTCTGGGACTCGACCTGTGGTTGACTACATGGGAGTCCAGCAACATAGCCATTATGCCAAGTGCTGGTCCCAATCTCATATTTTTTCTGGGTCACAATCCTGGTGTGGCTTAGCTGACTCCTCTGCTTCAGGGTCTCTCACACTACTGCATTCAAGGTACTGGAGAGGGCTCCAGCCTCAGCTAAAAGCTGGACCTGGGGAGCTTCACTTTGAAGCTCGTGCATGTCATTGGTGACAGGAGTTAATTCCTTGTGGGCTGTCCAATGAAAGGCCTCAGTTTCCGGCCATGTTGTGAGCTATTTTTCAGGATAAGCTAGCTCATCACATGGCAACTGACTTTATCAGAACAGGAGTGTGAGAAGAGTCAGAACATAAGGCCAAAGTCCCAGTCCCAGTCCCAGTCTTACACATCGTATCTGTGACGTGAAATCCCATCACTTTCGCCACATTCTCTTTGCTAGAGGTAAGTCATTAAGTTTAGCCTACAGTCTGGTAATTTGAGAGTTGTACAGTTTGTTTTAAATAATATGCTTACATTGAAATTACTCAGCTAACTTTAGGAAAGAAATGTTGATGAAAGATGATGAAATCAACTGACTTAGATTTGTTTTTCTTCTTCTCTCCCCATCTCTCAGTTACTTTGAAGAACAAATGTGACTCTCATTCCAGTGAATCATGATAAAAATATTTTGTATATTATATAACTTTTCTTTAAAGCATTATAACAATTATATCTTATTTTTATGATTTAAAGTGCCAATTATTTAAATATAATATTACATATAAATAGATTCAAAGGTCATGGCCCAACCTTTTGTACCTCATGACTTTCTCATTCATGAATTCATTAGTAGGACCCATCTGTTCATGGTCTTGATTCCCCCCCATAAATTTTTCTCAAGTTCATAAATGCTGTGTTTCTTCAGTTCTTGAATATTTGAGAAATTCTTTCTGTTACTATTACACATGAAAGATGGTTAGGCCTGGTGTGAAAAAAAAACTTTTTTCTTTCAATATTCATTAACTATTGTTCCATTTTGTTCTAGCATCTAATGTTTATTTTTTTTAGAATTATTTTTATTTAATTTTATTTGTTTATTTATTTGTTTATTTATTTATTTTAATTTTTCCAGAGAGGGACAGAGTGATAGAGAGAGAAAGAGAGGGAAAGTGAGAAAGCAAGTTACCAGGTCCAGGACTCAAACTGCAGTCAGCCATGTGGGAGTCCAGCACCTTTAACCACCATGCCACTTGCTGGCCCCTGGCATCTAATATTTTAAATGTCTGATTTATTTGGTTATGAAGACTTTTTTCTTTGGCCTAAATGACTAGAAAAAAATTTTTTTTTTGGAGAGATTTTCACTGTAGGGCGCATGCGCTCGCCAGACAGACAGAGAGAGACATAGAGACAGAAAGCGAGAAATCACCCCCCAGGGGGGATGGTCACGCCGCAATCCCTTCTCCTCCATTCTCCTCTCGGGATCTTGGGCATGCACGCACACGCGCCCGGCGTGAGTTTTAAGCCACCGGGTCTGGGACACGAACTGCGGTCGACTACGTGGGAGTCCAGCGACATAGCCATTACGCTAACTGCTGGTTCCCTAGAAAAATTTTTAAAGTTCTAGGAAAAAAAGGTTTTATTGAATTTTTCTTGAAATATGGTGAGGCCTTTCAAAATGCAATTTTAAGCTTTATTTCACAAAATTGTTCTGTTGTCATCTTCAAAGAGAGTAGTCATTCATGTGTCAATTCTCCTTTGTCTATGCTTCACACTTTCCTCTTCTTTCTGATCACTTTTATTCTGTCGTTTTCCCACTGAATTCTGTGGCTTTTTTTTTTTTCAGTAGCTTGCCCTCCATGTCCAATTATCTGAAGTTTAAGTTCTGATCTCTGATGCTCTAAATACAATTTTTAGTGATTTAATTTCTTCTCTTCATTTATTTCCTCTACTTTTCCAGATTACTTTTAGTTCTACTGTCACATGGGTCTTGTGCTATTTTTTCAAGTCTAAAAAAAAAAAGTCTTCAAAGGAATTCAGTGAGATTAGGTAGATTTACTTCAGAGTAAAGTGAGCTATTTTATTGCCTTCCTCTCAAGCGGTTTAATGGGATACTCTTTGAATTATTTACTTAAAATATAAACTGCAGAACTAATGTTGATGTCACATAATCTTTGGTTAGTCATTCAGCGATGAGTGAGCTGAGACAGGAGGAAAATTTGCTGTAAATGAAGAAAAGAGAAATTTGCTTTTTAAAACTTATTGTCTACTTTTTTCATAGAGCATTAAGAGTGACTTATAATAATATAAGTATTTTAAAAACTATATTAGAATGAAAAGAATATATCAATATCAAGAGGATTAAAAATAATACATATATGTAGCTATAACATCCTACAAAGTATTAAAATTAGCCCATAGCTAAATTTTTAAGCTTCCTGGCCAAATAAGAGGAAACACATAATTAAGTATATGATTATCATAGATTTCTAAAAGAAAATCTACCAGTTATTCAAGGAAATTTGTTCTTTCTTTCTTTTTTCTTTCCTTTTTTTGTGGAACACCTAGTTCTGAAAATAAAAAAAATGGAAATCTTGGACAGTGCTCTCGATGAATTTGGTTAGTAATGCAGTAGTGGCATTCATTAAGCGATTTCTTATAGCACTGCTGAATAAAAGCTGGAAATATGAAACATAGTCCAGAGAAAGTCAATTCCTATGTTTCTAAAACAGTCTGATACAAGCCTATTTGCAAGATAATAATCTCTTTCTAGGAAAAGTGTTCATGGGTTGAATTGTTTCTTCTGGAAAGAAAAAAGTACTAAGCCTCTCCCCTGCCCTGCAGTACCTCAGAATGTGACCCGATTTGGAAATACGGTCATGACAGAGGTAAGTGGTTATGATGGGATCATACTGCAGGGGGGAAAGGGTTCTAATCTGATATGACTAGTGTCCTTGTCAGAATAAGAGAGTCACAGAGATGAGAACGCTATGTGAAGTCAAAGAGATACACAGAGGGAAGGTGCGGTAGACACTGCAGTCACGCTGCCACAAGCCAAGGAATGCCAGAGGTTATAAGAAGCTAGAAAAGGCAAGGAAAGGTTCTTCTCCAGAATCTTTAGAGGGAGCTTGGCCCTGCCAGCATCTTGATGTCAGACTTCGGGCTTTCAGACTACGAGAGAATGAATTTCTGGTGCTTATCATTCTTTTTTTTAAATTTTCATTTATTTTAAAATTTTGCCAGAGGGCATGTCTCTCACTGAAGAGAGACACTGGAGAGAGAAAGTGAGAAAGCACCTTCCAAGGTGGATGGTCACACTACAGTCCCTTCTCTTCCACTTCACACACACACACAGACACACACACACTGGTATGTTTTTTAAGCCACTGGGTCTGGGACTCGAATTGCAGTTAGCAATGTGGGATCCAACCGCTTTAACCACCGTGCCACCAACGGCTCTAAATTTCTGTTGCTTTAAAGTATCTAGGTACTATTCCATGGTACTCTTTTATAGCAACGTTAGGACACCAATACACATAGATTGTATTTTGTTCACGTTTCATAAATTTTAGCTCTCTCAACTTTGCTTTGTGTTTGATGATACTAGAGTAGGTTTTATGTACTGATATTTAGGATGGATTCATATGCTTTAAATTAAAAACCTTATAGATTGTCATCTTTGTGAATATTGTGACACCTGAATGTCCTACTTGGGAATGTTAACCATCAAACTCTATGTGGGGAAGGGCCTTGTGTATATTTCAAGACAACTTCAGGGGCCTGGCCCCACAGTGTCATGATTAAGCACTGTGATCCGTGTGGTAACTAGATCCCACATAGCCAACCCATGGTTTGTGTCCTGGCCTCCACAGCTTGGAAAACATGTCAGGCCTGCCCAGGATTCTGTCAAGATGGAGAAATAGAGGAAGGGGCACTATAGTCTGACTATGCCCCACTGAGGAGTTCTTTCTCTCTCATTTTTCTCTCTGGTGCACACATGTGCCTTCGGAGAATAATAATAATAATACACCAAATCCAGAGGTTTTGTGTGTGTGTTTTAACAGTCTGGGATCTGTTCTATCATATAAAATAGATGAATATTACTGAGATGATTGAATCTAGAAGGTTTAAAAAGAGATGATATCTCTCCCTTACTATAAAAATTGGAATGACATAGGATTATTAGGCATAAGTCAAATAGAATGCAGGATAATTTTAAGATTATGCCAGGATTTGTAGCAGTGACCAACAGACGGAATTCTCGTTTGAAACTATCACAAGTCGTTAACACTCATCATTGAAATATGTGATACATACTCTCATATTCTCTGTAGTGGGAAGGATACACACACACACACACACACACACACACACACACACACAAAGATCTTACAAAAATTGTCTTCCTTCCTTCCTTTCTTTATTTCTTTCTGTCCAGAGAATTTTATTCCCAGGCAGATGGTATTAAGAAGCAAACATTTGTATAGACTCATCCCCTTATCCAAAGGTCAAACTTTTGGACATTCTCCAAAACACAGTAGCGATCTAGAAACATGGAAAGGAGGGGGTAGGTTGCTGAGAATTAGAAATAACCATAAGTCCTCTGAATTAAAATAATAAAGTTTGGAGTAGAAGGATGACCAACTGCAGACAGAATTAGTGACAGGAGAAAGATACGTTAAGGGAAAAACACAGAGTGATTTTGATTTACCTACCATAATGATGCTTCTTAGCGATGGCTGGACTCAGAGTCAGACATCTAGAGGCAAGAAAGGACCAGGGGTGGGTTCCTTATATCCTCAGATATAAGCAATCTGAAATAAGTGGAAATAAAGAGAAAGGACTTTCCTTATCTGAAGCACTAAACATGAGTGATAAAACAAGAAATCATCTTTTAAATGCAATGATAAGCATAAAACCAAAATGAATGTGTTTAATATATTAAAATAAAATATACATAAAATTAAAACGTGAGGGAGGTATAAGAGACTATAAAAATGTCTATTACAGGGCCAGCAGATGGTGTGCTAGATCCCCAGTGGCAGAGTGCGTGTTTCGAGTCCTGAACCGTGGCTGGAAAAACATGTTGGGTGCATGTGTGTGCGCCCAAAATCTCGAGAGCAGAGGAGAAGGGGTTGTGGCATGGCCATTCCTCCTGGGGGGTGATTTCCCACTTTCCCTCTCTCTTGCATATGTACATGCCTTATGGCAGAAATCAAAAAAAAAAAAAAAGTCTTCCATGTTTGAAAAAGAACAAAACAGAACTTCTAGAAATGAAAAAAATATATTACACGGATTAGAATGAAAAGCTTAGTGGAAGAATTAATAGCAAAAATTCCCACAGCCAAAGAGAGAGAATAGAGGAGTGGTAAGTATAAACTGAAATTCTTTTCACAGAATGCAGCATGGCATTGGAAATATGACAGGAGCTCAGGAGCAGTGTAGAATAAAATGAGGGGGCTTAGAATATCTTTAACCAGAATAGAGGTGAGGACACAACGGAGAAAAGAATGAGGAAATAGTGTATTTGAAGAGACAATGGGTGAGACATTTTTAGGATTAATGAAAGAGAGCAGTCTTAGATAGCCAAAACACAAAAGATCTCCGGTAAGGTAAATGGAAATGCCCATTACACACACACACATACACACATACACGAACATGCCATAAAACTAGAATGCTGAATACAGAGAAAATACATTAACATTAGCTAAAGAGAAAATATTTACCAATAAAAGAACGGCAATTCAATAGCTGACATCTCAGCAACAAAAATGGAAGGTAAGAAATTGTAGAGAAATATTTCTAATGTGCTGAGAGACAATAACTCTCAAATAAGGTTATTTACTCATGAAAACCATTGGTCAGGATAAATTAGGTTGTGCTGTGGTATCAGATTAACTCTAAAATTTTTATGGCTAAACATATGCAAAGTTTAATCTCTCTCGTTACACATCCAGCATCCGCTGTACCCAGCTCTGCTCCACACGGGGACTCAGGCTGAAGAAAGCTCTGCTTCCTGTAGCTACATCACCCAGACCTACAGGACCTATGAGAAGGGACCCAGGGTGCCAGAACACAGATTCTAACTACTTTTGTCTGGTAGCGAAACTTGTCATTCCTAGTTAAGTCTGTTACCTAGAATGAGTCACAAGGTTCCAAGCTAACTGCAAGGAAAAATGGAAAGTGTAGGGAAGGATATTCGGTAATACTAAATTTCTCTGCCATAAGTATTTTCAAAATGGGGATGAAATAGAGACAGTTTAGATGAACAAACACTAAGAATTTTCGTTGTTGTGGTAGAGAGATTTTTGCTATAGGGTGCGCTCACCAGAGACAAAGAGAGAAAGTGAGAAACCACCCCCCAGGGAGATGGCCACACCACAGTTTCTTCTCCATTCTCCTCTTGGGATTTTGAGCATGCATACATATGTGCCTGATGTAAGTTTTAAGCTGTCAGATTTGGGACTTGAACTGTGGTCAGTGTTACTATTTTGCCATTCACTGGTGTGGAGCACTAAGAAAGTTTAACATCAGAGAACTTTTAATAAAGGGAATACTAAGTATGTATTCAAGGAAAATTATCTAAGAAAAATCCAAGATACAAAAAAGAATAATGAGTGAAGTAAAACACAACCTGTTGTGGCTGCAGGTGGTGTGATTAAGGCACTGGATCGCACATGACCGACTCTGGTTTAAATCCTAGACCCTGTGGCCTGAAAAACATGCCAGGGTGGTTTAATTTCTAGACCCTGTGGCCTGAAAAACATGCCAGGTACCTGTGCCTGAGTGCCCAAAATCCCAAGAGAACAGATGAAGTGATTGTGGCATGGCCATCCACACATGGGCTGATTTCTCACTTTTCCTCTCTCTTTGCCTCTCTCTGGTGATCATACATGCTTTATGGAAAAAAAAAAAAAACCCTAAAAACAAACAAACAAACAAAAAACCCTGTTGAATAAATCTGAATAAATACTGGAGTCAATAGACAAATAAAATAATAAGGTACAATTTGTGGAGCTAAAAAATAATAGTTTGTAAAGTGGAGGTGATGATAGGAGTTAAGACATTCTTAGCTCTTTTCTTATTTGGAATGTAACAATATTAAGTATAGTTTTGTAAAACATGCATGTTCTCATTTCAGAAGAGTTACTTACAGAACAGAAATACCATACTTTCAAAACTAGAAGAGGAAAAGTTTGGAATTAAGAAATTTAATCCATTGGAGGACCAACGGTTGCTATAGTGGTTAAGGCACTAGACCCCCATGTGGTTGACCACAATTTGAGTCCTAAACTCGGCAGCTTGAGACTCATGACAGGCACATGTACATGCACCCAAAGTCCCAAGAGGAGAATGGAGGAGGTTTCGCAGTGTGGCTATCCCCTCTTGGGGATGATTTCTCATTTTATATTGCTCTGTCTCTTTGGCAAGCGTATGCACCGTATAACAAAGTTAAATTCTTAAAAAAAAAAATTTTTAGTCTATCAAAATGAGACAAAGATGGATGGGACCAGCAGTTGGCGTAATGGCTATGTCGCTGGACTCCATGTAGTTGACCGCAGTTCGAGTCCTGGACCTGATGGCTTAAACTCATGCCATGTGCGTGTGAGTCCATGCCCCAAGATCCCAAGAGGAGAATGGAGGAGAAGGGAATGCGGTGTGGCCATCCCCCCTGGGGGATTATTTCTTGCTTTCTGTCTCTATGCCTCTCTCTGTCACTCCAGTGGATACAAGCACCCTATAACAAAAAACTATCCAAAAAATAAAGGATAATTGAAAGTAAGAGGAGCAAGGAAGATATTTTAGGCACGTATTAACCTAAAACAGTTACAGTGTGTGTATCATAAAATAGATTTTAGGACATAAAAACTTATGATAAAGGAGATCACTAAATAATGATAAGAGGATAAAATACTATTAAAATGTTATAAACCTATAGCATAGCTTTAATATTATAAAAAGGAATTCAACATAATTTTAAACAGATATTGTCAAACTCTTCACAATCGTGAAAATTTAAATAGCTCTGTCTCAGTGATTGATAGATGAAATGCACCAGAGCGCATTAAGGATATGATTAACTTAAGACAAAAGGTTGGCCTATGGACTGTATAGATTCCTGCACTCCAAACAAGGTATATCGATTATTTTGGTCATGCATGGAACACTACACTAATTGGTCATAAATTAGGCCATAAAGCAAATCTTGACCAATTTCTAAGAATTGGTCTTGTTGGGACCAGCAGTTGGTGTAATGGCTACGTCGCTGGACTCCCATGTAGTGGACAGTGGTTCAAGTCCCGCTTTGACTCACGTTGGGCGCATGTGCGTGCATGCCCAAGATCCTGAGAGGAGAATGGAGGAGAA
>NW_006159743.1:2088903-2097375 GCF_000334495.1 Tupaia belangeri chinensis
CCGTCCCCGCCCGAGTGCAAAAACCCCCCAAAAAAAAAAAAAAAAAAAAAAAAAGAAAGAATTGGTTTTGTTAAACTTTGTTGGCGAGATGGTCTCTGTACTCAGATACCTGAGTTCCTGTAAACAAACCCCAGCCTCCGTTGGAAGTCCGCTTCCTTAGCAAGTTGCTAAGTTCCACCACAGCAGCCACACTTCAACAACACACAGCCCACTCTTTACTTAAACTGCGGGCATGCAGGCAGACATTGAGCTGCAACCCGTCCAGTTACTTCTCTGTCTCATTCTCTCATTTCTATTTTCCTATATGTCACCTTCCCTTTCTTGCACATAAATGTCACCCTACCACATGGCTGTCCAGAGTTCCTCGGAAGCCATTCTGGGGATTGCCCAATTCAAATCATTTTTGCTTAATTAAACTTGGTTACAACTAAACTGTCTAAAATTTTTCTTTTAACAATTTTAAACAGATTATAGGGTCCAACTACAGTTCCATTAATATACATATTGTTATGTAAAAAGATAATGTTGAAAACATTAATTTTGAAAAATGAAAAACACACTTTCAAATAACATCAATCAAGGATTAAATCATAGGGGAAATAGAAGATCTTGAGAACTGAACAATAGCAAAACCCAAAAACTTTACCAATTTTATCATAACTTAAATGCAGTTAAAGAGGGCTTAGAGAGAAATTTAGCTATAATTTAGAAACTAAGAAATTCTAAATGCTTTTGAGCTAAGCAGCCATAAGAAAATAAAGACACTGTAATTACTTTTTTTGGGGAGAGGTTTCTGCTATAGGGCGTGTGTGCTCACTAGAAAGAAACAGAGAAATAGAAAGCAAGAGACAGAGAAACAGAAAGCGAGAAATCACCCCCCAGGGGGGGATGGCCATGCTGCAATCCCTTCTCCTCCATTCTCTTCTTGGGATCTTGGGCATGCACGCACACGCGTCCGGCATGAGTCTTAAGCCACCAGGTCTGGGACTTGAACCGTGGTTGACTACATAGAAGTTCAGCAGCATAGTCATTATGTCAACTGCTTGTCCCAAAGGTGCTATAATTACTTTTATGTATTTTTTATTTATTTATAATTTATTCATGATAGAGAACGTGCACATGTATATAAGGATGAGAGAGAGAGAGAAGGAGAGACAGAGAAAAAAAACTTCCATAGCGTCTAGTCACACCATGATCCTTTCTTGGATACACATGTATGTGTCTGGCATGTTTCAGGCTGACCAGGCTGGGGGTTCTCGTCCTGGTCGCCATGTGGGATTCAGTTTCTCTTTAGCAGTGCATTTCCACTGTGCCACAGAGCCAGCCCAATAGAATTAATTTAAAGACAGAAGAAAAAAAGAAATATAAAGATAAGCCCAGAAGTAATGTAGCAGGAAACAAAGATAAAATAAGAAAGATCAACAATGTCAAAAATTAGGTTTTCAAAAAGACGAATAAAAGCAACAAATTCATCTGGTCTGATCTATAAAAAAACCCAAAACAACAAAAAAGAAAAAGAAATAAAAATATGTAGGGATTAAAAAAATCCAGAGGGCCAGCAGATGGCATGGAGATTAAGACAGCTGGACCCCACATGGCCAAATGAGTGATTTGAGTCGCGAACCTGAAGGCCTATGAATCACATCAGTTGCATGTGCATGCAGGCTCAAAATCACAAGAAAAAGGTGGAGGAGAGGGGATTGCAGCATAACTATCCCTCCTGGGCTCCTGGGGAATGATTTCTCACTTTCTTTCTCTGTCTGTCTCTCTCTGGAGAGTGCACATGCCCCATAGCAAAAAAAAAGAAAGAAAGAAGAAATCCAGAGATATAAAAAAAACCCTGGTTAATTACTACAAATAATTTGAATTTACATTTGAATAGTTCAACAAAAAGGTCAAAAATGAAACTGACAAAGAAAGAAAATTGAATAGTTTTAAAGCTCTTAGAGAAATTGGTTCAGCAATTGTGAAATCCTACCACAAAGTAAGAGACCAGGTCCACATGACTTTATAGGTGAATGTTAAAAATTATGCAGGAGGTATAATTGCAATGTAAGGCACATTCTCTTGAATAGAAAGAGAAAGAGAAAAATACTCCAGCAAAGAATATGCTGGCCTCATTCTTTAAAAAAAAAAAAAACACCGACACACAAAACCCCTCTATATTTTATATAATAAACTATATAAAGATAGTATGAGAGATTAAGAATTATAAACTGATCTCCTTCATGATGTGGATGCAAAATTCTACAAAAAAAAAGTTAAAATCTTAATCTAGCAATACATAGGACGTTTGTGCTTGCTGTAAAGACAGAGAGAGACAGAGACAGAAAGAGAGAAATCACACCCCCCGGGGGGAAGGCCACGCCACAATCCCTTCTCTTCCATTCTCTTCTTGGGATCTGGGGCACATGCACACGTGCCCTGTGTGAGTTTAAGCCACCAGGTCCGGGACTCGATCCGTGGTCGACTACATGGGAGTGCAGCGGCATAGCCATTATGCTAACTTCTGGTCCCTAGCAATACATAGATGATAATATATTGTGAATTTATTTAAACAAAATTAGTTCATTCTCAGAATACAGAATAGTTTAACTTTAGAAAATAAATTAATGTAATTCAACAGAATTATAGATTTATGGAGAATATAGACACTCAATAGCTGCAAAATCATCGTATAAAATTTAATATTTAATCATATTAAAGCAAACAAGCAAACCAGTAAACAGAAACTCCTATTCACATAGGGATAGGTATTATCTTCCTTAAGTTGATAAAGACTTTTTTAATTTAAAAACAAAAATTGCCAGAAGGTGCATGCACTTGTGGGAGAGGGGAAAAAAGAAAATGAGAAAGCACCCCACCATCATGAGGCAGGGTCACACTGCAATCCCTTTTCCTCCATAGCTCCCTTCTATAGGGATTGTGGGCATGCACGTATGTGAACCCAGTGTGTTTCATAAGCTACTGAGCCTAGGACTTGAACCACACAGATAACCCTGTGCGATTCAGCCACCTTAACCACCAGCCCATGGACTGGCCTGATAAAGAATAACCAAAAACTCACAAAAATTTCACACACTGATGAAAGGTTAGAAACATTACTTTAGAATCAGTAAGAATTTACATTTTAAAAAATATCAATAGGGCAGAGAGAGAGACTATTGAGAAGCAGAGAAGGAGGCCTGATGGGAACCAATTTCTTAAGTGATACGTTTGTTAACTAATATTTTCATATTATGAGGATTTTTGTTTCCTTTGGAATCTTGTGATGTTGAGGACTCAAACGCTAAATAAGAAAGAAAAAAGCTTAAAAAAAATGAGTCAGTAAGAACTTTAAGATGTCTGTTTATGCTATTTCTTGCCAACACATCCTAGAAGTTCTACTATATGGAAAGAAAAAGGAAAGGCATAACAATTATAAAAAGTGCTGTCATAGGGACCAGCAGTTGGCATAATGGCTATGTCGCTGAACTCCCATGGTTCAAGTCCCAAACCTGGTGGCTTAAACTCGCACCGGGCGCGTGCACGTGCGTGCCCGAGATCCTGAGAGGAGAATGGAGGAGAAGGGATTGCGGCCATCCCCCCTGGGGGGTGATTTCTCACTTTCTGTCTCTCTGTCTCTCTCTTTCTGACAAGTGCATATACCCTATAGCAAACAAAAAACCTCTCAAAAAAACAAAAAGCATTGTCATTATACATAGGTGATAGAATTATCCACATAAAAAAGCCAAAAATCTATGGAAAAAATTTTAAAATTAGTGATAGAATTTAGTGGACACTGCATAAACATCAACTGCAATTTTACTCACCAGCAAAAATGTAAGAAAATGTATATTTTAAATATACCATTTGTAAATACAATATACTTAGAGTTCATGCACATAACCTAAGAATTTAACACCTTGATAAGGAAATTATACAACTTCATTGAAAGGCATTAGAGAATTTCTAAATAAATAAATTTCTAAATAAATTTTCCTACCCATGTTCATGGGTAGGAAAATTTAATATAAAATTATTTATTTATTTTTAAAAGTTTTATTTACTTATTTATTTTTAAACATTTATTTATTTGTTTATTTATTTATCTATTTATTTGCTGTGATTTTTCAAGCCACCAGGTCTGGGAGTTGAATCATAGTCAGTCATGTGGGAATCCAACACCTTAACCATGACACCTGCTGGCCCAATATCATACAGAATTTAATTCAACCACAAGTAATGTGTACAGTTACCATGAAATTCTAATAAAAATCTGAAATGTTTTTAAAGGAACTAAGCTAAGTCTAAAATGTATGGAAACAAAAGATCAAGAACAGATCACTCCGTAAAAACAACTAGAGTACTAAAGGCTTACTAAATGGCAAGACACACTACACAGGTATTGCATTGTGACATTGACATAGGGAGAGATAAGTGGACTAATGAATATATAACAGAGAGCCCAGAAATAGAACTAGGATATGAGAGAACTTGATAGATAATGGATGTCACTGCAGATCAGTGAACTGGCATCAAGACAATTAGTTATCCGTGTACTGGGCAAATGTAACGTAATGGATGTTTGCCTCACATCTCGCTAAAAAAATATCTATTTCTGGCAGCGTGAAGCTGTGAACATCTATTTAAGGACATAAACGTGAAGGGCAAAACTTTTTTTTTTTTGGAGAGGTTTTTACTATAGGGCGTGTGCGCTCGCCAGACAGAGAGAGACAGAGAGACAGAAAGCGAGAAATCACCCCCCGGGGGGATGGCCACACTGCAATCCCTTCTCCTCCATTCTCCTCTTGGGATCTTGGGCACGCACGCACACGTGCCTGGCGTGAGTTTTAAGTCACTGGGTCCGAAACCGCAGTCGACTACGTGGGAGTCCAGCGACATAGCCATTAGGCTAACCGCTGGTCCCAAGGGAAAAAAATTTTGGAAGAAGGTATAGGAGACCATTTCTGTGCCAATAGAACAAAAAGTAATTTTGTAAACGAGACACAAAAATGTAATTTATAAAAAAAAAATGAGAGAAATAAGAAATATAAAATTAGAAACGTCAGTTCATCAGAATATGCCACAACTAGAAGATATTTGTAGCACACTTAAGCAACACAATATTGATATTTAGAAGAGTAAAGAACCCATACAAATTACAAGGAAAAAAGTGACCAAATAGGAAAAGGCATTTCCCAGAAGAGGAAACCCACATGGCCAGTAAACATATTAACATATTCAATCTCAATATTAGGAAACTAGAAATTCAATCTCAATATTCAGTCCAACATTAGGAGTTGCGAAAACAGAAATACCATTTTATATCTGCCAGATTGGCAGAATTTTAAAAGTCTGAGGAGGTTTTGTTGGTAAGGTATGGAGCAATGGAACTCTTATTTTGCTGGAGTGAGAGTAATTCAGTGGGAATACTTCAGAAAATAATTTGGCATTAAAAAGAAAAGTTGAAAATCTGTATATTCTGTCGTGACAATTCTGCACCTAGGTTTATACCAGTTGTAGAGAGGACAATACCATTCCCTCTAAGATGCCCACAACCTAGTCCCTAGAACATGCTGTTATGCAGCAAAGAGGAATTCAGGTTGCAGATGGAATTAAGATTGCCAATCAGTTTATTTCAAGATAAGGAGATTATCTTGGCTCATCCCCATGGGCTCAATAATCACAAGGATCTCAAAGCAAAAGTGGGAAGCAGAAAGCACTCCACAGAAAGCATCATGAGAAAGGCCGGGGCTGCCCTGAGTGGCTTCGAAGATAAAAGGGGACTGTAAGCCAAGAAATGTGGGCAGCATCTGAAAGGCAGAAAAGGCAAGAATGGGGGACCAGCAGGTGATGTGGTGGTTAAGTGCATTGGACTCCCACATGACTGACTGGGGTTCAAGTCGCGGACCCGGTGGCTTGTTTTCTCACTTTCTCTGTCTCTGTTTGTCTCTGATCAAATTAAAATAAGAATAATGATGAATAAAATTAAATAAAATTCTTTTTTTCTTTTTCTTTTTCTTTTTTTTTTTTTTTTTGCTATAGGGCATGTGCATTCACCAGAAAGACAGAGAGAGAAGAGAAACAGAAAGCAAGAAATCCCCCAACGGGGATGACCATGCCGTAATCCCTTCTCCTCCATTCTCCTCTCGGTATCTTGGGCACCACACATGCACCTGGCATGAGTTTAAGCCACCGTGTCTGGGACTCGAAACGCAGTCGACCACATGGGAGTCCAGTGACATAGTCATTATGCCAAGTGCTGGTTCCAAATAAAATAATTCTTAAAAAAAAACAAAAGAAAAGAAAAGGCAGGGAGGAATGCAGTTCTGCCAGCACCTTGTTTTTAGCTCAGGGAGACCCATTTCAGACTTCTGACCTCAAGAACTATAAGATAATAAACTTGCATTGTTTACAGCTATAAAAAATAAGCTAAATTTGTAGTAATGTGTTATGGCAGCAATAGGGAGCTAATAGGGTACTCTAGAGAAACTTTTGCATAATGTCAATAGGAGATAGAGACAAGACTATTTACAGTAGCATTGTTCCAAGTCATGAAAAGCCGAAACTAACCCAAGTCTTCGGGCAGAAGAGCGGACCCATCAGGATGGTGGAAGAGCAATGCAGTGGCGTGGTACATAGCAGAGACATGAATAACTGCAGGCACGCGCATCACCACGATACCGAGGGAGAAAGCAAGCGGCAAGCACATACATTAGACTATCACTTACATGAAGTTCAAAACTAAAAATCCAACCTGTTACTCAAAGATACATAATAATGCTTACTATGTAAATAGAAGCAAAGGAATGATAAACACACGTTTTTTTTAAACACAAATGGTGGTTGCTTCTGATGGGGACTGCAGGGAGTACAGATTGGCTGGAGGTGTGCAGGGAGCTTCAGTGATACCAGCAGTGCTCTGGGACGATTTCACCAAGTCCATTTTGTTTCTATGCTGCGTGTGTGTGTGTAGCATATGTCATTTCATTGACACCAAATATTTGTAATTTAAGAAATAGGCAGAAATAAAAATAATGAAAAAAACTAGGTGTAACTAGAACACAGCTTTTTTTTTTTTAGAGAGATTTTTGCTATAGGGTGCATGTGTTTGCCAGAGAGACACAGAGAGACAGAGAGACAGAAAGTGAGAAATAACCCACCGTGCCCTCCGCCAGGAAAGATAGCCACACTGCAATCCCTTCTCCTTCACTCTCCTCTTGGGATTTTGGGCACACACGCACACACACCTGGCATGAGTTTCAAGCTGCCAAGTCCAGGACTTGAAACTGCTGTTGACCATGTGAGAGTCTAGCAATGTAATCATTACACCATTTGCTGGTCCCAAGAATATAGTTTGTTTTATGGTACTTGAAATAATTAACTGAGCTATCTGAGGCATTACAATCAATCCTGATTCTTAAGTGAACACTAAAATGCTATTTTTTGCATAAACTCAGTAACTAGGAGTTACTAAGAACCCATATGGCTTAACTGGCTGCTGATTCCTGTCCACAAGTCAAGGCTGAGAAGTCAACAAAGATCATTATCTCAAAGAGGGTGGCTCGGAGCCCGAAGAGACTTCACAGTGACTCCATACGCCATCATCATCGCAACTCTTTTATGCAGTTACTATTACTATTTCCATTTTAAATATGGATAAACTGAGGCCTGCCATGGTTAAATACTTTGCCCAAGAGCATTCCGCTAAGTAGGGAATGGCAGAGTCTTGATGTGAACCTACATCATCTGAGTCCAGAGCCTAGGCTCTTATCTGTCACTCTATACCACAAGTTTAATATAAATAAGATTTATGCCAAAGCACAATTCCCCTGCTTTATTGTAAATAGGATTTGTGCTGAAGCACTGGTTTAAAATGTGGATTCTTATGACATAGTTGCTGTTGTGGGTCTTACAATGTGCCATGGAATTCACATCGTCAGAAGTCACCTTAAGCATTTGCCTCTCATTCAGCTTCCATCTAATTTGTCCCCCTTACAAATCTGATCATACTCTTCTGCTTAAAATTCTTTTGTGTCTCTTCTAAATGTTAAGACTCAAGTTCGGGACCAGTAGTTGGCATAATGGTTATGTCACTGGACTCCCATGTAGTCGTCTGCAGTTGGAGTTCTAGATCTGGTGGCTTAAACTCATGCCGGGCACGTGTGCGTGTGCACCCAAGATACCAAGAGGAGAATGGAGGAGAAGCGATTGCGGCATGGCCATCCTCCCAGGGGATGATTTCTTGCTTTCTGTCTCTCTGTCTCTCTCTGTCTTTCTGGCGAGCGCATGTGCCCAATAGCAAAAACTTCTCTTAAAAAAAAATAAAAAGACTTAAGTTCAACCAACTTAGGTTGGCACACAAGATTCTACGATCTGGCCTCTGACCATCACTTACAGTGTTACACCATCTGTATCTCTGAATCTGTTCCTCACGTCCATTCTTTTCAAAAATAAATAAATAAATAAATAAATAGGAGAAGTTTTTTT
>NW_006159743.1:2097663-2099026 GCF_000334495.1 Tupaia belangeri chinensis
TGGCATAATGGCTATGTTGCTGGACTCCCATGTAGTCAACCATGGTTCGAGTCCCAGACCCGGTGGCTTAAACTCATGCCAGGGGCATGTGTGTGCGTGCCCAAGATCCCACAAAGAGAATGGAGGAGAAGGGATTACAGCTGACCATCCCCCCTGGGGATGATTTCTCACTTTCTATCTCTTTCTGGCAAGCGCACGTGCCCTATAGCAAAAGCCTCTCAAAAAAAAAAAAGAATTATTTATTTTATTTTGTTAATTTATTTATTTTAATTTGAGCAAAAGAGACAGAGAGAGACAGAGAGAGAGCAAGAAATTGAGAAAGAGAACTGCCAAGTCTGAGACTCAAACTGCAGTCGGCCACGTGGGAGTCCAGCGCCTCAACTACCACGCCGCTTGCTGGCCCCACTCACTTCCATTCTTAAAGATCTTCTTCTAAAGCTTCTCAGAATGCCATTTCATATTGCCCCGCCTTAGCACATGTTGTTTTATTATTACCCAGAAACGCTCTGCCTGCCATTTTCATTCACCTAACTCCTAGTCATCCTTCAAAATTCTTAAGCCCCATTGTACACCTCCCCTCGATATTGATTTATTGGATCATCAGAAAAGGCATGATGTATTTTTCTATGCCAAAATGCATCATAACTTTACAGGTGCCCCAGTGGATAGAATTCTCCGTGGACCGCATGCTTTGTCACAGCATAGCACGGTAACCTCAGTGTGTTCCAGTGTCTCCTTGTCTAGCAGTTGTTAATAATAGCAACAGACATTACTTACTGAGCAGTTCTAGACAGCGTATAAACATTCTAATTCCCACTAGAACTCCGAATACTTATCTTCAGCTGCATTTTAAAGGTGAAGACACGGAGGCTTAGAAAGCAAGGCCATAGTCCTGTTACCATCATGGCAGGATCACACTAACCTTGGGGTTTGTATTGTCTTCTTTGACTCTCTCTGCCCAATGTCTGGCATAGCGCTGTGGGAAGCTGCACACCAGCGAGTCTGCCGAGGTTTCTCAGAGAGCAAACAATTACCATGATTGGTTCCCTTCCAAAAACCTGACCTTCGAAACCTTGCTCTGATTGGCCACTAGAATCCCTCAAATTTGCATATCTGGCACCTCATGATTGGTCCAAAAGCAACCAATCATAACCCACCGTTAACAACCAATCAGGGCCCACCGTTTACAACCAATCACGGTCCACCGTTTACAACCAATCACGACCCACCATTTACAACCCACCAGAGTGTATATAACCACGATGCCTGGCCCACAGTAGCCAGACGACACAAGACGACCACGACGACGACGACGACGATGACCAGGAAGACGACAACTGAAGAGCCTGAAGAGGTGAAACAC
>NW_006159743.1:2099318-2120017 GCF_000334495.1 Tupaia belangeri chinensis
CCCCCCCCAGGTCGGGACACCTGGCGCCCGAACAGGGACGGACATAGCGCCTGACACATTCCTGTTCAGATGGACACGGATGGAAGGATGGCCTGAGTTAAGACAGTTTAAAAGCAAAAAGCCACAAAGCCAAATTTGAAATTGGATCAAGCAGATGTGTGCTTGAGTTCTGCCTCTGCCTCTAACTAGCTGCTAAGACAGAAGTGTGCCTAAACAGCTGAGCAAGTCCAGACGGGATTTGTATGGCAAGCGTGCTTCCCGAGTGAGCGAGGGTTTGGCATTAGAGGCTGCAGACCAACAGGGAGGACAGAGAGAGTCTTAACCCAGAGGTAGAGCGTCTGTTGGTGCAAGCTTTCTGTGCGGAAGAACTGTGTTGTCATGCAATATTTATCTTCGTTCCTCAGATGGGAAGATAGTGATCTGTTATTTCTGTGTGCAGCTGTGACCAGAGGGACCGATGGGGGACTTGGTGTCAGGGTGAGGGGGTGCATACTGCCTGCCTTTTGGGTTGTGTCCAAGGCTGCCATTTTCTGAAAATAGACCCTGACATGTCCTCTGACTCAGTCCCTTCTCACCTCCTATTTTCTCTGGGATTTTCATTCTGAAAGAATCAATTTATCTCTGATCGTTTACTACATGACACTTTTTTGTTTGTTTTTTGCAAAACGTGTGAGTTATTAAAGAGATTTAAACCTTCTTTTATTCATTCCTAGAAGTTGGCGTCATGTGAATCAGAGAAAATACTTTTTTTAAATGTTTCTTTCATGGTTTACGGTCACGGAACCTCCTTTACTCTGAGTCTTTTTAATAATTTAAAAGGATTCATGAAAGCCAGTCCTCCGGGATCCATTCCACCCCAGTTGGGAGGTGAGGCTCTGTCTCTGGATTAGCTTTCTTAACTTGCTGACCCCTTCTCTGCTCCCTTTCCAGGAGCTCCTCTCCTTTAAAATTTTCCTTTAAGTTGGGATCAGCAACTGATGTGATGTTTACGTCACTGGACTCCCACATAGTCAACTGTGGTTCGAGTATCGCACACAGTGGGGTGATTTCTCACTTTCTGTCTCTCTGTCTCTCCAGCAAGCACACGTGCTTTGTAGCAAAAATCTGTCTAAAAAAAACTGGGGAGACCAGTAGATGGCATAATGGCTATGTCGCTGAATTACCATGTAGTCGACCACAGTTCAAGTTCTGGACCCAGCAGCTTAAAACTCATACCAGGCACGTATGTGTGCATGCCCAAAATCCTGAGAGAAGAAGGGACTGTGGCGTGGCCATTCCCTCTAGTGGGTGATTTTTTGCTTTCTGTCTCTGTCTGTCCAGGTGAGTGCCTGTGCCCGATAGCAAACATCTCTCTCAAAAAAATTTTTTTCCCTTTAAGTGACTATTTAGTGGAGCTCTCTGCAGCCTTTGTAAGCAGAAGTGGCACTGCTACAGCTTCTGAGCACCTGCAAAGCCTCCATCGGCATTATAACCAGTTGATCTCAAGCTTCTACTCAACACCTCAGCTGAGACATCCTCTGTAGAATGCTGATCTTGTCCCTCTACCTTTAAACTATGAGATCTCAACACTGATGATCGATACTGGTGATTGCTTTCCTAGCTCTTTTGTGTACTTTTTATAAACTTTTTCTTTCTTTCCTTTTCTTTTTCTTCTTTTTTAAGAGAGAGATTTTTGCTATAGGACATGTGTGCTCGCCAGAGAGACAGAGAGAGACAGAGAAGCAGAAAGTGAGAAATCATCCCCTGGAGGGATGGCCACACCACAATTCCTTCTCCTCCATTCTCTTCTTGGGATTTTGGGGACACACGCACACATGCCCAGCATGAATTTGAAGCCACCGGCTCCAAAACTTGAACCACGGTCAACTACATGGGAGTCCAACAACATAACCATTTCACCATCTGCTGGTCCTCTTTTTTCCTTCCTTTTTCTTCCATGATAAATAGAGAAGTAGAGAAAGAGAGACAGACCATCCCCTCATCATGGTCATACTCTGTGATTCCCAGCCCCCCGAGGCCAGGCAAGGTCACAGATGCATACACGGTGCCCAGCGTGTACAGATCACCCAGGCACCAACCCCAGTGTCCTGTAAGGCTGTCAGCACTGCAGATTGTGCACCATGGCTGCACCACCAGGGCTGGGCCTGTTCTAGTATTTTTATTGATTGGTTAGGCTCTGAGCATTTAATTCACTGATGCAAGTTCTCTTTAGTCATACTTAACTAAGTCTATCTATTTCTCACTGACTTACTATTTTAGTCAATATCATGCTGGTTGGCTTATCAGTGGAATCTGTTCTGTTTTCTGTCTCTAATTCTTTTTTCCCTAACAAGAAAATCAAGGAGTTGGGGACAAGTAGGTATCTGGTACTAGATGAATGTAGTCAGATTCAGTGACTAAATTTCTTCCCTTTCCTTTTCTACATTCATCACCTTTATTGTAAAAGTAATATACGCTCATCATCAATAAAGAGAAGTGAGAGAATTTCCCAATTCCATGTCTAGCTCACAGCGTGGTAATTGTTCTTCCAGTTAATCTCTAGGCATTTACTAAAAAATCAAGTAAGATGAAATGAACTAAAGTAAAAGAAAATAAAAAATCACCCAAAACTCATTTTATACACACAAATAGAATACTACCAAAACTACTATTCTGCAGTTTGATGTTTTTCATCTTATTATCATTGTGATCATTTCCTTTGTCCATGTATTTATCATTTTTTTCAATACCTATAGAATACTTTGATTAGTTTGAGCACTCTGTCTATAAATTACAGCACTGCAACTCATACTTTCTCGATTAAAGAAGATCACTTACTGGTTCACAGGAGTAGGGGGTAGGGAGAGAAGAGAGGCTGGCCTTGGGAAGGAACAGGTCCAGGGACCCAGTGGCATCATAGGGATGCTCGCTCTTCATTTTCTCAGCACTGATGATTCCTTTGGCCTCCTTCTTTCCCAGAGCCAAGGAAACTTACTCCATGTAGAGGGAAACAGAGGGTCACACCTGCCGACACATTCTTTACATCGTTCCAGATCTACCAGTCTACTGGTTGGGTGACCAGAACTAATGACTTCACCTCTTTAAACTGCAGCTCTGCTATGTGAGCAGATATTCTAGAGCTCCCTCTTCTTCAGCCAGAATCATGCTAGGTGTGGAAACTGGAACTCCAGGAAGCAAAGTTCCCTACCACTCGGATGTAGGTCCCTGCAAGTGCAGAAGGTGATACTCCTCTTGAGTGAGGAGTGTGACCACAACCTTGGAGGTCACCTGAGGGCAGCATCTTAAAATCAATCTCTCCCTGCCTGGTGTTGGGGTGCCGGTGCTGGGTCTTCATTTTATAGGGTGTGTTAATTATTTTTTAGTTTTAATATAGGACTCATGCACTCACTGGAGAGAGACAGAGAGAAAGATAAAGAAGGGAAGTGACAAACTCCCCCTTACCCCTGTGGATGGCCACCCTACAATCTTTTATCTTTAGTCTCCTCAGGATTTGGGGCACATGGTCACACATGGCCAACATGTTTTTCAATCATTGGTCGAACCCAAATCTGCAGTCAGTCATGTGGGATCAAGCTGCCTTCACCATCACACCACTGGCTGGCCCCACGGAGTACATAAGGGTAGGTAAAGAGCTACCATAACTATAGACCCCTGCTTGGATGCCTCTCTCAACAATGAACAACTTAGGAATCTTGCTACCCTGTTTCTGGAATCAAGGCTGCTCTTTCTCCAGGAATTCCCTGAGTTTTGCATCGTCCTTACATAATAATGTATCAGAAGCCCTAACACACTGTACCCTGTGGTGAAGCTTTATAAAAATAAAGATCCTAGACTCTATTCCTGAGACTGAATCAGTAGATTTGGGGTAAGGTCTAGGAATCTATACTTATGTTTGTTTGCTTTTGTAATTTTCCATAGGGTGCATGTGTTCCCTAGAGAGTGACAGAAAGAAAGGGAAAGTTAGAAAGTACCCTCTCCATGGAGGGATGGTCATGTCACAATCCCTTCGCCTCTATTTTTCCCTTCTTTTGAGATTTTGGGCATTAATGTATATGCTCCAGTACATTTTTCAAGCCACTCAACCAGTGGTCGGCCATGTGGGATCCAGCCATCTAAACCACTAGCCACTGGCTGGCCTGGGACTCATTACTCATAAAAATCAGCACACCAGGTTCCAGTTTCGTATCTAGCATGTAAGAAGCTTGGAAGTTGCCATTCTGCCCTAACATCAAGTAGCACACTGAATAGTCTGACAAACCCACAACTCTTCTTAGATCTGTAAGAGAAACAAGGTCACAGGCAAACTGCTGTCTCCAAAATTGGAGAAACCAACAAGTGAATACAGAAAATCACAACTAACTAGAGCAAAAAACCACTTGTAGCCACCTCTGCAGGAACCACTGACTGGGTAGGAAAACTTAAATTGTAATTGATGAGTTGCCAGAGGCTCTGTGTGGACAATTCTGAGAGCTGAACGTTCCAGGTGGACCTTGTCTTCAGGGGCACCACTCCTATGAGCAGTAACTTCAGGTCCTCTACCAGGTCCTTACACTGAGCATTATGGAGAAGGAAGTAAGGAATCATTTAAAAATATATTAGAATACTCTGGTGTTTTCGTTTTTGTTTGTTCATTTGTTTTTCCACAGGGCGTGTGCACTCACTAGAGAGATACAGACAGGGAGAATGAGAAATCACCCCTCTACAATGTGGGGGACAGCCACATTGCAATTCCTTCTCCTCCATCCTCCTCTTGGAATTTTGAACATGCACGTGTGTCCCAGTGTGATTTTTTTCAAGCTGCTGGGTATGGGACTCAAACTCCAGCTTGCCATATGAGAATCCGGCACCTTAACCACCACGCCACTTGCTGGTCCCAAATACTCTGTTCTTAAGATGGTTGGCCCTCAGGTAAGACTATTTGGTTAAGCCTAATTTCCCAGACTTTTTCAGAGCCTAGCTGACCGGAGGAATCGAAATACCCAACTCCAGCCCACTCTAACCCTCCTGTTCCGTACGAGGGATATGCAAAGTTCACAATCCATAGGTATAGACTCACGGAAAGACGGGGACCCGATCATAAAACTATAGGATGCTTCTGTTCCCCACACATCTTATCTCCACATTACTAAAGACTTAAAAGTAGTTTCTTTTGCTCATTTCATCATGTCCAGCTCGCAGGAAAAATGATAAAACATGCCGAGTCAAAAACATAGTTTGAAAAGCCCAAGCAAGCAACAAAACCACCCTCAGGTATAGCAAGGATGTAGTAATGATCAGACTGGGCGTTTCAAACACTATGATGAACATAATAAGGGTTTTAATGACTGAAGTGGACAGGAAGCAAGAACAGATGAGCAAGATAAGCAGAAAGATGGGAATTTTAAGAAAAAAATGAAAAAGAAATTTTAGAGATCTGAAACACTGCAACAGAAATAAAAATACCTTTCATGAACTTTTAGTAGACTTGAAATGACTGAGGAAAAATAGCTCTGTGCTTGAGGATATTTCAGTAGAAACTGCCCACATGAAAATCAAAGCGAAAAAAAGATTGAAAAATGAAAACACCACAATATCTAAGAACTGTGGGGCAACTATAAAAGTATGCTATACCTTCATTATATCTATATTTATGTCATTAATCATAATGCGAATTATAGAAAAGAGAAAAAAAAAAACAGAAGAAATGTTTGGCGAAAGAATGACTGAGAATTCCCTAAATTACCGTCAAACACCAAATCACGAATCCAGGAACCTCCAAGAATACCAAGCAGGACAATGTAAAAACCAAACAAACAAACAAAAGAACAACTACACCTATGGAGGTAAGTTTCAGATGATAGAAAATCAAAGTTTTTTGTTTTTTTAAATATCCTGAAAGATGTGAGAAGAAAAAGCCCACCTTATCTACAAAGGAGCAAAGATAAGAATTATGTTTGCTTTCTCTGCAGAAACCAAGCAAGCAGGAAGAGAATAGAATGAACTATTAAAAATGCTGAGAGAAACTCTCCCCTCCAGAATTCTTTACCCTGAAAGTTTTCCTTGAAGAAGAAATATTTTCTCAAACAAAAATTGACGGAATTTGTTGCCAGTAGACCCGCCTGGCAAGAAATGTTAAAAGAAGTTCCTTAGAAAATAACATAGGCCGGAAATTCAGATCTATATAAAGAAAAGAAAAACATTAAAGAAGGAAAAAGAGGTAAAACAAAAACCTTATAGATAACAGTATACAAGAGACTTCAGAAAGCTTATGAAAAGACACAGAGGAAGCTAAAATGCATACGACAAGTGAAAGAAGCCAATGTGAGGAGGTTACATACTGAATAGTTCCAGCCATGCAAAACTGTGGAGACAATAAACAAATGAGTGGCTGCCCGAGGTTAGAGGGGAGGGAGGGAGGAAGAATACACAGGATTGTGGGCTGTAAAACCATTCTGTATGGCACTCCAATACTGTTACGAATTTGCCCAGATCCATAACAAATGAGCGGCTGCCCGAGGTTAGAGGGGAGGGAGGAAGAATACACAGGATTGTGGGCTGTAAAACCATTCTGTATGGCACTCCAATACTGTTACGAATTTGCCCAGATCCATAGAACGTACATCCAGAATAAACCCTAATGTAAACCATGAACTTTGGGCTTTAATGATGTGTCAGTGTAGGTTCATCAGTTGTAACAAATGGACCACTCTGGTGAGGGATTTTAAAAATAGAGGATATTGGGGCAAGCAGGTGGGGTGGAGGTTAAAGCATTGGATCCCACATGGCTGACTGAATCATTCAAGTCTCAGACCCAGCGACTAGAAAGTCCCCCAGCGCATGTGCATGCATTCCCCAAATCCCAAGAGGAGACCAGAGAAGAAGGAGTTGCAGTGTGGCCCCCGGGGGTGGGGGGTGGGGGATGACTTCTCACCTTCTCTCTTTCTCTGGTGAGCATACATGCCTATAACAAAAACATTTTTAAAAAATAAAATAAAACAAAGGGGGAGGATATAAAAAATGCATGTGTGGCAACAAGGGAATATAGAAAAGCTCTATATCCTTTGCTCAGTTGTCTGTATACCTAATACTGCTCTAAAACATAAAGTCTTTTAAACAGTAAAAACAACACACCTGATTTTATGGTCAACCAGGTTGGGAAGGACAAATGTATACATCTTCTGACATAATTCTCTCCATTTTTTTTTTTTTTGGAGAGGTTTTTGCTATAGGGCGCATGCGCTCGCCAGACAGACAGAGAGACAGAAAGCGAGAAATCACCCCCCAGGGGGTTGGTCACGCTGCAATCCTTGCTCCTCCATTCTCCTCTTGGGATCTTGGGCATGCACGCACACGCGCCCGGCGTGAGTTTTAAGCCACCAGGTCCGGGACACGAACCGTGGTCGACTACGTGGGAGTCCAGCGACATAGCCATTATGCTAACTGCTGGTTCCCCATAATTCTCTCCATTTAACGTCATCTTTCCACACAGCAGCTGGGTAGCTTTGGCCGCTTTTCCTGCTGCATAGGTGACTGGTTCTGGCTAGGTATGTTTAACAGATGGGTGTGGCCCAACCTTTCCCTTTCTTTTATGCAAGTCAGTTATTTTTCTTTTTCAGGTGACTAAGATAGAATAGTCTTCTTAAGTAGGGAGAGATCTAGGTTTTGTTGGATTCTACATTCTACAAGGTGGAGAGGTCTTCTTTAAGGAAAAGAAAATCAAAGTACGAATACAAAGTTAAGTACCAGGCGTTTGGAAGAGGCCTGTGAAAATGAGGGACTGTAAAGCTGAAACTTTATTACTTTCACTGCAGGTCTACCTTTGTACAACCTTCTCATTTTGGAGCAAATCAAAACAACTCTGTTGCTTAAATTGTTTATACCTTTTATATGTATTAATATATGAATTTGTCGAAATGAGAAGAAAATACGAAAATATTAGGTTGTCATGAAAGTCATGATGTATTTTTCTATGCAAAAATGTGTCATGACTTTCCCCAAAACCCAATAGATCATTTGAGTGCAAAAACTCTTGGTACGAACATGTTACCCACCCTACACTGAGACGTGACCCTTTTTTTAGCATGGATACCAGAAGCCCCAGCCTCATCCTTGGGAATACTCAGATACTTTTGAGGTCCTGTCTGGAAAAGTTCAGCCCTGACCTCTCTCTCTCAGAGCATTTACCAAAAGGGGTTTGCATTGGTGACTCCTTCCTCTATCCCTTCAAGATGTACATGTATCTTCCACAGATTAGGAAGGACTTTCTCACTCAAGGAACTGAAACTCATTCCTTTGAAATGTAGTCACTGGGAAGGACAGGGCCTCTGTCTCCCAGTCTCTTCAGGAGGACAGAGTCCTAACCTCAGTAGTTGCCAGCTACCAGACACAGTTGGGCTTAACCATATTTCCAATGACCAAGCCTTTGTAATTGTTCACTCCCCTGTCTCTACTGAGCCTGCTCATCCCCCTTCCTCCTCCCTCATCCTCCCTCTACAGAACCCGGTGGCCTCCTTATGAATCTGAATGGAGCTCAGCCCCCCTGCTTACTACCAGTAGTTACTGAATAGTATGTTTTCACTGTTTTAACAAATTCCAGTTTTATCTATCTTTGACATGGCCTGTAAGAGTTTGAAGCTGAGGTTTAAACCACAACCCAGTGGCACAAGTTTTGGTCACTGGTGAGTTTATTCATTATCCCCAGTATACACTGAAATTGTAGAAAGAGCAACATGGTCCTGTAATAACCGTCTTTCCATCTCCTTTCTGGATGAGTCTCCTATGATTTTCTTCTTTGTTTGCTCCTCCTCATCATGGTTAGCCTCTTGTTCTTCCCTGAATAGGCCTGGCACTCTCACCTAGGGCTGTACTTGGGAGTCTCCCTCAGAGTGTCTCCATTTTAAAGAGAAGGACACTTATGTTCAGAAAATTTAAGTGTTGTGACTAAGTGATTAAAACCCAAGAAACCATCTGGACTGGTTTTTCCAACTGGCTTTATCTTTGATGCCCCTCTTCCTTTCATGACCCATCCAGTCAGTTAGGAAACCCTGTTGGACCCACCTTTGAGTTTGGCCACTTGTCCTGTCTCCATTACCACCTCTTGCCCGTGTCACTACCATCACCTCCTATCTGGTCTCCCTGCTTCTTCTCTCACCCTCTAGTCTGTCTTAACCCAGCACCTACACAGGCCTGTTAAAATATAACTTTATGTCACTCCTCTGTTCAAAACCCTCTAATGGATTTGTATTTCTTTCTGTGTAAAAGACAAGGTCTTACGAAGGCATATAAAGCTCTACATTATGTTATCCAAGGTGGTAACCATGGCTGCATATGGCTATAAAGTACTTGACATGTGGCTATTTGGAACTGAGATGGAAAATACACACAGGATTGGAGACTTAGGTTGAAAATAACAATGTAAGCTATCTCATTAATAATGTTATATTGATCATATGTTGAAATCATAATATTTTGTAATTATAATTAATATTATATTCACCCATCTCCATTCTTGTTTCACTTTTCCCCATAGCATTTGTCACCATACTATATATATTTTGATATGTATTTTTTTGTTGCCAAAGGGTGTGAGTGCTCGCCAGAGAGTAAGAGAACCCTGCCCTCCACCTCCAGTGGAGTGTGGTCATGCCACAATCTCCTTCCTCCGTTTTCCTATCCTATCTGGGTTTGGGGCATAAAGGCACATATACTCGGCAGCTTTTTCAAGATGCCAGCATCAGGGCTCAAACTGGGATTGGGCATGTGGGGCCAGCTCCCCATGCACAGCACCAAGGCACCCTACCACTGCTCAGTGGGGCTGGTCCATCATGTCTATTTTCTTATTTCTTCTGTTTATTGTCTTACTTCCCCTCTAGAATCCACAAGGGCAACCAGTTTTGTTTAAATCTGTGCTCTAACAACTAGAGCTGTACTTGATATGTAGTAGGTGCTCAATAAATATTTGTTGAATGAAATACTGAGTGACTCTTGATCAATCACTTAATTATACAGGTAATTATAAGTAATGAGTGACTATCTCAGGGTCTCACAGCTAGTTAAGGACAGAGTGGACACTCAGTAAAATCAGATGCTATTGACCAGAAATTCAGGAGCCACCATCTAGCGCCCAGCCCTTACTTAGATTTCTATTTAGCCACTGGGCTCTGACCCACATTTTCATGCCTGTTTTAAATCTTGTACTTAAGGAAAAAGAATCTATTCTACAAATAATCTATTTAGTCACACTGAGAGGATGACATCTAACATTCTTTCTTACTCCAAAGATAGGACATTGAGGTCCCCCTCAGCCCAGATGGGAATTCTGGATTTATATGGGTCTAAGAAAACTGACATTTCAATGAGAGAGGGGAGATTTGCTCAAAGGAAGCCATTACATTTGATTATAATAATAAAATACTTAAGTTTTAGCCTAAAGGATTTAAGCTGTTTATTTAAACTATCATTTATTGAAGTAACCAACATATTATTATAGAACATTGATTTATTCTGGCATTATTTTTGGTGCTGGGAATAAACAGAGAAATGTGATATGGTCTTCAAGGAGCTAACAGTCTAGTGCAGGACAAGGGAAGGAGGGAAAGATGTAGACAAATATGGGATGTATGAGTTTCCTATAGCTGCTATAACAAATAGTCATAGATTTGGTGGCTTAAAACAATATACAAGCCCAGTGATGGTGGCACAAGTGGTAGGATGCTGCTGTGAGAGTCTGAGGTCATATGGGAGCCCTGGGATTCAATTCCTGGACTAATTTAAATAGACCAGGTACAGTAGCTCATACCTGTGATTCTAGAGGCTGGGGTAGGAGGATCATGACAATGTAAGACCCTGTCAAAAATACCTAATTCTTCTTCTTTTCTCTCTCCTACTCATAAAAATAAATCAAAACAAAAAGAAAAAACAAACAAACAAACCACACACACACACACACACACACACACACACACACACACACATTCTCTTACGGTTCTGAAAGTCAGAATTTGAAAGTGGGTTTTATTCAGCTAATATCAAAGTGTCAGGAAGTTGTGTTCCATCTGGAGTTCCCAGGGGAGGATGCATTTTCTTGCCTTTTTCAACTTCAGGAGGCCACCCATATTCTTAGCTCGTGGGTCTTGCCCTCCATCATTAAAGCACACCACTCCAATCTCTGCTTCAGGCATCACTGTTCTTCCCATCTCACTCTGGCTCTTCCAGGTTACTTTTGTGGGATCTTTGCGATGATAATGAATCCATGGAGATAATCCTGGATAATCCCATCTCAACACTTTAATTTATCTTTTTTTAAGTTTCTTTATTTCTTCCATGAGTGAGACAGAGAAACAGAGATACAACATCCCTTTAAGTATTGACACTGTGATCTACCCCCAGCTTTAATCAGCCCTGGATCAGGGGCACAAATGTGCCTGCCACACTCAGGAAGACCCCTGGACATGAGCCTATGTGGGATAGCTTTAAAGAGCACCGTGTTTTAGTGCTGTGAGGCCCTAAGATCCTTATTTATTTAGAGATTTTTACTACAGGGTATATGTGCTAACTGAAGAGACAGAGAGACAGAAAGAAAGAAATCACCCCCCAGGAGGGATGACCACATTGTAATCCCTTCTCCTCCATTCTCCTCTCAGAATTTTTGGCATGCATGCACACACACCTGGCATGAGGTTTACGTTTCCAGGTCCAGAACTTGAGCCATGGGAGTCCAGCAACATAACCATTACACCACTGCTGGTCCCCAAAATCCTTAACTTTAAATAAGTGTTTATTTTTTGTTAACAAATAATAATTATATATTGGGTCACTTGAAAAGTCGTGATGTATTTTTCTATGTAAAAATGTATCATGACTTTTCCAGTCCCACGTCCTGGTGGTTAAAGGGAGCTGAATCCCACCTGGCCAACCACGCAATTAGAATCCTGGCCCTGGCAGATTGAAAAACAAACCATGGCATGCAAGTATGCATATTCAAACTCCCAAAGGGATGGAGAAATGGAGGTGAAGGGATTGAGGTGTTACTGTGCTCCATTGTGGGGTGCTTTCGTTCCCTCCAGCTCTCTGTCTCTGGAGACCACACACACTCAGAAGAAGCTGCATTAATTATAATCTAATCTTGGAAATGACATACCTCCACTTCTGCCATTCTAATGGTTATTGAGGCCAACTCTGGTATGAAGTGGAGAAGGCCACACAAAGGGATGGGCTCCAGGAAGTGGGGATCATTTGGGGCCATCTTGGCAGTCTGGCCAACAGACCAGTAGTTTCCCATTGCTGGCATGTAGAGCAATCATGAAAGATTGGCAGGACAAAGTTGGCATGGGAAGAGTTAGAGCATATGGGATCTGTACACTTGAGCAAGGAATTTGGAGATAATGCTTTTATTGATAGGGCTTTATGGCAAGGGCTTAGGGAAGTGATGTGACCAAATTGCTTTTTATGGCAATAGCTGTGGTAAGAGTGTATGGAGAATAGAGTAGATGACAACAAGATTAGGAAGAAAGAATGAAAAACTATAGAAATAGCACAAGAGAGAAGCCTGATAAAAGGCAATAGTGCTCAAGAAGTGGGAGTGGTGATGATGATGGGTCAGGGGTGTTCAGGGATGGACTGCTGAGGGAGGTGGAGGGTGGAAGAGGCCTTGGGATGATTGGCAGGCTGCTAGTTTGCAGGAGGAATAAGCACCATTACATGCATACAGAGAGAAGGGCAGGGTTAACACGAGGTGATTAAAAGTCAAGATTCCTTGTTGGAATATATGGTCCTATGTACATTCAGGTAGAGATGACTAACAAGTAGTCTGAAGGAAACTTAGACTACAGTTAGGACTTCTTGACCAGAGGAGGGCACTTCTCACTGTATGCTGGTTTTATGTCCCAGCCTAAGCTGAATGTCATTTTCTAAAGACCATCCTCATATTATCATCATCCCTACTACAATTTATAGAGTGCCTGCTGTATACCACACTGCACTCTTTGCATCTTGCATGCATTTGTTTCATCTTTGCACTTACCCAGAGAGGGACGTAACGACACCGATTCCTTTTCGTAGACGCAGACTGAAGAAGACACTACTACTATCCCTGTTTTACAGGTGAGGAAACAGGCTTCACTAGTGTCAATAATGTTGCCCGAGGATCTATAATGACTACGTGACAGACACAGCTCGCAGATCTGGATTTCCCTTAATGGAACTGCCACCTCTCGTTGGGCTTCATAGATTCAGACACTTTCAAGCAGGGTTGGAGTGGGGCGGTGGTTTACAACCCGATGTGTGAAAGACAGCAAGTCAGTAAAGCCGGAGCAAGGTCTGAGTGCACATATGCAGTGGTGTGAAGGAAGAATCAGTGCACGCTTGCTGCCAAGTGCAGAGCTATCCACACACTGGCCATGTTGGCAGTCTTTTCCTTGGGACTCTTCTTATTTCTGCTGTGTCTAAAGAAAATATGAGGAATTGCTTTCATTCACTGGGGGGAAAAATTGTTCATTTTCTTGTCACAGGAAAGTACCGGCATCCTGCATCAGCCAGATGGCTTTTAAAGCTTAGAATTGATGAAAAGGGAATTTTACCACAGTGGCATTTTTCATTATAAAAAGGAAAAAGGGGAGTGGGTGGATGAAAGATGTCAGACAGAGCGTGTCTTTTTCTTAGGGAAGGTTCCTGCAACAGCAGTTAGATTGGTCTGGAAACAACCACTAGTCATTTCTTTATGTAAAACTTAAAAAAAGGAAAGAAAAAAAAAAGGTTCCCATGTCCTACCCCATACTGGAGAATGTAAGAGGAGTTAAAGATGGTGACTGTCACACCCCTTCCTAAATGCCTCGTGCACTGTTCACTGTCACAGAAAAGACCTGGCCTGGACTCAGACTTTCTGCAGATGAGAGGGTGAGAGCAGTGTCCCAACCAGGCCAAAGGAACTTTACGACTTCTCGGCAGTTGTCTGAAATTTCCTTGAGAAAGTGAAAGAGGAGGCTAAATATAGACTTTCACCTTGAAATGCCATAAAGATGATAAAGCAGGGCATAGTGGGTTATGATAGGAAGGTTTGCAATGCTCCCACTTCACATTTATGCGAGTTTCCAAGCAACAGGGGCTTATTGAAACTGGCAAAATGGGGAAGTGAGTGATAAGCCATCGGGAGCACCAGATAGCTGTGAACACCCGGAGCTGCTTGCTCCATCCGGTTGTGTAATCAGCTCTATCGCCCTTACCTCACTTACCCTGCCGACCATCCCTCCTCGTCTATATCCCACCAACCAAGATCCTTGTGAAGCCCCCAGCATCTGTGAGCTGTTTCCTTGCCTTCACTAATTCCTGGACATAACCTTTCTACTAGGTTGTCAGAAAAGTCACGATGTATATTTTCTTATGCAAAAATGCACGTTACTTTTCCGACACTCCAATATCTTGATTTATCCAGGAGCCACTTCATAGTAGCAGGAAGATGGACTCCATTCTAACTTCCTTTGATATTTTGCTTAGGTGAGTGAAACAGCTCAGTGTCTAGGAGAGACCTAAGTTTGACTCATGTCCTCATTCAACTTTTAAGACACAATTCTCCCTATTGTATACAGCCTGTGAGCCTTAACAGAATTTCTGGTTCTGCTTTTGGGTTTCAAAACATTAGCACTTAATTAAAATTAATTTAATTAAAACTCAACTGAGTGTTCTTTCTTGACTAATTTTAAAACATAATGCTTTTTCACCTTTATTAAATGGAAGAAGGAAACTAATGAAACTTCTGTAATCTGAGTTTATAATTAATAAGGTACTTATCAATATAGTCACCCCTTGATATCTGCAGGGGATTGGTTCTAAGACCCTTCAGGGTAACAAAACTCAAGGATGCTCAAATCCCTTATATGGGACTTAAGTCCCTTATAATACTTACATGGCATAGTATTTGCATATAACTTACATGCATCCTCCTGTACATTTTAAATCATGTCTAGATGACTTACAATACTTAATACCATGTAATTGCTGTACTGTTTATTTTCTTAATATTATATCACTTATTGTAGTAGGTATCATTACATTTAATTTAATTTAATTAATTTAGTTTTTTCATTTATTTATTTATTTTTACATTTTTCCACATTCACTTTACATATCAAGAAACTTTTGCTCATATTCCATAGTTCTTGAGAGTTTAATAAACAACTTTCAAAATTTCAAAATACTGAATTTTAAAGATAATATTCAAAATATTTCCTATAATTTTGTTTGTGATTCTATAACAACAGAGACAGTGTGGTTTTAAATATTTTTGAGAAAATATTTACATGTCAACTACTCAAATTGTTGACAAGCAAATGCCCAGCACACGAGTCACATATAAACCTTCTCAATTCAGCCCTGCCTACCAAGTATTCTGTGATATACCATCCACTAGCAAAGATCGTCTCTTCTTATTCCTTCAAAGTCTTTCTCAAGATAATCCTCTGGTGTGGTTGCTCTTTTGCAATCTCTACTGATTATAATGCTGGGCTGGAAAAGTCCAGGTTATATTATGTTATAAATTCTTTCATATATCTTCTCTAATCCTCTCTGCCAGGCAGAACTCTTTAGGGTGCCAGGCCATCTTTCTAAGAGCTTCTGTTGGCTTACTTGAGATCCACCTTAATTCCATAGTTTTCTGATCAATCTTCAGGAGAAATGTACACATGTTGGAATATTCACTTTGCAAGCTAAATAACGTGATTGAATGTATAAAAGAACTTGAAATAAAAAATAAAATGTTAAGTCTGATCACCCCATGCTCCACTTCAGGAAGGTCAAGGTAAGAGGACAGGAAGAAAGCAAAACAGGTTACAACAGCCCTTTCAGACAAGATATTCATATGCCTGTCTTCTGCTACAGTACCTTGGTTATCAAATGCTTCTGGAAACTTCCCAAACTAAATCCAAAGCCAAATTTGTTTTACTTTACTATTCTTTGGCATTTGGTAGGTAATTTGTTTGACCTTTGTGGTTACTGTGGGAAAATAAAATCCCCTTTAGTCTGCAAAATAATTAATTAATTAATTTAAAATAAATAAATAAATAAATAAACTGTTGTTGTTCTCCAGGCCATCAGGTGGCATAGTGGATAAAGACACTGAATTCCTACATAGCTGACCACAGTTCTAGTCCTGGACCTGGCAGCTTGATATCTCGTTTTCCCTTTCTCTCTCTTTCTCTCGTCAAATTAAAATAATAATAATAACAAAAGGAATTAAATAAATAATTCTTTTTTAAAAAGCAGTTATTCTCTGCAGAACTGATTACCCCCTTATTGTTTCTGTCCCTCAATCCTGATAGCAGAGGAGTAGATGACACTTGTTGTGTTACTAGGTCTGAAACTCTGAGTGCTATACTGAAACCCTTGGACCTTCCCCCTTGCGGGCCCATGGAGTCGCTTTCCTTTGCTGACCTTGACATTCTCCATTTGGCAGCTTGCAGGCCCCGTCCTGGCTCCCCACCAGGCCCTGCCACTAGTAAAGGCACCGTTGCAGTCAGCGAGTGTGGTCCGTCTTCTAAGAGCCGTGCCATGCCACAGCAAGCTGAGTGCTCACTCCAAAGCTCCTGCCTGCCCTTGTTCAGGGCCAAGTGTGGGCATCTCACCTCAAGTGAGCACTGTTTTCCCAGCCAGTCTCTGAAACCCTAAGAGGAAGATGTTGTCACAGACACTGAGAGTATGTTCGAGAACTCCCAGCATCCCAGTGTGGGGAACAGTGTTCTGTCTTAGAGTGATCCAATGATGAAAATAGGAGGGCATGTGACAAGCAAAGGCCTGGCCTTCACCCACCCCAGTTCCTCTCCTTGCTAGCTGTGTCACCCTGAGCACATTTGATCAGCATCTTGAGCTTCAATGTGCTATTCTGTAAAATTGTGTTAATAATACCCATCTTACCAATGTGTAAGAGGGATAAGTGAACTAGCAAACTCAATGTGCCTGATAATCAGTAGGGGCTTAACAACAAGTCAGTTCTTGGACGGCCACCAGGTGGAGAAAGTACAAGGGACCAAGCTATAAAGCATTTGCTAGGAATGAGGCAAAGGTGTAGCCCACGCATTCTTCATCTTTACATGCCAGGTACCAGAAGGGGTGAGTGAGGCACTGGGCATGTCATGCTCCCAGTGAGTTTCCTGTCCATGGTGGGTGGGCTCCCGACATGTGAGTAATTTATGTCACTTAAACCCTGTGTCATCAAGGCCCACTCTGCTCCTCTCCATCCCTTCACTTGGGAGGCCTGGGAGGCCATGCACAAACACAGCTCCTGGTGAGCTGCCTGATAGCCTAATTGACCTAGAAAGGTAGGAAGATGGGGCTCCTTGCTGTGCCCTTTCTACACAAATGACCACAGCTCTTATTATTCAGAAACAAGCCTGTGGAGAAAACTGTACAACTGTGAGAATTAGGACTATGACAAATTCTAGGTTTTCAAAGTCAGTTAACTCAACAGTCCACTTGTAACTGGCCAGATCCTTCTATTTCCCTTGGTCACTCTTCTGAATCTTAACCCTTTTCCATAAGTGTCCTAATCTACTCCTGATCCCAATCTTTCTACATATGTACTTGCCTCCACTTCACTGGGAAAAGCCAGTCTGTTAGGATTCATTCTCATCCATGCTCTTCAAAGTTTCCACTTTGACACCAACTTCTCTCTCTACCTCTAGCCTGGAAAGATGAGGCACTTTCTTCTATTTGAAAGCAATCCTTCTGTAGTGGACTATGTTTTTTCGGTCTTCCTGGTGTCCCTTCTAGCTAAGAAGCTCAAATGGCCTTTTTGAGACCATCCTCCTTTATTCTTAGTCCATGCAGTTGAGTTGGCATTGACCCCATCCTTACTACTGCTCACGTGTAAACATGTGACCCATTTTGGCCAATCTAAACATTCCATTTCCCTGGCCACAGTTACTGGGTCAGAATGGACATATAACTAAAACTTGAGCCAATCAGAGCAAATCGAGAGACTTTCCAGAACCTTGAAAGGAAGGTTGTTTATTTTACTGAAGGGTGATTTTTCTGTTTTCTGTCTCTCTGTGTTTCTCTGTTTCTCTGACAAGCACATGCGCCCTATAGATAAAAACCTCTCCAAATACAAAAAAAAATTTAAAAATCAAAGCATTATGCAAGCCAAACCAAATGCATCTGCAACTGTCTGTATTTGGTCCTGGCCTGTCCACTTGTAACCTCTGCTTGGTGTATTCCCCTGGAAATGCTCTCAGTTTGCCTAAGGATTCCACTAGCACCCACACTATGCATGACGGCCTGAGAACCTGACTACTCACCCAGAGCTCGCGGAAGAGCTGAGCACAATTTCTCCACCTTCCAGCTCAGCCAGGCAGATCCATGATCTCTGCACACATCTGCTTTTCAAACTTGATACTTGGGAGTCCCCCACCTTCTTTTTCCTTTTTGTAAAATACTTCCATCACATTTTATTCATATAGGTTGTATACTCATGTAGATATTTTGACAGACATTTTATACATATATTTTATACATATATTTTATGTAAAAATAAAATTATACATGCTTTTTCATAAATTAATTTTTTTCATTAACAATGTAACCAGCACATCTTCCCAGCTCTAACTACTCATTTTTAATGGCTACATAGTTGTCCACTAAGTATGATTGACTAGTTATTTTTTTGGATTTTCCAATATTTCAGTATTATAAACCACACTGTAATGAGCATCTTTGTACGTTCTTGACATATGTTTTTTTTTTTTTTTTGAGAGAGATTTTCGCTATAGGGCGCGTGCGCTCGCCAGACAGACAGAGAGAGACAGAAAGCGAGAAATCACCCCCCAGGGGGGATGGTCACACCGCAATCCCTTCTCCTCCATTCTCCTCTCGGGATCTTGGGCATGAGTTTTAAGCCACCGGGTCCGGGACGCGAACCGGGGTCGACTACGTGGGAATCCAGCGACATAGCCATTACGCTAACTGCTGATTCCCTTTACGTACAGTTTTGAAAGCTTCTTCACTTCTTTTTTTCCTTTTAATTTGTTATAGGGTGCATGTGCTCAGCACAGAGACAAGAATGGGTTTGTGAGAAAGAATACTGCGATCTCTTTTCCTCTATTCTCAAGATTTTGGGCATGCTCGTACACATGCCCAGCATATTTTTCAAGCCATCTGGTCTAAGGAGAGTCTTTGAAGCGATACAACATTCCAGTATTTCAGAATATGAATTGCAGTTCCCTATACACATAACATGATTTAACACTTGCTCTTCTCTGTACTGGAATGCCCTTTCCCTCTATGTAGATGGAGACCTATTCATCCTCAAATCAAAGCCCAGTTACCACTGTGTGAAATTTTCTCTGACCATGTCCCTTCTGCTTTCTCCCAGCTATCACTGTGCTTTGCGTACTTGTTATTGCACATCCCATAAGACCTTGATTATTTGCTCACATGCATGTCTCCCATCTTTGTATCACTGGTACTTTTAGCACAGGATCCTCACAACAGTGGCAGTAATATTTCTGAATGAACAAATGAGTGAATGAAGAAGTCATGCCAGACAGATGGCATCTATCCTACTGATGATCAAAATTACTCCAAGGAGGTGTAATTCTTTGATGAGTTTCTCATCCTTCCCTTCAAATAAGTTACTATCTTCTGCCAGCTGCAGAAGTGCTTTGAGTGATTTAAAATGCAAAATACAAAATTGGATGCCAAGAAATGCCACTTCATTTCCTTTCTAGAATTATCTGGTTTTCCCTATGACCCAGACAAAAAAACAACTCTTGGCTGATGTTTCATAAAAAAGGGATTTTTCAAGCGGAAAGGAATAGGTAAGAATGGAATTTAACCTTGCATGTTTCCTCACTGTTCCCTAGGCGTTCCTGCTCAGATGTGAGGCTTCCTGTCTAGAGTGCACAGGGGAAGGCTACTCCAGGTCAGGCTATTAATCCCATGGTGATGTGCCAGCAACTCATGGACCTTGCAGAATCTGGCAATATAATCACAAACCTGGGCAAGGGCCATAGTTTACAAAGCATCACTCTCTTAGATGAAACGTGGATTGGTCATTTTTCAATAAATGGAAAGGATGAGCACAAAGGGACACTTGTCTTCATGGGTAGCCCAGACAGGAAAGCCTGGAAGAACTGGGTGGAAGACCAGCCCCAAGGGCAGTCCCAAGGTCACTCAGCGTCTGCCCAATCACAAGGCTAGGTTCAAAAATGAAAAACCATCTCCTAGGACTACATAGTTAGTAGAGGTCAGCATTTTGATGTTCAAGATTATCTCTCATCTGAAGAGGGTTGTATTGTATGGCAGCAAGAGAGTCAATTGGCTCTCTGGCTTCTTCTACCTTCTTGATGTTTAAGAATTATTTATTTTATTTTATTTACTACTGTTATTATTATTATTCTTTAATTTGATCAGAGATAGAGGAAAAGTGAGAAAGCAAGCCACCAGGTCTGGGACTTGAACTGCACTCAACCATGTGGAGTCCAGCACCTTAACCACCACACCACCCACCAGCCCCCTGGCTTATTCCTGTAAGGACACTAATCCCATTCATAGGAGCTTCATCTTCATGACCTAAATATCTCCCAAAGACTCTACCTCCTAATTCCATCTCATTGGGGGTTAGATTTGAAAATAAGAATTAATCGAAGGAATATAAACATTCTGTCCATAACTTAGCCTAATCTCTAAAATACAACTCAAATCACATCATGTATAACCCTTCTCCTTAAGGGAAA
>NW_006159743.1:2120048-2199651 GCF_000334495.1 Tupaia belangeri chinensis
GGGAACGAATGAACATCCATTTGATATCTATTATGAACGAGGTCATCCATGTCTTACATGCTTTTTCCTTTTTAACCTGTTTTAATTCTGTTTGTTTAAACCTCCATTATACAAGTGAGGAGGCTGGGGATCAGCAAGGCTAAGGCACTTGCTCAGTTACACAACCAGTAGATGACAGGGCCATGGTATTATTCCAGGTGGATGCTATCGTAAAGTCTATGCCCATCCCACTTATGCCGCTGCTGATAGAAGAGCACAGCTGTAAAAGCTGACGTTTGTGCGTGTGTACCGAAATCGAAAGCTTGTGGTAGCCCATCCACCTTACTGGGCCATGTGGCTAGAGTGTTCTCAGTCCAACATCCAGCTAATCAATCAACACACACTACATGAAGGGACTGCCAGGCTGACCCAAAGAGGCCTGTGACCCAGTCCTTGCTCGCCATGACTATATCTAGTAAGATGAAGACAGGATTAATGCCAACGCGGGTGTGAAAATTCAGCAGCTACTTCAAATAAGCATATCAGAAATTCTGCACCTCTCTACCATGAGACACACAACAGTGATAATCTCATGTGTGATGCACTCTCATGGGTATTGGTGGGGACATTGCTGTCATTCATACCCACTCAAGAAAGCATGTTTGAGTGTAAGTACAGACTGTCCCCAACTTACAATAGTTTAATGAATTTTCAAATTTACAGTAGTGAGAAAGTGATACACAGTCAGTAGAAATGGCACTTCTGATTTTAAATTTTGATCTTTTCCTGGGCTTGTGATAATGCAGTAAATACTTTCTTGATGTTGGGCAGTGGTAGAGCAAGTCACAGCTCAGTTGGCCCTGTGATCAGGAGGATGGCTACAGTATACTATGTCACCGGCATTTTTTTGATATTATATTTTGTGCTTTTGCATCCTACCATAACTACAAAACACCCATCCGTCTGCAGTATTCAACACTTCATTATAAAATAGACTTTGTGTTAGATGATTTTGCCCAACTATAGGCTAATGTAAGTGTTCTGAGCACACTTAAGGTAGGCTAGATTAAGCTACGATGTTCAGTAGGTTAGGAACACTAATTGCATTTTTGACTTACAATATTCACAACTTATAATGGGTTTATCAGGACATAATCCCATGGAAGTTGAGGAACATCTGTAATTGGAATAATGTTGTCAAACAGATCATTCAAATCTGCTCTGATGTTCTGTTAAAATAAATCAATGAGTATCTTTGGTATTTTAATTATTAGTAACTAAATACCAGCTGCTATGTCATAACAGATGATAGTACATCTGCGTATTCAGAGTTATTTTGCCTGAGAATCACTGCAGGGGGCAGCCAAATGTTTAGTGTAGACAAAACATGCTGTGTGCTAAGAGGAGAAAAACTTCAGTGGGCTAGAGCAGACAGGGTGTCTTGTCGGAAACAGCAACGACTTAGATTAGTACCTAGCATAGTGCCTGGCATATGGAGGAAATTAACAAAGGAACAGAATTGAAAAATGCAGGACACGCATGGCCTTATGCAGAGGAGCTACAAAATCCACCCAGTTGCACCCTAAGTCCAGCAAAGGAAAGGCCTTTCCCCAGTGTAATGAAGACACACGGTAAATGCTCCCCTTCTCTCTATCGTCCCCCTCTTCCCACCCTAGGTAGAGTCATATTGAGAGCGCACTCTCTGAGAAATTATTTTCTAAATGAACTGTTTGATTTATAGACTGGATTATTCTTGAATCCATAGCATGAAAATAAATAATTTCTCCCCTTTGCTAGATGATGGGGGCTTGGAGGAAAAACCAGGCTGGTTAGAGATTAAATTAAGGAGCTTCATTTTCTTTACCCTGAGTGGAGCATGAAATAAACTTTGTGACTATTACATTTATATTCCTATCTGATGAATTTTTAACTGTACATATTATCTTATATCTTCACATCCCTAACTCCCTCTTATCCTAATTTTTGATTGTTAAGAACATTATCTTCTGTTCTTCTATCAGCATCTTTATATCTGCTTAATCTCTTTTTCTTGTTCCATCAACTTTCAATGTCTCTGAGTACTTGTTTTATAAGGCTCGGACACTCTTCCATTCATTACTGCTTCTACCTTCTAATTTCCATCATTTCAGAATTAACATTTCTCATTTGTCCTGGAGCCATATTTTAGTGTCACTTTACATCACACACAGGTTGCTCTGAAAGGCTGAGACCTAGAAATATATTTATGGTATTCTACTATTTTGACTTTGGAGATATTCCTCATGGCAAAGCCACTCAATATCGTGAGTCGTACTTCTCTTATAGTGCACTAGTACGCAGTTACTATAGACTTAATTCCTAAAGCAATGCATGTCATTTTAGTGCTGGGAATCAGAACTCCAGCATGGTTTACATTGGACCAAAATCTACGTGTCAACAGGGCTTCTTCTGAAGGCTGTAGGAGATAATTGGTTTTGTTGCCTTTTCCCGCTACGAGAGGCCACCTACATTCCTTGTCTCACGGTCCTCTTCCTCCATATTTAAAGCCTGCAGCATTGCATTTTTCTGCCCCTCCTTCCATCACTACATCTCTCTCTGACAGCCTGGAAAGGTTTTCTCATTAAGGACTCATGTGATTCACTTGGGCCTATGTGGCTAATCCAGGATAATCTCCCCATTTTAAATTCTATAACCTTAATCACATCTACAAATGCCCTTTTGCCATGTAAGCTAACATATTTACAGATTCCTTGGGATTAGGGCATGGACATCTTTGAGGAACCATTATTCTGCCTATTATACAAAATAAAAATTTCCTTTTATTGAGAAAAAATGGATTCTCCTTTTTTTTTTTTTAAATCTTTTCTTGAAAGAGAGAGATATTTTTGCTATAGGATGCATGTGCTTGCCGGAGAGACAGAAAGAGAGAAGTCACCCCCCGGGGGGATGGCCACACTACAATCTCTTCTCCTCTCAGGATTTTGGGCACACATGCACATGTGCCCAGAATGAGTTTTAAGCCACCAGGTTTAGGACTCGAGCATCAGTCAACTATGTGGGAGTCCAGCAATGTAACCATTATGTCATCTGCTGGTCCCAGATTCTCCTTCTTAATACACCATCAATGAAGCTCACAGAAGAGTTCAGCAAGACCCATTATAATCAAACTCCAAATAACAAAAATAAGGAAAGAATTATGAAAGCTGCAGGAGAAAAGAAGCATATCACAAAAAAGGGAGCCTCAGTACAATTATCAGTGGATTTCTCAGCAGAAACCTTGCAGGCCCAGAAAGAGTGGATGATAGTGCTGAAAGAAAAAGATTTGCACACAAATAATAATTCATTATACATTTTTGTCCTTCAGAAATGAGGGAAAAATAATTTTCGAGACAAAAACTGAGCAAAATTATCACCACTAGATCTGTAATTTAACTTTATGAGGCAAAAAGCCACCAACAACATTTAAAAATAAATAATATTCTGAAAGAAAATGTTGCAATATATATTGTAAAGAACTAATCTCCACTACACATAAAAATACCTCTAGAAAAAGACAACACAAACATGAAGTAGAAAAAAGAACATGAATAATTCATAGAAAATAAATGAATGAAAATTTGTTTTAAAAAGTCAATTTATATTATGAATCAGAATCAAGGAATTGCAAGTGAGTACAAGGTGACACAATAATGTAAAAAGTTGGGAGAGGTCATCCTTCATGTAGCTGCTTGGATGTTGGGGTGAAAACCAGCAAATAATGGAGAGGCAAAAGACCAGGAATATTGAAAAACAATGATAGGATCAAGCCAGGAGTTCAAGAACAAGAAATTTCACGTGAAAATAGAGTAGCAAGCCTAGACAGCATTTTATCATACATGTCTCTTAAACTGTTTAACACATTTTTCATCTTTGTTCTCTCCTCCTTTCCAATTTCTCTCTTCATCTGTGCATAGGTTACTATGAAATAGTCTCCTACATAATTTGTCTCTAGAATTTCCGTTTGGCTCTTTTCTTATCTCATCTCAATATTCTTCTTAATATTTAGTGTTTTGAGGATAGACCATTTTATTCATTTAATTTCCTCAAGTTCTTGGAGTGTTGATTTCCTATTTTGTGGAATTTGCCAACTCTCCCTCATGGTGATTGATTTCCTCACATAATTTGTAAATTTTTTTAAACATTGTTTTTAGATTTTTTTCCTCCAGAGGTAACATTAGTCTGTGGAGTAGTCATAATCATATGTTTTAGCATTTATATCTAAAACGGGAGTTAGTTAAACTAGTTCCTAGTCTAGTCTATGCCAATTGCTCTGCTTGAGGTTTCATATTACACATTTTTCTTAAGTTCATTTATTTCTCCTATGAGTGATAGAGATGGAGAGAAAGAGACACACACAGAGACAGAGAGATGGAACCCCTTACAGAGTTTTGGCACCATGATCAATTTTCAGTCTCAACCAGCCCCAGATCACAGGCACAGGCATGCCCAAAGTACTCAGGAAGATCTCTGGGCATCAACCTACAACCTTCTGACCTAGGTCAGCCTTGCAGACCGTTATATCTTGCCACCGTGCCACTTGTCCAGTCCTGACATCATACATTTGAACCCACATTCGGGGGATCTCAAGGCTCAGAAACGTGATTTCTCACACTGTGTTTTGTTTGGTTTGTTTTTCTTCTGCATGTTTCCCAACGAAATAGGCTTCTTTCCTCCCATTGATTAGAGATGAAAGTTGGAGGTTTTCCAGTACTGTTTTCATAGATACTCTGTATTTAGGTTCTAGGTTTAATGCAGAGGTCTTTATGGCTCTCCTTGTATGTGCCTGTATTGGGCAGGGTTCTCCAGAGGAACAGAACAAACAGGATAAATATATATGTAAAATAAGGGATTTATTATAGGAATTATCTTTCATGATCATAAAGCTGAGAAGTTCTACTATAGGTTGTGGGCAAGCTAGAGAAGCAGCTGGAAGGTTCCATGGCAGGGAAACTGGTGCAGTTTTAGGCTGGGGCTTTAAGGGGGATCCTCAGAAGGTTGCTGGCAAGAATCCAGAGACCAACTGTTAAAAGACTTGGGGTCTTCCATGAGATAGGTAATATTATTATTGCCTCATTTTACCAATGAGGAATCTAAAGTCCAGAGATGTTAGGTAACTTGCCTATAGACACAATGTTGTGGGGTGCATGTAATTTGAATTCAGATGGTCTGACTTCATAACCTTTGCTATCAACCATGATACTATTATATATATTAGATATTGTATTAAGTGGTAATAGTCTCATTTTACAAGACATTAAACTTTGCATGTCTTTGTCATACTTAATTTTTTTCTGCATTTACCTCTTCTTCACTCAGTTTTATGCTTCTGAAGTTTATTCAGGTGGATGATTATAGTTCTAATTCATTTATCTTCTTAATAGAATTGAATCATGTGAATTTACCTGTTTATTCACTTTCATTAGATTGCTTCTAATTTGTTTGCTGTTACAAACTTCACTTTCATTTTGATGGATAGATTGCTTCTAATTTGTTTGCTGTTACAAATAATTTTTCAGTGAAACATTTTTTACATGTGTCTAATAGACAAATAAGTTTCTTCAGGCTATATTTTTATGGGAGAAACTAATGGTCACAGGACATATGCATTGACAATTTTACTAGAATTTGTCAGGTTTGCTTACCAAAATGGTTGACCAATGTTTATTTCCAATAGCAGTGTTGTGAGAGTTTTGGTTGTTCCATATCTTTTATTTTCTATTTTGCCAGAGAGTACATGGACTTGACAGAGGGACACACATACAGAGAGAGAGGGAAAGTGAGAAAGTATCCCCATGGGAGATGGTCACACTGCCATCTCTTCCCTTCATCTCTCCCTTTCGGAATTTTGGGCACACACACACACACACACACACACATGCCCAGCATGTTTTTCAAGCTGCCGGGTCATTAAGCTGTTCAGGTTTTGCCCAGCTGATTTGTATGTAATAGAATCTTATTGTGGTTTTACTCATTCCATTATTAACAACTGAGCATGCCTGCTCCATTTATCCTTTGAGGCATAACAAATTATCCCAAAATTTAGCCTCTTAAAGCAACCAGTTTATTAAATTCAGATATCACATGGGCTCCAAGTTCAAACAGATCAGAGCAGAAATGGCTTCTCTCTTTTCCAGGTTGTCTAGGGCCTCAGCTGGAAATTCTAAGCAGTTGGGAGTGGCTCAGGGTATGGAGGTTGCTATCGTCCAGAGGAATCTTTGCATATTGGGTTGATGCTGGCTGTTGGTCAGATATCAGATGAAGATATTGATGTAAATATCTACACATGGTCTCTAAGTGTGGCCTGTACTTCCTCACAGCATGGTACTTCAGGATAAACTTATTTTATGGTGACTCAGGCCTCCAAAGTAGAGAATCCCAGTAAACAGGGTTGAGGTTGTGTTGTTCTGTTTTGACCCAAGCCTTAGAACCCACACACCATGCCTCTTCCTGCAGTATATTAATTAGAAGCAAGTCACCAAGGCAAGTAGGAAGGCTCATATTCAAAGGAAACGGAGACAGAGTTTTCTTCTCAATGAATGCAATGTTAAAGAATTTGTGGACTGGTTTGTAACTGCCATAATGTCCCACATGGATTGTTCGGCCATTTTTTTTTTAAAATAGCATTTAGTTAACAGGGTATAGTTTGTTTTGAATAACATTTTGTATTAATTATATGTTATTGATAAATATCATATTTTACTGTTAAAGAGTCTGACAAGTTTATGAAAGGATAAAAGGAATGATGAAAATAACAAAATAAATACCTCATAGTAATTTTGAAACCCTAAGGAATGAAGTGGGTTCTATGGAAAATATTAATCGTGAATCTATATAGTGAGAGAAATTAACATCTGAGTTTGATGATTTCCCACAACTCCCCCCCCCCATGTAAAAACAGGTGAAAGGAAAAGCGGTTAATCTTTGAAAGCAGTATTTTGTAGGATTAGGACAATCAATGGACTCTCTTCCATGATATTATTAATATTAGAATAATTTATTCATAACTGGTATGGTATCAGTAAAGTTTTCCATCACAACAAAAAATAACTATTTTCCATTCAGAATTGTCAGTATCTTTTTTAAGGCTATAGAAGAAATGTGAATGAATATGAACTATTTTCCTGACTGACAGCACATCTTTCTCTAGAAAACGACCCCTCTCCCAATCCACACAATTCTCATGAAATCATTCAATTCTGTGATTTTCCTGAGTAGCCACAGGATTAGGTTCTAACCCAGAAAGTACAACTGGTCTCTTTTGGGCTTGATATAGTGTGATCCCTTCACCTGGGACCACAAACTCTGGAAAGTGGGATGACTAGTTGTTTCGATCTCTGTCCCATAAAGAGCACCTCTTGGGATGAAGTCAATACTGAGGAAAGCAGGGCCCAGAGGTGGAAAGAGAGGCAGAGCTCGATATAATTTGCTGTTTCAGATCTTATTGTGACTTTCTGGTTGTGAGAATTAATTGCCCCCTTCTCTCCCCCTTTTTAACCCAAGCCACTTTTGCATTGTGTAGTCAATCACTTGCTAGTGAGGTCTTGACTATTATCACTTCCACAAGTACAAAAGGAAGATTCAAATTCTCCTTCCTTATAATAAAAAGTTGGTCTACTCACAGCATTAACAAGTGTGTAAAAAGCTCCAAATAAATGCCAATGTTAAGTATGGAAGAAAAGCAAAACCAGAAAAAAATCTATCAGGGGCCCACAATCTAGAACAATGTGTTTTTGCCAGAGAGCTGGGTAAGATTGCTGTGAGAAAAACCTGAGTGTGCTTTATGTGTATACACAAAGGAGAAGCACTCTGCAGCTTTCCTCTTGCTTACCTCGTGGAGGAAACAATTGGTTGGTGATTATTTTCTGAGCCATAGTGTAGACAGGAGTGAGGTTCTCAATAGATAAGTGACAAAAGAAGGACTTTGCTACTTATGTAAGAGAGGCTTTTTCTGGATGTTGGTTAACCATGTGATTTATTCACAGAGAACAGTCTGTACTTAACTCCGATGTGTGCTTCCTGAATTTGATTCCATATTAAAAAAATAGAAAAAATTTAATGACAAGTTGGCTTTGGTCACTGAGTATGTGTTTTTAGCACACTGTGTGAAGAAATGGACAATGAAGACAAGAGCTTTTTTTCTACATGACCGTGGTCTGGCTATTAAAGGAAAAGGGTTCTCACGAGCCTGAGAAATGAGAAATGAGATAAAAATACTTATTCATGGCAATGATAATGCTAGTGAAGCCATTTCAGTGATGTCTGATGGCTTGTTCAAAAGCACACTGGTGACATGAGAATCTCATTATTGGATGATGATTATTATTTTCAGGTTTTTGCTTAATTTTACTTACATTAGAAAATCCAATTTACCAGAAGAAGGAAAGGAAACGGAAATACATGTAAGTGAATTTAACATGATAAAAAGAAGTTGAAGTGAAAATGAAAACTGCTGATAAATGTTTCTTCCCCACAAAAGAATTGCAAAATCATTAAAAAAAAAAAAAAGAGAGAGAGAGAGATTAGAGTCATTGTCTTAGTTAACCACATGTACTAACTTTAGAACTCTACTAGTTGGCTTCCTGCCATAAAAGGTAAGGAAATTATAAGTCTTCTGTCTCATCCCATCTTCAAATGTTAGTTACGTCATTCTAAGTTTGCCAAGGTTTAAAACATTTGTATTTGGTTCTACAATTGTAACTACCACAGTTACTATTGGGTTGACTGGAAAATCATGATGCATTTTTGCATGGAAAAATACGTTATGACTTTCCTGCCAACCTAATATATTTAGACAGTGCTTACCACGGATTGTATACTACCGTTTTTTCATTAGTAAGTCCTTTATTTTGATTCCTATCTAGTTATATTTGAAGGGCTCATAGGTTTCGTGTTCTTTGTTGTTCTTATTTAAAGGAGCCCATCTTGTGCCCTTAAATTAAATGCAATTTGGTTATAATACTCTTAGCTCATATTTTCTTTTCTCTAGAACTTTATAACTATTGTTCAATAGTCTTTTGACAATGAATATTATTACGGAGATATCTGAGGCCAGCCTATTTCCCCAACCTCCTATCTTGGTTGGAGTTGGGGCTTGCCATTTTTGAATTAATTGTTGAAATTCAAAAGCTTCACCAGGATATGGGCTTGGTGTTGAAAGCTCTATTTCAATTTTTCCTGAAAAGTTGAGTGCTCTTTTAACATATAAACTCAGTTCTTTCTTCATTTTTGGGAAAAGTTTCTACATTTGTTCTATATGATAAGATATATTTCTATATGACATAGGTGAATACTTTTCTCTTTCATTCATTTCTATATGTTTGAATACTTTTTAATTCATTGGTTTCTTAATTCAAGTTGCTAATAATGAAATCATCATTTTTCTCAATATTTCTGAATATTACCATCTCTGTATTTTCTTTGATCTCTTTTTCTTCTACACTCACTGTAATAAAAGTCTTTCCCATATGTTGGCAAGTCTGTAGCTTTCGTTCCCATGTATCACCATATGTTCCCAATGTGTGTCTGGTCTGTGATATTAATCTTGTTTTGAATGTAATGTGTGTCCCTAAAGAGATTTAAAAACATACTCTATCATTGCTACGTGTTTGGGGAGAGATATCAGAAAGAAGAAAGGAGAGTTTAGGTATTCTTTTTTTTTTTTTTTCAAGAATTATTTAATTATATTTATTCATTGATTTTTTAATTTGATTTGACCACAGAAAGAGAGAGAGAGAGAGAGAGAGAGAGAGAGAGAGAGAGAAAGAAAGAAGAGCAAGCAAGCAAGCTACCAGGTCCAGGACTTGAACTGTGATCAGCCATGTGGGAGTGTCCAGCACCTTATCCACCAAGCCACCTGCTGGTCCCTGAGTTTAGGTATTCTTAAAGTTCTAGTCTGACCAGAATTCTCTTCCAAGTTTTAGAAGCTGTTTTGTATCTATCCCATTTCCTATTCTTAGTGATTTTATTTTGGAGTTTTCCCTCTCTTTGTCTTTCTTTTTATTTTCTTTACATGCAAAGTCAGTTTCTTCTTCCTGGGTCCATTTCCCTTCTTCCTGAAACAATTATAGATTTTTTTTTTTTTGAGAGGTTTTTGCTATAGGGTGTGCGTGCTTACTAGAAAGACATTGAAAGACAGAGAGACAGAAAGCAAGAAATCACCCCCAAGGGGGGATGGCCAAGCCACAATCCCTTCTCCTCCATTCTCCTCTCGGGATCTTGAGCATGTGCACACATGCCCGGCGTGAGTTTAAGCCACCAGGTCTGGGACTCTAACTGCAGTCCACTACATTGGGAGTCCAGTGACATAGCCATTATACCAACTGCTGGTCCCACAATTTTAGAAATTTTCTAATGAAGTTGTGTTGGTTGAAAATTCTATTTTATTTGAAATGATTTTTATTTTATCATTGTTTTTCTTCTCTTATAGTAAGGGTGAGGATCACTCGGTACAATGTAGAGTAGAAGCAGTGACAATGAGAACATCAATCAGTGTCTAGTCAGAAAAACAGAAATCCTTCTAGGGATTTTGAGGAGAAATTTATTACACGGTGATGGATGGAGAGTTCTATTCTACTTTATGTAACAAAAGTAAGTCCTGGTCACATCATTACTAAGACGTTTATAGAAACAGCTAAAAATGAAGACAAATACTAGGATGGTAAAGCTACCCAAAGATGAGCAGCAGCCAGGGTGCAATATCAGCCCTAGGACTAGAAGAAAATGAAAGGAGAATGCTAGGTTCACAGAGCTCAGTAGTGGAGGCGTGGAATAAAACGCAGAATCACGACCGTGATCAGGTGTTGGGCCAGTAAAGACCCTAATGATGGCACAAAATGTATGGGGACAAGGAAGAAAACCCTTTGATCTTACTTTGGCCTATCTTCTGTTCTCTTATAATCATTTCTCTTGGGATAGGCCTGTATGGATGACAGACAGTCAAGGTGCCTGGGAACTGGGTTTTCTCTACTTTGTGATAAAACAATGGTTTGTCTACTTATACACTATTAAGTAAAGCAAATTGCTTGGAACTCTGAAGACATTACTTCTTCACCTGTGGTGTCTCATGTAAATAAGTAATCGTCTCTTTGAGGATAATCAATTTTCTCCCCTCTGGAAGCTATTAGGACTTTGTTTCAGCAATCTTAGGATACATTTAGATGTATTTATATGTGAATGTGTATGTTTGTTTTTCAGTTCTACTTGGCATTTTAAGGTCCATTTGATTAGAAGACGTGAGTCTTTCTCCTGCTCAGGGATATTTCTTCTGTAAATTGTTTACTTCCTTCGAATTTTCTGTGTCTCCTCCTTTTAGAAATCTTAAACAATTACTGTATCCCTTGAAATGAAATCCCCATTTTTTTAACTACTCTCTCATATTGTTCTCTTCTTCTTCTTCCTCCTCCTCCTCTTCTTCCTTTTTTTCTCTTCTTTTCCTCTTCTTCTTGTCAAGGGCTCACCACATTGTGATTCTCCTGCCCAGCCTCTCAATTCGCTAGGATGACAGGCACACAAAACCATACCTGGCATGTTCAAGTTGCTCTAGGAACCAAGTATGGACCTCCCACTCCCAAATAGTGGCACTATCTGTGCATCTCTATCGTTTCAATTCTCTGAGATATTTCTTATCTTCTAGGTAAGTAACTTATAATCGCAGCTATTCTAAAATTTAGTTTCTTCTTGTAAATTTCTAAAACCCATCTGTACTGAGGTATAATATATCTCTTTTAAGTACAGGCACTTCTCACTTAATGATCGAGTTCTTTTCCTATGATGAGATAGATCACCTATCGATTTATTCACATTATCTTCCAGAGAAAATCCCCCCTCCCCCAGGATGGGAGTACCTTTACCACAGTTAGTAGGGAGGGTGCAGAGTTTCGTGCAAATGATGTGTGCCAGGAGTGTGATAATTTTAAAGTATTTAAACAAACAGAAAAAGGACAAATGCACAAAATTGCTGCTGTTTAGATCACTATAGCTTCTAGGACCCAGTTTCTTTCACTGATTTAAAAAAATCTTGTTTTGGGACCAGCAGCTAGTGTAATGGTTATGTCGCTGGACTCCCACGTAGTCGACCGTGGTTCGAGTCCTGGACCCGGTGACTTAAACTCACACCGGGTGCGTGTGCGTGCGTGCCCAAGATCCCGAGAGGAGAATGGAGGAGAAGGGATCACGGCGTGGCCATCCCCTCTAGGGGGTGATTTCTTGCTGTCTGTCTCTCTGTCTCTCTCTGTCTGTCTGGTGAGCACATGCGCCCTATAGCAAAAACCTGTTTGTTTGTTTTTTAAGTAGCCACCTGGTACCGTGTCCTGCAAAATACAGACACTTGACACTTACTGTAGCTTCTGTCCAATTTGCATCACAGGAACAGATTGGTCTGATTTCTTGGCTTTCATCCTGAATTGGTCACAGACAGGGTCCCTGGCCAGAGGACATTCAGCTTTCTCTAAGATGAGAAGGGTCAGCTCAGGGGACATGGGGGGAGATGCTTCTATCTTCCCCTGTCAGTCAAGATTTACATCTCTGAGTAAAAAGGCCATTTATCTCTGTAAACACAAAAACATTTCACTTCCTACAGTTTTCTGCTGATGGCAAAAGAATGGATGCAAATAAAGTTTTACTGATCCTTCAGACACTAAAACAAAGTGAATAGATCGATAAGGAACTTAAAGGTGGTGTTTTGTGGTGTGTCATGTCACCATATGGTATGCATTTTCCTATATACATTACATAACACTGCACTGCAATAATAGAATTCTACTTACACAAAAGCACACATTAGGTAAATGCCAGAAAGTGGCAAGTCTTACTGCAACACAACAAATAGAAAAGGTGCTTCTTTTTTTGGGACAACATAAATGTTCTGGAACCAGTGGTAAACTCTGTGAATATAATAAAACTGATGAGTTTGTAAAAATACAGTAACAAAAATCTGGCATAATTGTTTTTATTTCTCCTGACCACTACTATGGGTGCACAAAAAAGTACAAATTTTTAGATGAAATGCATAGTCTTGCATGATTGGGAATGCTTCATGTAATGAATATTAACTGACTGGGAAACAAGACAAAGAATGAGAAAGGGGACTTCTTAGACTCACACAGACTGAGAAAAGGGATTCCCTTCATTGGAGAACTGGTTATAAGTCTGAGCAGTTGTTAAACAGGTGGGTTGTTATGCGAAGAGTGGCTATACATGCAGTTCGATGACTTTTGATAAATGTATAGAATCAAAATACTTTTTTGATGCATTTGTTTTGTTGCTTCTATAAATAATTGCTTCTTTTTATTGATGAGTAGTATTCCATTGTGTGGATATATCCCCATTTATTGATGTAGTCACCTGTTGCTGGACATTTAGATTGTTTTCAGTGCAGTGCTATTATAAAGTGGATGTGAACACTCATGTCTTTGTGTGACATGTTTTCCCTATCTTGCTTATATACTTAGAAGTATAACGGCTGTGTCATATGGTACGTAAATTATGAACGTTAGGACAAACTGCCAAATTGTTTTCCAAATTGATTGTCACACTATACACTTCCATTAGCTATTCATGGGAGTTCTAATTGGTCTACATCCTCACCAACACATAATATTTCTAATCTTTTTAATTTCAGCTGTTTCTGTTGGGTATGTAGTGATATTTAACTTTTTCTTCTTCTTTTTTTTTTCCTGCTGGAGAGCACATGCCATTATAGGAGAGACCAAGAAAGTGAGAAAGCATCCCTCATGAGCTATGGTCATACCACGATCCCTTCTCCATTTCTCCTTAAGGGATTTTTGATGCTTGTGCGCTAGCGCACCCGCACACACACAAACACACACACACTCCTGGTATGGTTTTCAAGCTGCCGAGTCTGGGACTCAAACTGCAAAGTTGGCCATATAGGATCCAGCCATGTTAATCACCATAACACCGGCTGTCCCTAACTATAGTTTTAATTTGCATTTGGCTGACTGCAGAGCAGGTTTGCTATCTGTGAGTCACAAGAGAGGCTCCCACTACATGGAGGATACCAAAGATCATCATTACGCCAACCGCTATGAACAGAAGTCCAAACACTTCTTCCCACTGCATCCTGGGCTAGATTTACTAACTGCCTGCGTCTAGTGAGACAGTACATCCTCACACACAGGTTACATAAAACAGTTCTTACCAATAAGCAGCCAGGGACAAAAAGAAGTCTCAGACACCGTGCTGGCTCAGTAAAGCAGGGCAGCCAGGGAAGATGGCGGCCGGTGCTCCTCAGCGGGCGTGGGTCCTGCAGCAACCGCGCAGCGAGCAGTCGCCCAAGGATATTAGCAAGTTTCTGCAGGAACGCGGTTCAGATTCGTTTCTTGCAGAACACAACTTACTAGGAAACATTAAAAATGTCGCCGAGACAGCTAACAAGGACCATTTGGTTACAGCATATAAACATCATTTTGAAAGCAAGTGTTTCAAGGGTACTGAGAGTATAAGTAAAGTATCTGAGCAAGTGAAAAATGTGCAGCTTAATGAAGAAAAACTCGAAGAAACCAGATCTGAAGAGACTCAGGATGAGGGTCCACCAAAATACACAAAATCTATCCTTAAAAAGGGGATAAAACCAACTTTCCCCAAAAGGGAGATGTTGTTCACTGCTGGCAGGAACACTACAAGGTGGGACTGTTATTGATACTAATATTCAAACAAGTTCAAAGAAGAAAAAAAGTGCCAAGCCTTTAAGTTTTAAGGTTGGAGTAGGCAAAGTTATCAGAGGATGGGATGAAGCACTTTTGACTGTGAGTAAAGGAGAAAAGGCTCGTCTGGAGATTGAACCAGAATGGGTTTATGGAAAGAAAGGACAGCCTGATGCCAAAATTCCACCAAATGCAAAACTTTTTTTTGAAGTGGAATTAGTGGATATTGACTGAAATACCAGTTCTTTGCATCTAACGACATCAACAACAATAAAACGTGGCTTTGAAGAAACTTATGTAACAAATTAGAGCTTGTTACTATTGGAAGATTCAACTGGAAAATTCAAGGAGTTAGAATTTGTTCATAACTTATCTCAACTTTTGAAAAGTGTAATCCCTTATGAATCGCTAAAGTCTAAAATATTTTACTACAGCTGTGTAAAATATTGATTGAGATCTGTTTTTCCTTTTACCTCATATTGTAAACTAAAAGGCTCAATAAAAATTTATCTATTGTCTATCTATTGTCTGGGGAAAAAAAATTAGTCTCAGACCCATTGTGAGCTTCTTCCCCAAAGCTTGAGAAAGCAACCCGGGGCAGAGTCTTGACTATACATGCTCCACTTGCACTGGAGCTGAGGGACCCTGATAGACAACCAGCTCTGGGTTATGCACCCGGGCAACATGACTTACTAGGAATTCTTTGAAGTACACCCTGATTACAAGAGGAGGGACAAAGCCTGGGCTAAACCAGGAGATTCTTCCCTAACTTGAGATATTACATACCATAGTGTTGTTTTAAACCACTAAGTTTGTTAGAACAGAAATATAAAACTATAAAACATTAAGGTAGTTTCTTGTGAGCATTCATTACTGGGACCAGCAGATGGTGTAATGGTTATGTTGCTAGACGCCCACATAGTTGACCATGGTTCAAGTCCTGGACCAGGCAGCTTAAAACTCATGCCAAGCATGTGTGCATTCCCAAAATCTTGAGAGGAGAACGGAAGAGAGGGGACTGTGTGGCCATCCCCTGGGGGGTGGTGATTTATCACTTTCTGTCTGACATGTGCACATACCCTGTTGCAAAAATTTCTCTCTTAAACAAAAAAAAACATTCATTACTAACCTCAGAACAATCAGGAGATGATGAACTAAGTATGGTTTCCTCAGCAACCCTTTATTGTTATTCCCACTTTCCTTTTGGTCATTTCATTTATAGTATCACCATTAAGATATGAGTAGAATAAGGTCAGCAGGTGGCATAGTGGTTAAGGCACTGGACTCCCAAAGGCCAACTGTGATTTGAGTCCCAGACCCAGAACCTTGAAAATCATGCCAGGTGGCATGTATGTGCTTGCCCAAAATCCCGAGAAGAGAATGGAAGAGAGGTAACTGCAGAGTGACCATCCTGCTCCACCCCCCTCAAGCGGGGTGATTTCTCACTTTCCCTTTCACTCCATTTTCCATCTTTCTCCAGTGAGCACATTTGGCACCCTATGGCAAAACTTAAAAAGAAAAGCAAAAAGGTAGAAACTCTAAACTCAATGAATCTGGTGTGTTTTATTTCTGTTGCATTAGCACCATTTTGAGAGAATAGCTTGACAGGAAGGTAAGTCTGACGAGGAGTTAGTAGTGGTTGAGTTACTCATGCTATCTCCTACTCTCAGTGCCTGGATAGCTACTGTTCACTGTTTCCTTTTTATACCCCAGAAAGGAATAGAAAAAGACAGTGGACCATTGAGGTTTTATTGATTTATTTTGCCTGTGGTATGGGCCAAGTATTAAAGCATCTGAAGACAGATTAATGTAAGCCCTTCCCTATGGATACATAGCTCAGTGGATGTAATGATTTATTAAGGCTGCACAATAAAGGAGCACACTGATGGCTTACGCAGTAGAAATTTCCTCACAGTTCTGGCTGCCAGAAGTCCAAGATCAAGATGTTGGCAGAGTTGGCTTCTTCTGAGGCCCCTCTCCCTGGTTTACAGATGGCCATTTTCTGCCCATATCTTCAAATAGTCTTCCCTCTGTCTGTGTGCTCTCTGTCCTAATCTCTTCTTAAAATATCTTCTAATATTAGTCATATTAGATTAGAGTCTACTCAAATGATATCATTTTACCTTAATTACCCTTTTAAAGGTCTTACCTCCAAATGCAATCACATTCTGAGGCACTAGGAGTTAGGACTTAACATTTGGATTTTGTTTATAATAAAATTCACAATTCGGTATGTAACACTGGGAGTGAAGGCTATCAAAACAAACACACAGAATATCTTCAGAAAAGCTAAACTAAAAATAACTATTTAACTGTACATCTAATATTTGTATATCAGAGAAAAATCTATAATTAAATGGATTTTAAATGATAATAGTTCTGGAGTGAACACATGTCCAAATTTCTGTAATTAGTGTTATACAGAAATGAGAAAACTAGAATTTATATTAAGCCTTGAAAATGATGAAATGAAGAAAGTATGGGTATAAAAATAACAAGCACCATGCAATTAAATGCATCAATGTTTATAAATGTTTACGATAATAAACAAAATGGTAAGCTATTAAAATAATTATCTTTTTAAAAAAAGATTATTTCTTGAGGTAAAGAAACACCATGGAAATACACACTAATCAACTTGGCTAAAACAAGAAGAGCTAATGTGAAGGTTAAAAGCACTCCTAAAGAAGGAAGTATAGACTTAGGGTTCATGTTACAATGTAAGGATGAAGGCTCTTGCAGTCAATTCTTTAAATATAAATATTTCACACATTATGCTAAAAGTAATTTAGACCAATAGGAGAAATGAGAAAGAAACACTTTTTTTAGAAACTATGGAATGAATCTAACAGTTTCTTAGTGAATACCCAGTTTGAGTAGATTGGTGGGTATATTTTCTCCTATCGATCTGCTCCTACCACCAAAATGAAACAAAACAATCCCCAGCCGAAATACACAAAAGCTAGGACTCTATATGCATTTATAGAATCAGGATATAAATCAGATAAGGGCATCAAAGAGAATTCAAGACTCAATACCTGTTTTATCCTTTGAAGATACTTTAATTTTACAGTTATTGATTAATTAAAAAACAGATTTTTTTTAGCATTTCCTAGCTACAGTAGTGCATAGGAAATTCCATTCTAAACAAAGAAGTACTTAATGAAATAACACACCTTAACATTTTACATTGATAGGTTACAGTTTACAAGGTGCTTTCACATACATCATTTCATTCGAGTCTTACAACAAGCAGAAAAAACAGTCAGTGGGATAAAAAAAAATTTTTTTTAAAGGTTTACAATGAGTATTTTCAGGCCAATGGGCAGTCAGTACAAGAAGATACCAAGAACAAGACAGCAATACCCATAAGCCACGCTATCTTTTTTTTGGTAGGTTGACAGTTTGATATTAACTGGGTATTTAGCATCAGTGAAGGAGGAAGGAATTAGGACAAACACGAGGTTCTCATGATATTCAAAGAATTGTAAGAACGCTGTCAGAGATAAGAAGAAAGATGCTCTAAAATATACTGCCTTACTGAGACTTCAAAGCAGAATATCCTTTCAAAATATCAGATAAAAAGAGCATCTTGTTATAACATGTGCAAGTTAGAAGGAACTTTAGAAACTGCCTAATCCAACTCTTCCATTTCATAGATAAGAGAACTGAGGCCAAGATCTTGCTGATAGTAGGCCAGCTTTAACTCAGATGTCTTGACTTTCAGTCTAGGGCTCCTTCTTATACAACGCTATCTCATTGTGTATGGAGCAAAATCATAATTTCTTCTGTTTCAAATAATGTAATTTGAAGTTAAATACTGATTTATGCCACTTATTTCTTATTCAAGTTTTTATCTTGTTCTTGGCTAAATTGTGGCTGAAACGTAAATTTCATATACTTAAAAAATATTATAATTAAGTGTATTTGATTAGTTAGAAATAGACACCCCCTGACATATTTGAAAGCTTGCTTGTGTCCTTTTAATAGAGGGTAACATGGAATGATTGAAGAGCTCTCAAATCCAATGTATGCCTAGGGGTCATTTAACTAGGTAGAGTCTGTAGCTGGGCATTAGTAATTTCATAGAAAAAAATATTTTTAGCATTCATAGAAATCTTTTTAATTACTGAAAACTAAGTTGTAATAATCAAATTGTCATCCCCATGATTTACTAAAAATAATTTTACAATAATATACAACAAAGCTACCATAGAATTTGTAGCATACATATAGGACACGATGATCAGCATGTTCTTGGGTCTAAATGAAATACAAAAAAGTTAATTAAAATATTTTATACAAATAATGGTTTTAAATTTATTAACATGATGATATAGTATTGTTACATAAAACTTGCTACAGTAGAATATTTCAAAATTTTCTTACACATTTGAAAGATAGGTGGACCAACTGAAGTAAGTATCAGCTGGTATGTGACATTGCCATGCAGAAACACTTGACAATTGAAAGATATACAGACTGGTAGAGAAAACATCCCAGACAGGATTTTTCAACATCTTCAAAGGTTTCACAAAGGTATGGTACAGATGGAAAGAAGTAGTGTCAGTGACCTACCTGCACCAATAACGCAACAAATAGGATGGTTATATACATTAAAATCAGTTTGGTTAAAAAAATTCATTTTGTATGCATGTAAATTGATCATAAAAATGAATGCAGTTTACTTTAAACTGTTTTGGTGTATTGTTTTAAGACAGGTCACTGAGACACACAGATTTAAGCCATAAAGGAAAACTGAAAGCAAAGGGGAAAAAAAAATAGTAAAGAAACCGAGTTAATCCATGGAGCCTCAACAAACACTAAACTAAATGTGCAAAAGTGCTTACATTTCTGCACGACAGCACTGTTGTTGTCAGCTGGCAAAAAGTATTAAAAATGAACTAAAATACTAAAATTATATCTGCATGATCATACATTCTGTTTTAAAAAAGAAAAAAGAGGTTAGAAATGATGACATATCTAAAAATATCACACCTCAAAATAAAATATAACTGTGGTGGTTTCATAAATGCGGTCCCCCTGTCTCATTTAGGAGGCATGGGATGAAAGCGGAAATTGCAACAGTGCCCCTACCTCAGACTTACAATTATGGTACACCACAAAAATAGCTGATACCAACTTCTTTTGTTCATAACTGTTACAAAATTAAACAAATAAAAAACTTCATTTAAATAAAAATACCTCTTTACTATTTGTAAGAATCAAGCCATTCATTTGATTTAGGAAAGTATTTCAAACCAAAGTTTTTTTTTAGTTTGCTTTTCCTTTAAAAAGTTTACAATGAGAACTATTTGAGAAACTTTAAAATTTGTCACTTTTGTTAGTCATGTTCTGCTAAAATACTGGCTAAAATCATTTTTGAAGAGTAAAGATTCAGAAACCATAGAACTCGTCTCTAATACCTGCAGCAGCAATGCTGGTACCAGGTGAGAGAATCTGGGTAATGATTCATATCATTAATTTTTCCTGTTGAATGAAACATATTTGTTATACTGCACAGGCTATGGTCACTTAATTATATAAGGAGAGGGTGATATAAAAAAAGTTAAGGGAAACAAACCTGTGGAACTATAGAAATACAAACTGCTGGATCTAGCTTCTTTAGTCTATCCAAATTTATTGCCAGAATAGTGAATTCCAAGAAAGTTACTGCCTTAATTTGTATAAATATCCTTGGTGATAAGACATTCTATCTTCAAAAACTGTCAAGAATTTTGGCAAAACTGAGTCTGAGCTACTCAAATAAAAATAATCAAAAGTTTACCTTTAAGTCTTGACCAACAAAAACATTGGCAAGAATTACTAAAAGCAACACTTATTCTTCCCTTCAAATATCATATAGCCATAACACTGCCCATCTGAAACATCAACAAAATACAATGGAGCAGTTTAGAGAAAAAAAAATAAGAAGAAGGGAAAAGCGAGAAATGGATGTAGGAAGAGAGGAGAAAGATAAACCAAACAGAAGATGGAAAGGGTGTAGTACCGTGTTATGGCACAGACAAAGTTTCCTCAGCGGTGCCTTGTTACAGAGGTGGATGCAGAGTGCACACGGACGATGGCCAAGACTCACTCAGTCACTGGAATGAAGGAACTAGGTAACTGCGTCAACAAGGATGGTCTCAGTTCCACCTTCTCTCTCAACAGAGTGCAAAAGATTGAGTGTGAGCTCTGATGTCACCTTGTGGCTCCTCTCTAAAATTCACAAAATTCTTTTGCACATTTTTCTGTTATAGAGACACGGATATCTTCTTCTTCATAATCATCAAAGTTGCTGGTATCTCCAGAGCCTCTAAACTTTGGTATGAATGGAGCTTCAACCTACGATTGAGAGAGAAAACTTAGAAAGAGGAAAAACAAATCGCTGAGAGTTTCCTAACACTAAAGAAGATAAATTCCCACTATTAATACAGGGTAGCATCTTCGAAGACTACTACATTTCTAAAATAGGACCATAATAGAAGAAGAAACAGTAGGTTTACTATTAACCTCAACATTTTCACTCAAGGCATGATGCAGGCCAATGCCAACATTTAAGAAATTTCTAGGATACTTGACTACTGGCGTCAAAGAGCTGGCTTGTAAGGCTACATAGAGAACCCCAGTTTTCCCCTTATTAGTTCCTTGTTTCTAAAGCCTTTTTTTTTCTGTCCCCCTTTATAAAAAATTCTTTTCCTTAAGATTAACAGGTAAATCTTGAACTTACTTTTTAATCTCCGTCCTTTTTTAACTTCCAGTATATTTTGCCCAAGATATTGACTATAGAAACTTTCTGGGCAGTAGGAGAAAACATCATTTCTGGAATTATAAAACTGTTAATCCTAAACATTTGTCTTCTCTGATTCTAAAAGTAAGATGTCTTCTATGTAGAATATGATCTTTTATAAAGATTAGATGGTATACTGAATATGTGTGGGGAAAAGATTTTAAAAGTTAAAAAGAAAAAACACAATTTGCACAGCATAAAACAATTACACCCACAGTTGTTTCTTTGTCAATGCAAAACTGTGAGGAAGGTAGGAAGGCAGGGAAAGCATTCTTTACTTTCTTTCTTTTTTTTTTTTTTTTTTTAAAGAGAGATTTTTGCTACAGGGCATCTGCGCTTGCCAGAGAGTCAGAGACAGAAAGTGAGAAATCCTCGGGCGCCCCCCCCCCCCCCCCCGCGCCCAGATGGCCACGATGCAGTCCTTCCTCCTCTCAGGATCTAGGGCACACATGCACACATGCCTGGCGCAGGTTTTAAGCTGCCGAGTCTGAGACTTGAACCACAGTCAACTATGTGGGAGTCCAGTGACATAACCATTATGCCATCTGCTGGTCCCAAACATTCTTTTCTTAGCAGGATCTTGCTGTTGGAATCTTCCTTCTTTAGCCTCTCAGCTGGGACTACAGGTTTGGCCACACCTAGCTGTATTTTCAGACAGAATCTCTCTCTGTTGCCCACGCTAGCCTTGAGTTTGGGATCCTTCTGCTTCAGCTTCCCTGAGTCACTGGGGTTAAAGACGCATGCTTCCATGCCAGGCATTTATGTTGGCCTAGCAATCAAATATAGGCCTCTCGGAGCATGGTGTTTTCTAAGCGTGTGCCACTGCAGCTGTGCCAGGACAGATATTCTTATTCCTGTTTTACAAACAGTAACACAGAGTTGAAAAAATTCACATGGCTACTAAGTGGCTAATGCAGGTCTCAAATTCATGAGTCCTCATTTTGGCTCACACTTCTTTTTACCATCTACTCAAGTGGTGTTCAAAAGTTTTTGATTTATGAGTATATTTCTTTTAGCAAAACATTTTATAGTATATATCATCAATGTATGTATGGTTATTTACTTATAAATTATGTATATACATGACTATACTAATATATCATAAGATATAAGACATTTATAAATAAGATAAAAAATAAATAAGGATGAAAATTCTAGTATTCTAGTATTCTCATAAGGCTGTCTTATGAACCCTGCTTTTGGGATGAAGGGAAAAAAAAACAAAAAACAAAAAACCTGCACTCTAGAGAATAATGAGCCAGGCAAACAGCTGTCTTAAGTCTCACCAGGCAGTAGTTTAGAATGACACTGCTGGGGCTCAGAAAGGCTGGCCCCTCAGAAGCAGAATCAAGGTCCCTGTAACCTAGTATTATCACCTCCCACTTCCCCACTGCTCTCTGTCCTGAAGTTCAGGGAGGGGCTTACTCTGATATTCCACTACCTGTCTAAAGTCTAGACATGCTGGAAAAAAAAGCAATTGCCTTTGGTCCCTTGCTAAGTAAACTCATTAAGTTCCATTAAGTAAACTCACATTGCAGGAAGGAAGATTGAGAATGTCAACACACCTGTATAGATTTTCTAAAGCGCTACTGTTCTCTCAGGCCCATTCAGCTCCCAAAGAGACTCATTTACTCACCACTGTCTGAATCCTGGGCCCATCCCTTCCTAATAAAAATCACTTACTCTAGGGATCAGCAGATGGCATAATGGCTAGGTCACTAGGCTCCCATGGAGCTGACCATGGTTCGAGTCCTGGACCTAGGGGCTTAAAACTCATATTGGGCGTGTGTGCATGTGTTTACTTACTTTTTTTTGGTTTTTCTTTCTCTCTGTTAGAAACAATTGGTTAATTCACTGTTCATGAACACTGGGATTAAAGAACAAAGACTATGAAACTATTCAAATTTACAATCATTTTTACAATGGAATGCACAGTAGAATTGAGAAGGTATTAAAAGGCTAAATTATATAGATTTTAAATAGATTATTTCTATTTAAAAGTCATCTAAAGATCCTGGGACCAGCAGTTGGCATAATGGCTATGTCGCTGGACTCCCATGTAGTCGACCTCGGTTCAAGTCCCGGACCTGGTGGCTTAAACTCACGCAGGGCACGTGTGGGTGTGTGCCCAGGATCCTGAGAGGAGAATGGAGAAGAAGGTATTGGAGCGTGGTCATCCCCCTTGGGGGGTGATTTCTCGCTTTCTGTCTCTCTGTCTCTCTCTTTCTGGCAAATGCACTTGGCCTATAGCAAAAACCTTTCCAAAAAAAGAAAAGTTATCTAAAGATCTTCACTTTCATTTCATTTAATCAATATTTGATTTTCTATTAATATCACTTTGCCCATTTTGGAAAGTGTAATTGGGGAAGGAGAACACATTATAAAGCTACATAAAATTGCGTACAGTATAAGCATAGGAAAAAAGAACTCACAAAATAAAGTTAGGAGACAGACCACAGGGCCACAATATGACCAATATGTTGTGTCATATTGGTCCACAACACTCTGCAATGCTGGACCAATATGACAAGGTCCTCAGTTCATGCCCTGGGGACTCCCTGTTCATGCTAGGTGCACATGTGTGCGCCTGTGATCCGAGCTGGCTGAGTTTGGGGGTGGACTGTATTGGGAGTCTCAAAATAAATAAATACATTTTTTTAAAAAAAGAAATAGACCAGTGTATATTATAAGTAGTATTACTAAAGGTAGAATTTTCAAATAGGGGCCAAATAAGGATTATTTAATAAATGCTGAGGAGATAATTGACGAATTATTATATGATGAGTAAAAAGTTAGATTTTGAAAAGCACTAAAATAAAATTTAGGTAAAACAGACACACTTAGATGAGATAGACGATTTTAAAATGATCGTGTATGGTGGCAGGAAGTCACCTAAATGGCCTGTGTAGTAAGTGGCAATCCTGGTAGAAGGCCCTGAGGGAGAGGGGAAAGTGCAGGGTTGGAGGAAGTAGACCGTACATGGTCACTGAAGCCATGGAAATGGCCTGTAGTAATGAAGAACCCAGAAAAACACTGAAAAGACATATGCAAAATAGAGGTTTATTTGGACAGTGGGATTATAATTTCAAAATTATCTACTCAACAAATTAGTGGTTATAACTATTTGAAGCATAACTCAGCCAGAAAAAAAACTGAAGCCTTTATCAATCTATCAAATCTTTCTTTCCAAACTACTCTTTCTTTTGTATTTTCTATTTTAATTCAAATTTTAAGGATGATAAAACTCATGTTTTATAGAGGTTAAATAATTTGTTGAAGATCCTACTATCGATGATTGGTTGATCTGGGATTTAGAGCAATGTCTACCTCGTCCAGGAGCTCATGCTTTCTGTGCTGCCTCAAATGCTCAAAGCATAAAAATTAAGCAGATGATAGATATAAAACCATAAAAATCTAATGAGACAATGTATTGTTCAGTGGTTTGGGGCCTCATATTAATAACTGTATTAAAAGGACTTTAAAAGGGTAATGTGATCCTGGGATTGAGAATCCATACAAACTGGAATCAAGTATATGTGTTATTTATGATTACGTATGGCTATGTTTAAAGTAATTAACCACTAGGGATGGTGGCACACACCTGTTATACCAGCTACAAGGGAGGCTGAGGCAGGAGGACTGAGAGTTAAAGGTTAGCTTGAAACACATACTGAGACAGGTTTTTACAAAAAAAAAAAAAAAAGATGTGTCAAATTAATTAACCTTTTTGAGCTGATTTCCTTATTACTAACATGGGGAAAATGGTACTGCCTAGTTCATAGAATTACTTCAGAGATCAAAATGAAAGGTTGCAGAGTTGCTTTGTTACTTTATAATAATGTATTTTGACATCTAAAATTGATTCTAAACCACTGTGGATCTTTTTCATAACTACATAAAACATGCATTTGAGAAAATGGTGCTAACAAGCTATGTTTCATGAACATAATAGAGTGTTTCTGGACCCGTCTTATGATATATAGAAGCTATACTGCACTCACACAGTTTTGGTCTTGATATATTTTGTATTGGCTGCATTTTAAAATTCTTTTATTGTTTTTATAAAATAAGTACATTAGAAAAACTGTTATTAATACTTAGAGCAATAAATTTTTTTTCCTATGTGAACTCATTCACGTGGCTATGCAGCATTATTAAAATTGAAAAGTCTCTCAAACATTAGAAGTTTTAGCTTTGTGGAAAAATGAAGAAAAAAATGAAATATATTCAATATGAAAACACTATGCAAATTATCTTAACTCAGCATTTAAGAAATACAAGGAGATAAGGTCATTCTGCACAGCAAAATATTTTCTTTAATGTCTCATTTATTACCAAGGCAAAGTGATAAATACTATTACTTAACATCCTGTTGTTACCACAACCAGTATACTGGCATTGTATATACAGAATTGAAAAAAGTAAGAGGCATGGGTAGAAATAATTTAAGAAGGAACTATTTCAGAACAATGGCCAAAATAGAATACATGCTTTCTCTTTTATCTAAGAGAAAACTCATTTTTAAGTTATGGCATGTAAGGCATATATATGATTCCATGTAGACTTAATGAAAAAGTTAAGTAATTAAAACCACATGTTAAATTGAAAACATCTCTACTACATACTTTATGTATTCACATTTATTTATATTATTCATGAGAGAGAGCATGTATGCGCGTTAGAAAGACAGACACCCCTGACAGGATCCCATCATTCCACGACCCGCTTCCCCCAGCTCTCTCGCTAATAGGATCTGAGGTGCGCACAGTCAGGATGCTTTCAGGTGGGCTCACGACCTGGACCTGGAGTTGGTCCACAGTTGCGACGGCCTGTGCCACCAAGGCTGGGCCCTCTACTCCCTATAATTTAAACAACACATTAAAAATACATTTTTTTAGTTAAAAGAAAGAAAGTCTCACCTTCCTCTGGTAAATAGCAATCCAATCTGTTGTGGCAAACCATTTGTGAGTTTTTATGTCACTTACACCATTCTTTAGATTCCCAAATCGCTTTGTCAAATCCACCTGTAGCAGGTTCCTTAGAAGATCTTTGAGATCTGAACTGAAGTGAGATGGGAATCGGACCTGTACAAACACCAAGTGGTAAAACACACATTCCAAGACTCATGATATTTATATTTCAATTTTATAAAGTGTTTTTTAAGATAATGGGTCATTTATAAACAAAAATATCTACTGATGACCTTCAAATACTTCTAACTACATGCGACATCCCTGTCATAGTTTTAGAAGGATAATAATTTGGATGAATAAACTAAAACTGTTCTCTTATGGCCTTGCTTTGGTCATGAACTCCCTTTAAGACCAGACTCCAGAAAAATGTACATACATGCAGAGCTCTACCAACAATATTAGAAGGGTCACCCATTTTCAAGAGAGATCCCCCAGTATCTTACACTATCAACCTCTGTCTCAGAGATGGACAGATTTAAACTTGTAATATAGTAGGATAAGCAGCATCTGAAATCTCAGTATATACATTTTGAAAAGAGATCTATCAAAAAAAGAAGTCTATGAATGACTGTAAAAACCCATGATGTCTTTCACTGAAAAAGAAGCCATTTTTAATTGTGTAGTAGCTAGCTTTTAAGCATAATTCTGCTAATATCTAACAGCATAAAAATGATTTAGATTGGATTAAAAACATTTTTCTACCTCCTAAATTGTGAAGACTTTATAATTAATTGACTGGCTTTCAGCCTTTAAAACAAAGTACAAAATTCCAATTTCTCAAGATATTGCATGTTAATCAATAAAATAAGTTATGATTTATAAGAAACATAGGCATATTTTAGGAACCAGCAGTTAGCGTAAGGGCTATATTGCTGAACTCCCAGGTAGTTGACCACAGTTCAAGTCCTGGACCCGGTGGCTTAAACTCACACTGGGCACGTGTGCGTGTGTGCCCAAGATCCCGAGAGGAGAATGGAGGAGAAGGGATTGCAGTGTGGCCATCCCCCCTGGGAGGTGACTTCTCGCTATCTCTCTGTCTCTCTCTGTCTTTCTGGTGAGTGCATGCACCCTATAGCAAAAACCTCTCCAAAAAAAGGAAAAAATAAATTTTTTTTAGAAATAGAAACAGGCCTATTTTATATTTTGTTTTATTTTATCACATCTGCACCTCCACTCCAATCTAACTCCAAATTCTCATTCTTTTATTGATATGGGTACAGAAAATGTTAAATGGCTACTGTTAAGAGATATTTTTTAAAATAGTTACATCTATATCTCCTTATTCTTTTCTTTCATTATTAACACCTGTTCACAGTCCTTTCCAACTTGTGTTCAATCATTTCCAATACCCTTTTCCTTGTCATACACATATATGTATGTGCTCATATACCGATGTTCCCTCCACTTAAGATAGTTCGACTTACAATCTTTCAACTTCGTGATGGTACAAGAACCATTTGTACTCAATAGAAACTACTTTGAGTACACATACAGCCATTCTTTTTTTACTTTCAGTACACAGTCTTCAACAAATTACATGAGATATTCAACACTTTATTCAGGCTTTGTGTTATATGATTTTGCCCAACTATAGGCTAATTTAAGTTTTGTGAGCATGCTTAACATAGGCTAAGCTAAGGTATGATGTTTGGTAGGTTGGATGTTTTAAATATGTTTTCGAGTAACTACATTTTCAACGTATGTTGGGGTTAAAAGGATACAACCCCGTCATAAGTTGAGATGCATCTGTATATGTGTGTGTGTGTGTGTGTGTGTGTGTGTGTGTGTGTGTGTGTGTTAATCCTAGGTTTGTCTACTATGCAGACTTCATTTCAATATTCCCATCCTTGCTAATACAAACACTATTCTCTGGATTTTCATGGCCTCAACTTCAGATTGATCAGAGCACGTCTGCTGAAAATACTTCAAAGAGTAAACAGACCATTTCTAAATTCCATGTATTCTTGTTTTCTCTGGCAATACTACCATCATCTCATAACTTATACAGTATATCATTACTAGAGGAAAACTTGTATTTGTATCAACCAACCAAATACTGTTTTAAAGCTTCTAGCAAATGTATGTGCTCTCTGGCAAAATATTAAAAAAGAAAAAAGAAAGTTAAAAAGAACCAGGATTTAGGATCAATTCATATAAATTAGCAACTGAAAGCCTCCATTCTGTAAAGCCTGTATTAGTAGAGGTTATGAGAGAATTTATGTTCTAAAAAAGTAAGAAGTGAACTATTATCTTCTCTAGTTTTTTTACTCTTGACATGATGGATTATTAGGAGCCAGGTGTTGTGCTAAATATTTTATAAATCCAAAACACAGCACTGAGATAGGCATGTTTATAATCCCTATTTTATAGGTGTGTGGGGGGGTGGTAAAGTAATTTTTCTTTTAATTAAAAAAATTTTTTTTTGGACAGGTTTGTTTTTTTGGCTATAGGGCGCATGCGCTCACCAGAAAGACAGAGCCAATACCCTTTTCCTTGTCATACACATATATGTATGTGCTCATATACCGATGTTCCCTCCACTTAAGATAGTTCGACTTACAATCTTTCAACTTCGTGATGGTACAAGAACCATTTGTACTCAATAGAAACTACTTTGAGTACACATACAGCCATTCTTTTTTTACTTTCAGTACACAGTCTTCAACAAATTACATGAGATATTCAACACTTTATTCAGGCTTTGTGTTATATGATTTTGCCCAACTATAGGCTAATTTAAGTTTTGTGAGCATGCTTAACATAGGCTAAGCTAAGGTATGATGTTTGGTAGGTTGGATGTTTTAAATATGTTTTCGAGTAACTACATTTTCAACGTATGTTGGGGTTAAAAGGATACAACCCCGTCATAAGTTGAGATGCATCTGTATATGTGTGTGTGTGTGTGTGTGTGTGTGTGTGTGTGTGTGTGTGTGTTAATCCTAGGTTTGTCTACTATGCAGACTTCATTTCAATATTCCCATCCTTGCTAATACAAACACTATTCTCTGGATTTTCATGGCCTCAACTTCAGATTGATCAGAGCACGTCTGCTGAAAATACTTCAAAGAGTAAACAGACCATTTCTAAATTCCATGTATTCTTGTTTTCTCTGGCAATACTACCATCATCTCATAACTTATACAGTATATCATTACTAGAGGAAAACTTGTATTTGTATCAACCAACCAAATACTGTTTTAAAGCTTCTAGCAAATGTATGTGCTCTCTGGCAAAATATTAAAAAAGAAAAAAGAAAGTTAAAAAGAACCAGGATTTAGGATCAATTCATATAAATTAGCAACTGAAAGCCTCCATTCTGTAAAGCCTGTATTAGTAGAGGTTATGAGAGGTTTTATGTTCTAAAAAAGTAAGAAGTGAACTATTATCTTCTCTAGTTTTTTTACTCTTGACATGATGGATTATTAGGAGCCAGGTGTTGTGCTAAATATTTTATAAATCCAAAACACAGCACTGAGATAGGCATGTTTATAATCCCTATTTTATAGGTGTGTGGGGGGGTGGTAAAGTAATTTTTCTTTTAATTAAAAAAATTTTTTTTTGGACAGGTTTGTTTTTTTGGCTATAGGGCGCATGCGCTCACCAGAAAGACAGAGAGAGACAGAAAGCGAGAAGTCACCCCCCCCACCCGGAGGATGGCCACACCGCAATCCCTTCTCCATTCTCCTCTTGAGATCTTGGGCACGCATGCACACGCGCCCAGTCCAGTGTGACTTTAAGCCATCGGGTCTGGGACTCGAACCGCAATCGAATACATGGGAGTCCAGCGACATAGCCATTACGCCAAATGCTGGTCCCAGGGGTGAAGTAATTTGAGACCTAAAGAGATTAAGTAATTTGTCCAAGCTTACAGAATTAATAACTCGAAGAACTATTAATTCTCTGCTGGGTACTCTGACTCTAGCACATATACTTTTAATTATCCTATGCTTTCTAGATTCAATAACCTGGAAATGGGAGCACCAGCAGATGACATAATGGTACCACACAGTCCCCACATACTTGACGGTGGTTCGAGTCCTAGACCAGGCAGCTTGAAACATGATGGATGTGTGTGCATGTATGTGCAAGAACCCGAGAAGAGAACAGAAAAGAAGAGATTGCAGTGTGGACATCTCCCCTTGGTTCATGATTTCTTGCTTTCTGTCTCTCTGTCTTTCTGGCAAGCACACATGTCCAATAGCAAAAATCTCTCTAAAAAAAAAAAAAAAAACCCCAAATCTAGAAATAGTCATTATCAGAAATCTTCTGAAAAACTGAAATTTCTACCTTAAAAATATCTTACAGTACATTTCCTCGTTTATTCTAGCTTAGTAGTAATTCGCGAATAAAGAATATTCAAAAGACACACTTTCTTTTTTAAATAACATGACATTGTCCCAGTAGTTAGCTCAGATTTTTCTGGTGGTAAATCTAGGCTTTATGTAGATTTCTAAGAAATAACTTATTTTAAGTAGATCTATCTTTGTTTAGAATAGGATTTGTACAAACTGTCCAATGGTAATGTATTAGTTACCCTTCATGATGTTCAGAATGGTAGACAGTAATAAATTAACATTGGAATCCAGGTAATGTGTAATGCAATGTATACAGAATATAAGTACCTAGAGTAGTTCTCTATTTTGGAATATAAATAAAGAAACTACCTTAAATTAGTTAATGTGTGAGTGTGTGTATATGTGTCTGTTTAATGCTTAAATGGGGAATGGTAGTGGTTTGTGATGGTAAATATCAAAATCATTTGGGAATCTTTTCAAATTATAGACATCCTCCTCTCACCTCTACATCATATCCTCTTTCCCCCCAGGATTCTGATAGGTAACTCACACTCACATAGTAGTCCCTGTTTTAAAGATAGGAATCTATCATGTCCTTAAAGTGTATTGGGGGAGAAATAATAAAAATCAATGTGAAAATAATTTTTCTATGGTTGTTCTGACATGTAACCTGACAGGCAATTTCTTTCTTGATTAAACCTTCCAAAGAACCATATTGATTCAACAAACTGAAATTAGCAAAAACCAGAAAATAACTTAAATAAATTATGTCTTAAATGCAAGACCTTTAGTTGTAGCATATTAATTAGAGACACCAAAAATTTCCATCATAAGAAGAGTGACATCTAGTTTTTCTTTCAAAACTGTATGAAGAAGAGTATTATTTTTTATTATTATTATCAGTTACAACAACTACAGAAGGAAAAATAAGAACTGTAGGCTATTGTGGCTAAAAAGGGGGTTGTTGAATTTAGTCTAAACTGTCATCTTAGAGCTAAAGGAACCAGAATTCCAATGAGGCTACCAAATCTGTCAGTGGAATTGTTAGGGAAATAATTTCATCCACCTGACTTCTCTACCTGCAAGCTTTCTACCAGTCCATGACTGGGCAAATGTGAAAGTAGTTGTAAAGAGTCATACACAGAAAAGAGAAAGTGTAAACCCACTGAACCATTAGGTCTGAAAGATAGTTTACTGAAAACTGGAGTCATTTAACATGGAAGACGTGTTAGAACAACAGGAAAGAAGTATTTATGCAACAAATATCCCTAAAACACCGTTTTTCCCCCCTTTGGTCTTTTTTTCTCAGTGCTATTTCCTGTCTAGGATTCTTTTCCAACCTTTGGGGATCATGTTACTTCCGAGTTTCCTGAAAATACATTCTTGAGAATGAGCCTGTTTCTTCAGGGAGTAACAGACGCATAGAACAAGCTCTCGCCACATGGTGTCATCTGTGTTAATTTAAAAAATACAGATGCATGGAATCTATAGAAGACCTACTGAATCAGCATCTGTAGGGTAGAACAACGGAGATAAGACTCTACTTCATTAAGATTTTCTAAAGGCAGAGAACATATGTGACCCACTGTTAGCATGTAAAGCAGGTCTGGTATATACAGTACTATGAGCTTAATAAATATTGAGTCATCGAAAAAGTCACGATGTTATTTTTTTCTATGAAAAACGCATCATGACTTTCCTGACAACCCAATATTTAATGAATATTGAATTCAAATTTGAAAAATAGTGATTGAACAACTACTATATGCTAGGCACTGAAGTGCTCGGGATAAATTGTTAAAGTAAGACAAGGGTTCTTACTCTCACAGTTTACATACTAGAGAGGAATATAGATGATAAATAATAGCTTAGCACCTGGGGTGATCCTTTAAAAATGTCATTCCATATCATTCCTCACAAAACCTCCCATTGTTGGGCTCTTGATTTTTACTCTAAAGAACACTGGAAATCACTGTAAGAGATTGCAGCGTGACCATCCCTCCTGGGCATGATTTCTTACTTTATGTCTCTGTCTCTCTGTGTTTCTCTAGCAAGCACATGTACCCTATAGAAAAAATCTTTAAAAAAAAAAAAAAGTAAAAGGACCTGATTTCACATTTAAAAAAAAAAAAACTTATTCATTTACTTATCTCATGAGAGAGATAGAAGGACAAAGACCCCTGACAGGGTCTTGCCCTACTGAAATCCTACTCCCAGCGTCCCAGCCAATTAGAATCACAGACATGTGGGTGCCCTCAGCCCTAAGATCTGAAACCACAATGTGACTCCAGTATCTTGCAACAGCGCCCTACAGTCTGTGCTACTGCAGCTGTGTTTCTTTTTAAAAAACGTTTTAATAGGGTTTTTATTATGGTGCAATCCTCCTGCCTCTGCTTCCCCTAGCTGCAGGGCTTATAAGCACATACAACCGGGCCCAGGCTAGGTATTTAGGTTAGACTGGAAATCAAACCCAGGCCTTCTATGTGATTTTATGCCATGGAGCAGTGTCTTAGTATCCTACTCCTGCTGGGCCTTCCATGTTAAATGTTGGAACTGATTTAACATTTAAAAAACCTTTCTAGTTACTCAGATGAGAATGGTGTGGTAGAAGTGAGGTAGTAAGAAGTGGTTGAATTCTGCATATATTCTAAAGGTAGAGCCAAAATGGTTTCCTTGTACATTAGATATGGGGTTGGGACCAGCAGATGGTGTAATGACTACGTTGCTGGACTTCAATGTAGTCGACCGTGGTTTGAATCCCGGACATGGTGGCCTGAAGCTCATGCCAGGTGCATGGGCATGCATACCCAAAATCCCAAGAGAATAGAGAAAAAGCAATTGCAGTGTGGCCATCCCTCCTAGGGGATGATTTCTTGTTTTCTGTCTTTCTCTGGCCAGAATCCTATAGCAAAATTTCTCTCTCTCAAAAAAAAAAAAAAAAAAAAAGATATGGAGTGAAGACCCCAAGGTGTTTTGACCTGTTCAACTGAAAGGTTACAGTTGCCCTCGACTGAGATCAGATAGGCTATAGGAGAAACAGATTTGTTGGGGAGGACAAAAATTTGTCAGTTTTGGACAGACTTAATTTAATGTATTTACAGAGTGGAGATGTGAAGTAGGAGAACAGAAACAAGAGTCTTTAGAAGTCAGATCAAAGGCATTCAGAAGTCAGGTATCAGCTGGAAAAATGAATGTGAAAATTATCAGCTGGCATTTAAACTCATGAGACTGGATGAGAATACCAACAGAAGAAGTGAAAAGAATGAAGAAAAAAGGACCAAGCCAAGGAGACTTCTGCGAAGGAAAGATCAGTAACGCAGAAATAAAATGAAGATTGTGAAGAGTCACTGAAGCCTGATGAAGGAATAGAGAGTAAAACCACTGAGCTGGATTCAATTCTTGCTTTGCCACAAAATACCTTTTGTCTTCAGCAATTCTGAGTCTTGATTTACCAGTATATAGGAAAAGGGAGTCAAACTAAATAAAAATGAACATCCTTGCCACCTCAAAAATTCTACCAAGCTATTTCTTTAGTAGAAAGAATTCTGAGATTCCAGTCCTAACTCCAGTTACATATATGCTCTGTGATCTAATGGAAACCTTTGCAAGTCTCAGTTTCCTCATTTGTAAACAATGAAAGTATATTTTATCTGGCAGGTATAAGAAATTATGTACCTTTTATAAAACTGCCTTGTATTATGCCCAGAATCTTGTAGGTTCAATAATTTTTTGTTTTTTTTTCAACCTTCCCACTAGAATACTATTTTAATGATCTGAAGCTGAATTTCTAAATCAAAAAAGGACCTTGAAAGACAATAATATCTATTGTTAGGTTTCCAGAGTAGCCAAGGGCTGTCTGTGCTGACAAAAGCACTGGGACAGTATAGGAAGTTCCTCCTTTCTTCTTGTTTCATGCTCCACTTAGTAACTTATAGAATGAACTTCTTTTTTCCTTTTTTCTTTTTTAGAGATTTTTGCTATGGGGAATGTGTGCTCACTGGAGAGATGGAAAGTGAGAAATCACTCCCTGGGGGGATGGCCATGCTACAATCCCTTCTCCATTCTCCTCTCAGGATTTTGGGCACTCATGCACATGTGCCTGGTAAGAGTTTCAATCTGCCGGGTCTAGTACTCAAATCACAGTCGGCTATATGGGAGTCCAGCACCCTAACCACTACATCACCTGCTGGTCCCAACTCCCATCCTTTTTAAAGGTCTTAAAATTTGATAAGATGAAGAAGAAGATGGGGGTCTATAGCCTCTTTTTTCTTTTTTTTTTTTATAAAGAAGTATTTAATTTTATTTATTATTGTTATTATTTTTTAAAATAATTATTTCATTTAACTTTATTTATTATTATTATTATTTTCCAGTTTGATCAGAGAGAGAGAAAAAGAGAGAAGGAAAGTGAGAAAGCAAGCAACCAGGTCCAGGACTTGAATCACAGTTGGCCATGTGGGAGTCCAGGGCCTTTAATCACCTTGCCACTTGCTGGCCCCAAGAAGCATTTAATTTTATTTATTATTGTTATTATTTTTTAAACTTGCTATAGGGAACATGAAAGAGAGAGAGAGAGAGAGAGAGAGAAGGAAAGTGAGCAAACAAGCCACCAGGTCTGGGACTTGAACAGTGGTTGGCCATGTGGGAGTCCAGCACTCCAGCCACCATGTCACCTGCTGGCCCCTACAACCTGATTTATAAGCATATGTCCTATTGTGAATATAGCTGATATCCTAAACTATTTTGTCAAATCACATTATGTAATATGTTATACAAACTATGAAACTCACTCTGAATTAAGCAAACTCAACAGAATATTTGTTCTACTTTCAGCATGACTATGAAGTCTTTACATATCAGTTTTAGGAATGACTATTAATTTCTAAAAATTTAAGAGGAAGTTACATCCAAAAGCAAATCAGTTCACATTGTTATGACAGCCATAATGCGTGATTTAAATTCACTCACTAGTACACTGACCTTTTTGTCTTTCAGAGATAAAATATGACCAAATCAAATTTGTCTACATTGAGCTTAATCACAGAAATTACTAAGTCAACCTTTGATAGAAGGAAGGGATTCTTCCCCTATAGTTATTGGCTGGGGCGGCAGGGAGTCATTTAACTAGTAATACTATCAATTAGGTACAACAACTTCTAAAACACCCTGCAATTTCAGTAAAGAATTTATTTGGCAAAGACAAGCATATACATTAGTCAGTTTTTCAAAAGGCCTAAGAACTTTTCATACAGATGCTTTTTATAGACATAGTATCAAACTCTACAGAGCCTAATAGGGCCCAGGGCAACTGAAGTCAGCCTGAATTATGTATATACAAAATTAGGACAATAAAAATATTTATAAATATTCATACTGTGTCTGTGGGCTCTCTAAATTGTCCTCTTACCTATGAGAAACAGTGGTAGATGTAACAGAGTGCTATTACCCACTAACCCAGGAGTGTTATTATGTACTACCCTCCTCAAAAGTAAGGAGTCAGCATTTCAGTCATTTGCCCATAGGACAGAGCATTTTTAAAGGGCCCTCTCAAAGCAAGTAATAAGAATTTTAAATGACCAACAGCAAGTGTCAAAAATTGGCCCTAGGTTTTATGCAAATAGTAAAACTGCTTTCAGGAAAATGACTACTGAGTACTTCTAAGTCTCTTTAACTACTACAGTCATAGCCAAATAGAAAATGACATTTTAACTTCCCTAAAAGCATTAACAGTGTGGCATCTTAGAAAAGGCATAGTGGTATAACTGCATTTGTGTCTGTTATTTAGCAAACTCAGTGTGTGCAAAAAAAGAGTCAACACGGCAGGCCTGAGACTGTTACCCTTAGAAAGGACTGCTTGCAAGTCTGGTTGTTGGCAGATATGGGAACTTTAGTGGTAGCACCAGTCCCTTACACTGATACACAACTTCCCCTACGTGATAAGAGTAGCTCATGTACCTAGACTGTTTGCACAAACATGACTGTTTATTTAAACATCTGCTTTCATTCTAGAAGCCTGGTATTTTATACGTGCTAGGCTAAGGGTGTATATGTGACCAGCCCCCGGTATAAACCTTGGACATTGGGTTTCTAGTGAGTTTCACTGGTAGGTAACATTTCTTATTCAAATGTTATCACAATGTATTGCTGAAGGAATTAAGTATATCCCATGTGGCTCCACTAGGACAGGACACTAAAAATATTGTGCCTGGTTTCTTCCTGGCTTTGCCGTCCGTCCCTTTGCTGATTTTGCTTTGTATCTTTTCACCATCATAAATCTTAGTCAAGAGTACGACTCATGAGGTATGCTCCATCCTGTAAGTCTTCCTAGTGAATCCTGACTTGGAAATAGTCTGGGGGACCCTGACACCAAAGTGACTAGCCAATTATCCCTTTGGTGAATATTGAATATACATTTGGGAAAAATTAATCAGCTCTAGGATCTTTATTTTTATATCCTTCCATTTTGTACAGTGTATCTTTGAATATTGTTGGTGCTCATTAAAAGTGGAATAATATTTGCATTCTATCTGATGAAGCTAAGACTTTTTAAAAATTACATAAGTCATGGAATCTAAAGTTATAGTTTCTACAGCAGTTGTTAGTGATTACCTTATTTATAAGTATTATTTTTAAACACAATATTAACTTTTATTTTTGGGGGGTATATAGCTAGATATAGTTGCCATAGAAACCATAACGGATTCTTGTCATAGAGTAGATAGCACCAAGGAATAAAATTTTTTTTTTTGAGAGATTTTTGCTATAGGGTGCGTGTGCTAGCCAGACAGACAGAGAGAGACATAGAGACAGAAAGCGAGAAATCACCCCCCAGGGGGGATGGTCATGCTGCAATCCCTTCTCCTCCATTCTCCTCTCGGGATCTTGGGTACGCACGCACACGCCCCCGGCATGAGTTTTAAGCCACCGGGTCCAGGACGCGAACCGCAGTTGACTACGTGGGAGTCCAGCAACATAGCCATTACGCTAACTGCTGGTTCCCAAAATTTTAAGTCTAATTACAGAAACTCAGTACACACATTGCTAGGATGAGGCACAGTTAATGCAGAAATTAGAAATCTTTTCTGTCAACTGTGCATTTTTAAACCTTAACCTTAATATTGCATGAATAATCTGACATTTAAATACTGCCTCCTCTGTTTTTTAAAGACAAAATATGTGTAGGAGAGAATCTAACAAGCTGATTGATCATCTTGCTCTACATTTAAAAATGCCAACTTGAATTAAAATATTGCAATAGAGAAAGTACTTAATCTAATATTCAAACATATGTACTTTGGCAAATTAATAACTTGATTAATAAGTTTTGTTTTAATTTTGGTAAGTTACTGATAGATTGTAAATCTTTATAGCATAGTTTCAGAAAAGAAAATGTAAAAAAATCTAAAATGCTCCATAAAATAATATACTTTTAAAAATCAGAAAACACAATTCTGAATGAAAAGTATGTTCTTGAATGATAATTAAAACCATTAAAAATTTAAATGAGTTGAATTTTTAATGAGTTGAACAATTAAAAAAAATTTAAAAACTAGTTAAGTTTCCAATTTGGCTTTTAGCTACTAAACAAACAATATTTTTGCTGTGTGAATAGAGAAACATTTTAGTTTATATATGGGTGTTGTAAAAGATGGTTTTATTGAAAAATGGTGAATATTATCTGTATTTCTCATATTACAGATGCTAGAGATCACTTCATGACAATTTCTACCTCTATGAGTTCTGCTTTAGATGAGTAAAGAGGGCAAGGGATTGAAAAAACTTTGTATCTCTTATCCATATAGGGAGAGTTAATTCAGCACCTTTAGTTTAAAAACAAAGTACACCAAGCAACCTGTCACATATCTAAATATAAAGGGAAAAAAATCAGATACTGTAATATGATAAAATATGATAAAATTTTATGTTGTTATTCTAGCAAGGTGGATAGATACTAAATTCTTATGATTTTAGAACATGTGCAGATTATTGGATACAAATTATAGTTTTATAGGAAATGAAAAAACATTCATAAACAGCTGAAAAAAATTTTACCCTGTGTAGAATGACTGTCAAACACAGGCCAAGTCATACAGATAAAGTATATTCATTTTAAAAGCAGTTTTTCTAAGTAAATGTAAATTTAATTATGACTGCATCCTTGTCAGAAAATTTTATTTCTTTTATAAATAATTATAAATAAAGGCAAAAAAAATGTAGCAAATATTAGGGAACTTTGTCATTACTCCTACTTACATTATTTTAAAATATTACTATAATTTGTGCATTCTTAAAATATTCTCCCATTTGTTATTTTAATGTATTTTAGTTCTCTTGTCACCCTTCATATGACCTTTGGGTCTTATACTCTCTTGAAATTTTACATATTCACTTCATGACTTTAAAAAAAAATAACTACCTTGGCTTTAATTCTTCTCAAAAAACTCTCTTATTGTGAGTTCCATACTCTGCTGGAGGAAAATAATTACAAACCTAAGAAATCTGAAGCCTAGAGATCTATAAATTTAACAAGGACGGCAATGATATTTAATTATTTAAAATTAATACCACATTCTGCCTTTTCCTATTAACTTTATCAGTATAAATCATTCAACATCTAGCTTAGTTTATTTAATCTCTAAGAGGTATTTATTTTTTACCTTTGACATAGATGAAATATAAATTCTTCGAATTTGTGAATACTCATATTATATGCAATGTTTCCCATAAAATGTGGTAAAATACCAAGGGAAATCTTGTGATCCCTATAGACTGCATATGTTCCAGATATGAAACAACAATACAGGTGCTCCTCAAATTACGATAGGGTTATGTCCTGGTAAACTATCCTAAGTTGAAAATATTATAAATTGAGAATTCGTTGAATACTCAAATAAACCCCCTGTAAAGTAAAAACTTCCTAAGTCAGACCATTGCTGAGTCCAGATGCTCCTCGACTTACCATGGGGCGACAGCCCAATAGACCCCACTGTAAAGTTGAAAAATTGTTAGGTGAACCATTATAAGTTGGGGAGCATCTTGCTGTGTTGAGATGTGGAGTCTAGTGGTTTGGGCAGCTCATTCCATCAACTAAGTCTCTTGTTCCTACAGTCCAACCATGCAGCATCCTTGATTTACATTTGGGTGTTGGTAAAAAGGATAAATTACTACATTGTTAATACGAAAGGTACCTTATGAATAAGTAATATAAATTTTAAGCTCATGGATCCTGAGGGTCAGCTTTCACACTAAATATAGAGCCTAAATCTAGCTGAGATATAAAGAAATAGACTTTCTCTCTATTGCCTTTCATATTTTTCAGGTTGATTAGGGTTAGTTCTGGCTAAGAAGGTAACAAAATACTAAAAAAGGAAACATCACATCTCAGGGTGATGCAATATCAAAACTGATGCTCTATTTCCTGGTTATATTCCAAATGGGGCTATGTGGTCTTTGAAAAGAAGGATAAAGTAATACTACCACATGTATGAGTAAGAAGGAACAAATAAGGAAAACATCCCTTTCCATATACACTATCATTAATGTATAGAATACTTCTTTTCAGGAATGTTTAATAGCCTATTCTTTCTTTGCTACATGGTAGGAAGACTAAGGTTCCTCTCCATTGGAACTGATTGGTTTTTGTACTGTTTTGTTTTAAGTAAGAGAGAGAATAAAAAGGAAAAAGATATTTTTGACATGTCTGATCTTCCTGTCCCAAAGTTCCAGTTAGCCAAGATTACAAGCATATCACCACACCTAAACTCTTTGTCTTACAGTCTCAGCCACACACAGTGAAGTCCTACCCCTGTGCCACCATGGTTGGGTTGACTGTAGTATTTTAGCTAAGGTAAGAGTAAATGTATATGACCCTAGAGAAAATACTTTTGGAAGTAAAATTAGAGATTCAATGTGCAAAAGAAGGAAGGTTTATGGAGTAATTTACAAACTATAACATATTATAACATGGTAAATCTACTCATGTTCAAGAAAAATTTATTTTATTTCCATAGTTCCATAGTTGCTAAAAATCAATTGGAATTACAATCACAATTAACATGAACAATTCTGCTAAAGTGAATTTCATGAACTTCCATCTGAAAACGGCTAATTGATTTTATATTCCTTTCAATGTTACAGTGTTTGACATAATTCAAACAAGAAACCTCTCCTTAAAAAGCACAGGCTTATTAAAAACACCACTAAAATTTAATTTTCTCCATGGAGTTATCCACATGAAATAACTAATATTTATTTTTTTGAAGGAATACTAAGAATTATGGCTACAAGCCTATGCCTTATAAGTAATAAAAATACAAGCAATGGAAACTGCTTTATTATTTTGCTAATTTGTTGTAAAACTACTCTTATTTCTTAAAAGATTTCAACAATTCAATATTATGCTATTATCTTGAGTGGTAGGCAGAAGAGCAAATACTATGGATAGTTCTACATTTTTCTCAATTTAGAATAACATTCTGATGACATGATATAATTTCTACCTAGAAAGCTTAAAATTCATGTATAGAAATGATGGATAAGAGAGGAATAAAAAAGATGTATTACTTACCTTTCCAGAAACAATCTTTTCATAAATCTGAATTGGTTGGTCTGCAAAGAATGGAGGGTAGCCAGCTGCCATTTCATAGATCAGCACTCCTAATGCCCACCAGTCCACTGCCTTATTGTACCCCTGAGATAAACCAACATCAATGACAATTATTACTTAAACTACTCGGAAGAAAAGGAAGTCATAGGTAATTTCAAAATGTTCCAGAAGCAAATAAAAGACATTTAAAGTGGTTGCTGAGTAGCTATTCAGGATATAATTTTAAAATGAACAATTTTCAGATATTGGAATTGACTATTTGGGAAGATAATTACATATTCTTCCTAGAATCATTAAGAATAGTATAGACAGTTGAATATCCTCTACTTCACTGGGATAATTTACTTGTTGCTCAACAAGAAGTCAGTTAGACCAAATTTCTTCTTAAGGCTCACTCTAGGTCTATAATCTTATGAATCTAGTTTAGTATAACATACCTAAAAAAGGTGAAAAGCTTTGAAACAAAACAGTGGGTATCAGACCTCACAGTAAATAACGGAAGTGACTTCAAAACGCTTTACAGTACTGCAGTTAGAAGGGTGAATGTACAATCTTGTTCACTTCACAGGTTCTTGTTAAAGCTAGCTTTAATGTGGAAACTAATTAATGTAAACATTTATACTTTAATTTTTCTATATAGCATCTGTTTCTCATCTCTAAAAGGAATACAAAAAAAAAATTAACCCATAGGGTTTTGTGAGAATTATATCAAATAAAAGAATGATGTATAAAAAAATGCTTTGTGTGCTGGCTCTGTGGCCTAGCGGTAAAGGGATCTGGATTCTCCATGGCTGACCAGGATTGAAATCTTGACCCTGGCAGCTTGAAATAAATGCTAGGTGTGTATGCATGTGCACTCCAGATCCTAACAGGATGGAGAAATGGAGGAGATGGAATTGTGGCCTGACCATGTTCCACTGTGGGGGAGAAGGATACTTTATTCTCTCTCTGCTGAGTATACACAGCGCTCTGGCAATTAAAAAAAGTACTTTAAAACCTAATTTATGAGCCAGCCAGCAGTGGTCGTTAAGGCAACTGGATCCCACATGGCCAACTGTGCAGTTTGAGTCCTAGACCTGGCAACTTGGAAGACATGCTGGGGACATGTGAGTGCATGTGCCCAAAATCCTGAGAGGAAAATGAAAAAAGGACTGTAGCATGGCCATCACCCCTAGGAGGGGTGTGATTTCTCACTTTCCCTCTTTCTCTCTGTCTCTCAGGTAAGTGTGAGTGTCTTACAACAAAACAAAAAAACAACAAAAAGCTAATTTACAATTAAAAGGTTATGTTTAGTTAGTTTTTTAAAGAATTATTTATTTAACTCCATTTGTTACTATTCTTTTTTTTTAAATTTGACTAGAGGGAGAAAGAGAGAAAGGGAAAGTGAGAGAACACTAATTTGACTAGCGGGAGAAAGAGAGAAAGGGAAAGTCAGAGAGCAAGCCACGAGGTCCAGGACTTGAACCACGGTCAGCCATGAGGGAGTCCAGTGACCTTAACCACCACACCACCTGCCAGCCCGTTTTGTTTTTTATTTCATATTAAGTTTACCAAAAATCTAGAAATAGTTATATGATAATAAGAATAACATGTTGATATTAACACTTGTATAAAGTTTATCAACTATGATTATTGCCATTGGCACAAAAGATTATGGAAAAAAAAATCCAATGATCATTTGGAGAAAAATTAACTGACTTCTTTCCAGATCTTTGATCTTGCCCTAAGTCAACCCTCCATTCACCATCATCGCTGCCCACATTCCATCCCTTTGTCAACATTTGAGCTCTACAAACTAATTTTCAAATTACAAACTATATCTAATAACACAATAATATAGATTTTCTTTTTTCCTAGTTTGTTGTTTTAAAGGGAGAGATGATATAAGAGAAACAGCATTTTATTTTGCCAGTAAACATGGGCATTAACCTTCCTTTAACTCTTTGATTTCTGTTTTAAACTGTGTGCTAATGTTCTGTAAGTGTGCCAGAGAGTAGGTAATGCCTTAGATATATAGAATGAGAACAAATAAATAAGAAAAACACTAAATTATATTAAATAAATGGGCAAAGGACATGAACTAATAACTTACACACATAAACACACATGTACACAGCAAAATCATCAAATGGGCACTAAGCACTTGAGAAAAAAAAATCTGCTAATCAAAGACATGAAAACGACAAGATATTATTTACTGTCCTGCTAAGTTAGTAAATATTTTAAAAGTGAGACTACCCAGTGCTGGAGAGGGTATGGTAAAACTACTCTTCTATTCTTTTTTTTTTTCTTTTTGAGGGGTTTTTGCTATAGGGTGCATGTGTTCACCAGAAAGACAGAGAGGGACAGAGAGACAGAAAGTGAGAAATCACCCCCAGGGGGATGGCCATGCCACAGTCCCTCCTCCCCCATTCTCCTCACGGGATCTTGGGCACTCACGCACATGACCCCGGCATGATTTTAAGCCACCGAGTCTAGGACTCGAACTGCAGTCAACCACATGGGAGTCCAGTGATGTAGCCACTACGCCATCTGCTGGTCCCAAAACTACTCTTATACATTACTGGTAGGAGTGAAAATAGTACCATCTTTTTGGAAAACAATTTAGTAATATGCATGAAGAACTTTAAAATAGTCATACCCTTTCACTCAGTAATTCCATTTATGGAAATCTATCCTAACGAAATAATGTGAAATACAGAAAAAGCTTTATGCACGAAGATGTTTATCACAGTTGTTTATAACAGTAAAAATCTGGATAGTCAACAATAAAAGAACAGCAAAAAACTTTATGGTGTATTTGCAACAAGACATTGGCATGATATTTATATACTTGTAATCATGCAAGTGAAAAAAACCTGACACAGGGCCAGCTGGTGGTGTGGTGGTTGTGGCTGCTAGATCTCACATGGTCAACTCTGCAGTTTGAATCCCACACCTAGCAGCTTTGAAAACACATTGGGAATGTGCATGTGCATTCCCAAAATCCTGAGAGGAGAATGGAAGAGAAGGAATTGTGGTGTTAGCATTCTCCCGAGGGGAGTGCTTTCTCACTCCTTTCCCATCCCTTGGTCTCTCTCTAGTAAGTGCACATGCAGTGTACCAAGTTTTAAAAAAAAAGAAAAAAAGAACTACACAAAACTATAAATTCACTATGATCTCAATTATGATAATATGCCAAAAGATACATCAAAAAAGTTTTTGTTAAGAAAAGAATGCCTCTGGGTTGTGGGATTGTAAGATTTTCGGTCATTTCTTTTTATTTTTGGAGGAATTTTTGCTATAGCGTGCATGTGCTCACCTGGAGAGAGAGAGAAAGACAAAGAGATAGAAAGCGAGAAATTACCCGCCCCCCCCGGGGGTGGGGGGGAAGGTCATGCCCCAATCTCTTCTCCATTTTCTCCTCAGGGGTTTGGGCACACACGCACACAAACCCAGTGAGAATTTTAAGCTGCCAGGTCCAGGACTTGAACTGAGGTCCACTAAATGAGAGTCTAACAACATGACTATTATGCCATCTGCTGGTCCCTATTTGTGTGTTTTAAACTGCCAGGTCTGGGACTCGAACCTGGGTCAGCTATGTTGGAGTCCAACAACATAACTGCTCCTCCATCTGCTGGCCCCTGGTTGTTTCTTTTCATGTCTCTCTAATTTTCCACATTTTGGACAATGAAAATCTATTATTTTAACAATATATACACATTATTAAAAGTTTGGTGCTAATTTTGTGGTCACGTTATTTAAGTGTTCTTAAGAGGAAGATATGTGTCGAGCGCATTATCTAGATTATAAATGACTAAAATGTTATATATGGTTTGAATTATGTCAGATTAATCAGTAAGGATGAGATAAATAATTTTTTCTTTCTTTTTTTAAAAAAAATTACTTATTTCATCCATGTGAGGTTCATAGATAACACAGATAGAGAGTGGAAGAGAAATAGAAACCATAAGCACATGTGCTAGGAGCTACCAACAGGAGTCCCTCACCACCATCCACTCCAGTCTTGGTCGGCCTTGACTCATGAGCACATGTGTAACCTTTGTGCTCAGGGAGATTTTGAGACATGAACCTAGGACCTTTCTTTTCCTTTTTTTTTAGGACCTTTCTCATGTAGGTCAAGCAACACTACCCCTGTCCCCAAGAAATCTTACTTCTTTCCCCCTAATGTTTCTATACTCAAATCTTAATTATTTGGTTTGTGAACTATTTAGTCACCTGTCTTTTCCATTTCCCTTTTCTCGCTCTCAGTTGTGCCAAGCGATTGTTAATTTATCCATTCTGGTTTTTCCCGCCAAGCAGGATGGCAAGGGAAAAGGCATGAGAAACCAAACTGTTCTGTAAGATATGGTTGCAGTTTCTCTTACCACATCTCGCTATTTGGAAGAGAAGAACTGCCCTAAGTAAGCCTATAACGATGAGTGTAATAATACTATTAAACTAAAATTTAAAATCATTCTCACACACTCTTCTCATTTAAGCAGTAAATCTGAAATGATAGAACTGACAACTAAGGCAGCACACCATCTCTAGGTCTGCCCCTCTGTGTAATCCAGAGCAAGGCTTCCCTACCCTCCCAGAATTGGGAGCAATTATGATAAGACTATGTTCTTGGCTTTAAAACACAGATCAAGTGGTAAGATTTAGTCACACTATTTCTTTAAGACCCAGAATTAGAATTAACAGAGGTTATGGGACAAGTAGTGGACTAAATAATTATTCTTTAGTAATCATGCACAAATAGATTTAAATCATAACTTAGATCAAATAAGAAATTTTTCATTAGAAAAATAAACTGTTTTTACAAAAATCTACGGTGATGCATGACACCTATTTCTACTTCTCAGATATTGACATCATAAATATACCTTGCTCAGGATTATTTCTGGAGCCAAATACTCTGGGGTGCCACATAATGTCCAGGTTCTGCCTTTAACTCTTTTGGCAAACCCAAAGTCTGTCACCTACAAAGGAAAAAAAAATGTATTGTGAAAATGTATTACTTGTGAAAATGTATTACATCATAATAAATGCATTTATTGCACCCAAATGAAAGTTTAAAACTTAGGGTTAAAATTAAAACCATGAAAAATGATAAGAAAAATAAGTCAATGTAAATGAGGCTAACTCATGAAGGCCACTATTGCAGTTAATGAAGATTAAGACAACCAAGTTGGAAATCCCTTCCTCCACCCAAAACAAAAAAAAAGAAAAAAAAAAACCTTTTTTGCTCATTATCAAATATTCCAGATACAAGTAATAGAAAGTGAATAAAAGGTAAAAATCAAGTTTAAATAAAAAGGAAACAATGGTAAAATTCCTTAAGTCTGATGTGCCCTCTGCCACTAACTATACCATTAGAAGTGAGAAATGGAGAGAGCTATTGATAATTGTAAAACATGAAGCTACCACTCATTTCCTAGTAGATATGGAAAGAAGGCATTGCTGCCAGCCCAGTATTGGTAGTCAAGGGTCCTTTGGACACTATATTGTAAACATAGTGATAAAGCGAAAGGACTCTGTGAGGCGTCAGACTGCCCGTCCAAATTTAGTGCCTGTGAGACCTTGCTATGCTTTAGTTTTGCTAACCTTCATACAAGGACAATAGTGTTTATAGTTCATAGGATTATCAAGATTGCAAGAGATAATATATGTAAAAACATTTGGATATGCCTGGTACCACTGTGTACTCAAAAATTTAGTTAATATTAGTTTCTTATGCAGAAACCTATACCCAGGCTATAACTATGAATTTGAGAAATCTAAATAGGCTTCCTTCTTAATGGGTTTTCCTTCTCATAACAGTGAAGGAACTCAATTTAAGCTGCTAGGAAGAAATTATTGTCTCCCTCAACAACAACAAAAGAAATCCAACAATGACAAGGTTAAATATATACAACTTCTTGCCTAGTATTTTTTCAAATACATTATATACAATGTGCTCAAGTCATACCTGGATATAACCTTGATGGTCAATTAAGAGATTTTCAGGTTTTAGATCTCTGTAGATGAGGTCTAGTGAATGGAGGTACTCAAATGTTAGCACTATCTGAGCTGCATAGAAACGTGCATGGGGCTCACTGCAAAACAAACAAGCAAAAAAAGGTTTTGTGTAAAATGGTTACACATACTAATTAGTAGATTACACACAAAAATTAAAATGGGTAGAGATATTTTACAAGTGGAAAGTACTTTTTCTTTTAAATACAGGTAGAGAATTTGTTTCTAAATACTTAGTAAATCTCGAAATGTCTTTAAATAATGCTTTAGGACATTTAGAGGGCAGCATATGTTGAAGAAAAACACAATCCTAAAACTGTCATCTTATTGTAAATTATCATTGCCCACATTAGGATATATTGATGTCTTTGTAATGATGTATGAACTTGTAAGTGATTGAAAAGCAGTATTTCAAGTGGACTGTCTATTAGGGTCATTACTAGAATTAATAGGCACCATGTACTTTTTTGACAAATTTCAAATGCTTAGAGAATTTCACTACATAGAAGTTCTTTAACTGTACTAACCTGCAGATTAATGCCATTTTACTGATTTTGTGATAGCTTCTATTATAAAAATGACATATGCTCGTTAGAGAAAGAGTATCATAAAATATTGGTGAAGAATAAAGAACACCTATAATCTCATCCAGAAACTGCAGATATACTCTTGGCATGTGGATTTCCAAGTCCTCTACTATGCATGTTTAGAGACACAGATACAGCTTTAACCTGTATATTTGTATAAACATGTACAGTTATTGCATGCACAGATTAGGTCAACTGATAAATCAATAGTTTTGGTGTCACAACCTGGGTATTATTCCAAAAAGATATACCAGTGTCTAACTTGAGTTTCTAATTGTTCTAGTGTACTATTGAATTCTGCTACTCTGCCTGATAAATTGCAATGACTTTTGGAATTGCATCCTTACAGAACCATCTTAACTATTGATAGGATTTCCCTTATGATGGTTGAGATGAGTTTGATCCAGGAGCATCGAAAACAGAAATCCAAACCATTACATATTCTGTTCCTTTTGCTTGTCACTACATTGTCCATGTCCTAGCTTGCTCCACATCAGGAGCTCAATAAATCTTTGTTGGATAAATGAATATGTAAAGAAAAATACTTTTTGGGGGGCAACATTTTATAATACCATTTCAGCTTCAGCCCTATCCCAACACTGTAACACTATGTGGTATGTGAAATGACAAGAAATGAGAATATTGTAAACAGAGATAGGGAGAATCATCCTGTCATGGCAACATTTAATCTTAAACTTAGAAACATGTAACAAGGCAGGTCCCCCTACTGTCTCTGTACACCTATAAATATAAAATGCACTCTCCAGCTTACATTTATTTCCACACACTTGTGTTTCATTAGAGAAAAACAGATATTACAGAAATCTATAATCAAACCGTTGAAAGGTGATATAAAAATATTCTAAGTGCAATTTATTATTGGGTATTTCTATTAATGTTTAAGGTAGTGCAAGTTTTAATGCTGTAGCAGCTTTAACTCTTGACATCTGCTATTTAAGTAGAAAATCATAATGACTCCATTGATTCTAATTAAAGCTGTGCTAAACGTTAATGCATATTCTTGCCTCAAAGTTTCTAAAATGAGAGTTGGCAACCTTCAAGTATATATGTAGTGTGTGTGAACGGTTAGAGAGACAGCATCTCAGTGTGAATGATTTCAGTTGACTTGTTTTCCTCACAATACAAAGTTGAGTTAAAGGAAGAAGAATGTGAGGAGTCACAATAAAAGGAGGAAGTAATTATAGGAAACATTTCGACTATTTTTTGAGGACAGGCTAAGGCTGTGGTAGATCAGTGTTAAACTTTGAGTAACAATAGGGCAAATACAAGGATATGGGGACTGTTTGGACAAGGGGTAGTAGAAGAGGACAAGAAAAGATGAAAGAAAATGATCAAAGATAAACAGAAACTAATTCACACTAGCACAATGCCTGTCACATATTAGGTGTCTTGTGCATATTATTGCAGATCAATAAATATTTTTTTTTCTTTTTCTTTTTTTTGGAGAGGTTTTTGCTATAGGGCGTGTGCACTCGCCAGAGACAGAGAGAGAGAGACAGAAAGCGAGAAATCACCCCCCCAGGGGGGATGACCACACCACAATCCCTTCTCCATTCTCCTCTCAGGATCTTGGGCACGCATGCACACGCGCCCGGCATGAGTTTTTTTTTTGTTTGTTTTGTTTTTTTTTTTCCGGCATGAGTTTTTAAGCCACTGGGTCCTGGACTCGAACCGTGGTCAACTACATGGGAGTCCATAACCATTATGCTAACTGGTGGTTCCTAGATCAATAAATAAAGTTAAGCATAGACCTCTCGTGTTGCCCATTCCCTGGTATCATCTTGTGATCATCTGAGTCTATCGTCATCTCTTTATGAATCAAATTACCATCATAAACTCTGTCTGAATTCACATTGTTTTAATTATGCCATATTATAATAAACTAAACATAGTTGGACCTTGGTTCTTGGTTTTAGCTTTATTGGTGGTTATTAATAAATAGTAGTAGATTACAAATTATTACACACAGGTGAAGCTATCAACATTTCTAACCTAGTTTAAGAACTATGAGATCTTACTAGTAATAACCTAATGATAAAGTACAAACTCTTGAATTGTGAATATATTTTATAACTCAGCAATAACTTTAAGGAGAAATAAATGTGTGAAAAACAAATTTTTATAATCTCATTACCATAATACCATGATTTTAATTTCTATATAAATTTCTTTCTCATCTTTATCCTTATGAAAACTTCTGCCTTGGAGTTGTGCTATTATTTGTTCAGTAAATATTAATATTTTAGAATTCAATTAAGCTTGCACTTTCTAGCAACTCATCAAATAATGGACCTTCACAATATCTGCCAATGGTAGAATATTTATGTTGGTTTCACAGTTTCACAGTACTTTTTTATTTAAAATTCATGTATGGTGTGGCCTCTTATTAATGTTTTTATTAATATCTAGTACTTCATATAGCTAAAATATAGTTAATTAAATTAAAAGAAATGTTGGCAATAATTTAAAAATTTGGTTTAAAACAACACAAGCATATAAAGACCTGACAAGGTCCAAAGCGTTAGTTACCTGAACCTTCCAATTCTTCTTAGATGTGAAAACATTTCACCCCCAGGGACATATTCCATAACCATGTATAAATTAGAATTATCCTATGAGTAAATAAAAAGGAAATGAATCAAAATTTCGAGACCAAGGTAAAAAATATTTTAAGATTATAACCATGCTCAATTTGAAAAAGATAAATTTTAAATCCAACAGATTAGTCAGAGGAGTTTTTTCAGGCAGGGTTTTGCTATGTGAAGATCCTTCTGAATCAGTCCTCTGAGTAGCTGGGACTACAGGTGTGTGTTACCATCCCCAGCTCTCCGAGTGGGCCTGGAATCAAAGCCAGACCTCCCACATGACCCGAGCCTGCTGAGTAGCAGCATCCGTAATTTCTACTGCTGTTGGGTCCAGTCTGGTGTGTCCTTGCTCTTGTTCTTTCAGGGAATTCTTGAACAAGTAAAGATTGAGGTCATGACATAATACTATAGTGTATACAAAGGTATAACAAACTTAGAAAACAATGTGAAAAAGTTAATAAGAAAAATACATTTATGTAAAACAGAGTCTTAAGTCCGTAGGTCTTCATTTAAATTTTTAAAAAGTGGGAAAAAGTTAAAATATTTCACATGAGTCAATATTTCAGACATATGTCACTGGTAATTTCAAAAGTATGAAAAGCTTTCACTTAAAGAATAAATCCTGTACAATGTTATCATATATCTGAACAGTGAACACAGACCGGTTGACCTTGTATATGTGAAAAGACTAGAATACAAATTACTAAGTAAAAGAAGGTGAGCTTGTAGTAGAAAAATTTGAAAAGTATTAGGTGTGTTGAGTATATTTACTGCAACAGTGTAAGAAATGCTTAATAAGATATCTCTATATTTTTTGATAAATTGAAATATTTGATTTTGTAATACCATTTCATGATACTCATCACTTTCAACAATTTTCCCAGAGAGAATAAAACCCTCCTTTTTAAAAACAAAACAAAACAAAAAACCAACATTTTGCCAGAGGGCAAAAGTGCACTTGCCAGACAGAAACAGAGAGAGGGAGAAAGGAACCTTATGATGCACAGCCATGCTATCCTCCCTTTTCCTTCACCTCTCTCTTCTGGATTTTGGGCACATGCGCTCAGTATGTTTATCAAACTGCTGGGTCCTGAATTCTAACCATGTGGCCAGCCACGTGGGATCCAGCTTCCTTAGCTACCAAACCATGGGTTGCCTCCCGCCAACTCTTTTAAAATGTTATCTGTGTATCACATTTAATTGTATCAAATCTAATGATGATTCTTTTTTGTTTACTTATATTCTCCAGATTTGTTTTTTCATTGCCATAGGGTATGTGTGCTCACCAAAAACAATGACAAAAAGAGAGAGAAACCCCCAATGGACTGTGATCACTCCAGAGTCCTTTTTCCTCATTTCTCCATCCTATCAGGACTTTGAGCATGTACGTACATGTGTCTGGCATGTTTTTCAAGCCATCAGGACTGGGATTTGAACAGTAGTAGGCCATCTGGGATCAGGTTCCCTTAACCACTATGCAAAGGAGCCAGACTCATATTCTCCAGAATATGAGAGATTCTTATTTTAAAAGCTGTATCAGATTAAAAAAAATTTATTTAGATATTACTAAAATTTACCTTAAAAGAATACTCCAGTCGAACAAGAAAAGGAAAATTCACGGCTTGTAATATTCTTTTCTCATTCAAAGTATGCTCTATTTGCTTCAGTTTAACAACCTGTAATTGAGAGATAATATATTTTAATGTATATGAATAAAATTTTAAAGATATAATTTTTAAAGAAAAAATGTTTCCTATATTATAATGAGCTTAAATATGCAAAACTGCTAGATTGGGGTAAGGAATATAATAATAATCACCAATGAGGCTTATCAGACTCAAATGAAAAACAATAAAGAATCTAAATCTTGGTCTTAAGAAGGTCAATTACGATTCAGTTAAGAAAGAAGAGCGAAGTAGAAAAAAATAGATCCATAAAAATAACTTAAGATACTAATATGTGAAAATCCTAGTGACATATAGTGTACTAAAGGAGCTGGCCCAAATCACAGCAGGTATTGATAGGTATTAATTTTAAATACTTCATAAAATCAGTAAGGAAATTAAGTATTAAGAATACGTTAATACTTGAAAACAGCAGGTAGAAAGTAACATTTGTGTTCATTTAATAACACTTGGATAAATATAGATACAAATTCTAAAAGTTCAACTAGTACAGCCAGAGAAGAGGAAACACAAAATATTAACAAAACTACGCCTTTATCACAAAGAATTTATTTAGGACTTTTTAAAACGTGCTTCCTCTGGACTGTCTACTTAATAGAAGGGGGAAAATTTTTTCTTTAATTCATGAAGACCTTGAGTCTATCTGAATTTAAGAAAAAAATGGCCTTATATATGTGTAAATCATTAGAAGGTGGCATTGTTTTCTTGCTAGAAGCTTATTGTCAATGTGGGGCAGTCATAGAAGTTAAGAAATTGAACAGAAATAAGAAAGATAATTAAAGATATCAGCCATCTACTGGTATTTAAAATTGGGAGTATATCAATAATATTGAACAACAAATAATTGACTAGGAGTAAGATCTGTGTCCTAATCTAGGCCTTCTATTCAACCAGCTTTGTGACTTTGGAGCTGTCATTTCAACTCTGTATCTCCCCCCATAGGGCACACACATTCACAAGAGACAGAGAGGGAGGAAAATAAGAAAGCACTGCCCCATCCACTCCTTCAGGTATGGCCATGGTGCAAACCCTTTCCCTCTCAGAATTTTGGGCACGAACGTACCCAGTGTATTTTTTTAAAGAATTATTTATTAAGCTTTATTTATTTTTACTATTATTATTTAATTTGACCAGAGAGAGAGAGTGAGAAAGTAAGAAAGCAAGTCACCAGGTCCAGGACTCAAACCGTGGTCAGTCATGTGGGAGTCCAGCACTCCTATCACCACACCACCCACCAGCCCCCCAATGTATTTTTCAAGCCACTGGGTCTGAGATTTGAACAGCGGATAGCCATAGGGGATCCAGCCACCTTAACTACCATGCCACCTTAACTACCATGCCACCAGGTAGCTCCCCATTTATTTTAAAAAACCTATAACATGAAGTGGTTGGGTCAATAACATCCAAATTTTAACTACTTATGGAACCAATGAGTCCAAAATTATCACAATAATTTATATAATACTAGCTGAGAATTACCATTGCTTTATGCTTACTTTAGTATGTTATGATGTAGGGTTTTTTTTTCTTTCATTTATTTATTTTTACATTTTTCCACAAACTTTTACTTTACATAGCAAAAAATTTTAGCTCATACTCCATAATTCTTGACAGTTTACAGACAACTTTCAAAATTTCAAAATACTGAATTTTAAAGATAATGTTCAAAATATGTCTTATAATTTTGTATAATTTTATAACTCTTTAACAACAGAAGCAGTATGGTTTCCTATATATATATTTCAGAGTGCAGACACTCGGTATATATTAATTGAGGACATACAATGCCTCTCCTTCATAGCATGGCTTGCTTCACTGGGCATAAACAGTGTGTTAGCTGGTGAAATAGGTAATCAAAACTACAACAGAAGCTTTCTGTATTATAGTTCAAATCCAATTTTGTGTGTGGGAAAATAATTCAATCAAAAATAAAATTGAATCCAGATTCATGAATTGGCAAAGAAAATATGCTTAATTAAATTTTAAGTTAACTAATTAAAATATAATTTACTTTTACCTGATTTTATTCATTTATTTTATTATTATTATTATTATTATATTATTTTAATTTGCTATAGGGCATGTTTACTCAACAGAGAGAAACAGAAAAAAATCGAGAAAGCAAGCTGCCAGGTCCAGGACTCGAACCACTGTCGGCCATGTGGAAGTCTAATGCCATAACCACCACACCACTTGCTGGACTTCTAATTTACTTTTTAAAATCTCCTTTTAATTGATTTTTGCTATAGGGCATGTGTGCTTGAGGGGAGAGACATAGAGACAGAAAGCGAGAAGCACCCTCTCCCCCGCCAGGGGGGATGGCCACACCGCAATCCCTTTTCCTCCATTTTCCTCTCAGGATTTTGGGCACGCACACACACCCAACATGAGTTTCAAGCCATTGGGTATGGATTCAAACTGCATTCGACATAACCATTCACCATCTGCTGGTCTCCGTGATTTATTTTTAAATGTGCATTTCTACTGCATATAAGGCATAAAATAGGTGCTACAGAGATAAGGATGAAAAAGTGTCTGCTTTCATACTGCATAAAATCTATTTGGAGTCATGATGTATGGATATGCCAATAGCAATATATGAATAATTGCCAAATGAGAGTTAAGATGTCATAAACGTTCACAGGAGAAGATAATTGCTTGAGGCGCAATACATAATGTTTTTTTTGCAATACATAATCTTTGAGTCTGAAATTTTTTTATCTATAAAATACTGGTAATAACACCTATTTTAAAAGTGGCTGTGTGAGACCAGCAGATAGTGTAGCAGTTACATTGCTGGACTCCCACATAGTCGAACCGCAGTTTGAGTGCTGGACCTGGTGGCTTAAAACTCATGCATGTACATGTGCGCCCAAAATTCCAAGAGGAGAATGGAGGAGAAGGGATTGCAGTGTGGCCATTTCCCTGAGGGGTGATTTCTTGTTTTCTTTCTCTGTGGCGAATGCACACACCCTATAGCAAAAATTTCTCTCCCCCCAAAAAAAAATATATCTATTGATATACTTTTTAAAATAATGTTGTGCTTTTTGTTTTGTTTTTGTTTTTGTTTTTGTTTTTGTCCATGACTTTTGTCATTTATAAGAAGAAAAACTGGTTTTCTTATCTTTCTCTCTCTCTCTCTTTCTGTCTCTCTCTAGTAAAATTAAAAATAAATAAATTAATTAATTTAATTTAATTTAAAAAATAGTGACTGTGTGACATAATGCATGTGATATGGTTAACACAACACAGTGATTAACACAGTGACACAAAGTAAAAGCTCAGTAAATGCATTTGTTACATAATTTACTTAAAAAGGGGAGAGTTCAGCTTTGTCTTAAAACGCAGATAGACAGCAAAGTTTAAGGAAAGATAGAGGAAAAATCTAGTCAGGGATAATATCCAGAACATTATAACCTGAAGAAGAAACATAATACAAAGGTAAGTTTGAGTAGTAGTTCCATTTGACTAGCGTTTATGACAGTACTTTTAAAAATTTGTTAAAGAACTATTCCTAAATGACAGAAGAAAATTAACAAGTATTTCTGGAAATGTAATCCATGTTTCATTTTCAAAATTCACATCACATACATATATATATATATTAAAAATAATTTATATGTGACTTATTATTAGACTGTTTTTTAAAGCCAAATACTTGAGGAGTTATCAGTCCGGAAAAACAACCATACATCACCTCCTACCACACTCAGGATAGCACTATACATTCCTCTAACTGGCTGTAATTATCACAATAAAATTACATTACATTAGCTTTAAAATAAATGTTTTGTGTTTTTGTATACTTGAACCTAGAATCAAATTTCAAGCCAGTGGAGTACAGTGGACAGACCGCTAATGACAAAGGGTTTGAAAGTAGGCAGCACAGCTCTGACTTCATTAATAAACGATAAACATCATGAAGCTTCTTGAGTGAATGAGGAAAATAACATATTAAGAAAACTTTGAGGCTAGCCTGTGGCATGGTGCTTAAAGCAGCTGGATGCCATAAGGTCAAATGAATGGTTCAAATCCCACTCAGTGGCTGAAAAACATGCCAAGCATGTGTGCGTGTGTGTGCCCCAAATCCTGAGAGGAAGAATAGAGGAGAATGGATTGCAGCAAGGCGATCCCTCCTGGGGGGTGATTTCTACTTTCCCCCTTTCTCTGTGTCTGTCTTTGTTTTTCTTTGTGAGTGCATGCATCCTATAGCAAAACAAACAAAACACCCTTTTTTTGGCAGTGAGGAGGATGAATTAGTAGAAGGTAAAAAGTCTGGGGTTATAAAAAATAAGATGTTATTATGAAAGGCCAGATGATGCTAATTTGGGATCAAACTAAGGTGGTGGTAGAAAGAACCTTAGAGATAAATATAATTTTAAGGAAAAATAACAAGAAGTAAAGGCATACAAATCAGACAAACCCAGATCAAATTCTTGGCTCTTCTTACTGTATGAGTTTGGAAAACATCATTTAAATAGAGAGGTTACTGACACGGAAAAATGTGAAGACTCACTGATACAATATATATATCTTCCCTTCCCTTCCCTTCCCTTCCCTTTCCCCTTCCCTTTCCCCTTCCCTTTCCCCTTCCCTTTCCTCTTCCCTTCCCTTCCCCTTCCCCTTGCTCCCTTCCTTCCTTTTTCTCTCTCTTATTAGGGGGTCTATACATTCACCAGAAAGAGACAGACAGAGAGATGGAGAAAGCACCCCTCAATGGGGCGGTCCCTTTTCCTCCATTTCTCCATCTTGTGGAATTTTGGGCATGTATACACATGGGCTGGTATGTTTTCCAAGCCACCAGGACCATGATTCAAACCACAGTCAGTCATGTGGGATCTGGCTTAACCACTAGACTACCGAGCTGGCCTGTACTATACCTTTTTCTTCCTCTAATCACATATACCCTAAGGTGGGAAAAGCCAAACATTTAATAGAAAGATGTATGGTTCCATTATAAGACAGGATTATTGTGGAGAGTTACTTATCTTTAGCAATGCGAAGTGAACTTGAAAAAATTTCAGAATATAAAGTCTTTTGTCCTAATTGTGCAAAAATCCAGACCACTGGAATAATAGAAATGGCTTAAAATGACAGTTATTCTTTTGGAACAAAAAATTTGCCATGATTTATCCATGAAGTGAATGTCTTACAATAAATAAATAAATAAATAAATAAATGGAAAATAAGAACCTCCACCAATGCAGGGATATAAGTCACTTTCTTTCTGGGACCCAGTTACCTCATCTAGAAAATGAAGGCAAGAACTAGATGATCTCTAAGAGCTAAATGATGAGAATGTACAAATGAGGAGTGACGAGCTCAGCAAAGAGTTGAAGGGGCAGGCTTTGTGGGCAGCAGTAATATACTGGTCAAGAGAACCTGATCCCATGTGGCAACCACTGTTTGAATCTCCAGCCCCATCAGCCTGAGACATGCCAGGCAGAGTGCCAAAGATCCAGTGGGCTGGAGGACGGGAGAACTAGAGGAAGGGAATGCAGTGTGATCAGACCCCGTGGAGGGTGGGCCCCTCGCCCTTCTCTCCTCCTCCTCGCTGTTTGTTTCTCTTTTGTCTCTGTCTCTGTGCACTCACACCATTGTCATGAAACATGGGGTGGGGCGGGTTGAAGTTGCTAGATAAGAGTACATAGGGAAAGTACATAGCATAATACTGCTCAGTGGCTTTATGTTTCACCAACAAAATAAGAAGGGCTAGTCCAGAGCCTTGTGGTTAACAATCATTAAAGAACAGACACAGGAAAAAGCAAAATAAGACAGGAAAAGGGACACGAAAGAGAAGAGCTCAGAGAAGCAGGTGAAAAATTAAGAGAGCATGAGATTCAAAGGTCCAGGAACAAGACAGTATTTGTTTTTTAATTTGTGTGTAGGACATAGATAGAAAGAGAGAGAGAAAGTGAGAAAGTACTCCTCATGGGGAGTAGTGTGGCTGCAATCCCTTCTCCATTTCTGCCTCCTCTAGAAATTTTGGGAATGCACAAATACACACTTGGGGTATTCTGGGTGTTTTTCAAGCTGCCAGGTCTGGGACTCAAACTGCGCTGCTGGCCATGTGGGAGCCAGGCACCTTAGCCAGTCACCTTGGTAACTCTTGGCAGAGCTCTTTCAGTGGAGTGGCAAGAGACAGAGGACAAACATGGAGACACCCAAACACAGTTGTAGGCTGGAGAAATAATAGGAAGTAAGTGGGTAGAGTTAATAAACTCTCTTTTCAAGAAGCATGTTTAGAAAACATATGTGAACTATAGTAGTAGAAAGAGATGCATCATTAAATGTGTAAATGGTGTACTTATTTTAAAGACTTAGGCCAGTACCTCTTTTTATTTTACAGATTAATTTTGTTTTAATTAGAGTTGAACCGGAACTTCATACCAGTCTAACATTTTGCTGTCCAATATGGTAGGCTCTAGCCACACGTAATTTCACACTTGAAATGTGATTATTCTGAACCAAATGACACTCCAAACATAAATAATACAACAGATTTTGAAGATTTAATATGACAAAAGAATGTAATTACCATATTTTTATATTAATTACATACTAAAATAATATTTTGGGTGCATAGGGTTATAACATATATTATTAAAATTAATTTCAACTGTTTATTTTTACTTTTTAAAATGTGGCTATTAGAAAATTCAAAACTATGTATGTGGCTCATAATATATTCTATTGATTGCATTAATCTAGCTATCTGTAACCCTGACTACTGTACTGTTTTCTGCATATTTTCCTACCTAGCCAGAAAGTCATTCTTAATTAATATCCTTAATTAAGATTTGTTATTTTTCTTTTTCCCCCACTTAATTGTGAATGATTATAAGAAAAACAGAAATTGAATATCTAAAACATGAATATTTCAGACATGAGACATCCTGATTCACTAGGTATAACAACCAATATGAGATAAATACTTTAAAATTACTTTTAGTAGTATGTATTTCTTATCATTTTCTGTTTTAACTGACATTTTAAATTAACCAGATACAATCATATTAAGTAAGAGAGCTCCTATTGCAAATTAAAATAGCTAAAGATTAAGCAGTTGCATTTTTCTACAAGGCAGAATATGATAAAGATATTTGTTTTTAATGTATTGAATTCAATATATTGTTAGTAAACATATATCAGTACATATATATTATGTATAAACAATTATTGAAATAATAATGTACCACCAATAGTTAAAACTATGCATCACATAGTTAATATAAATAAGAATAAAAACCGAATGTAACAATACAATTATTTGACAGTATCAATGGTAAGTCATTATATTGCATCTGTTTAATAGTCTAACTGATAAAACTAGTTTATCCTGCATATAAATAAAAATACACTAACCTTTTGCTTATCTAAGATCTTCATAGCATAATACTGCTCAGTGGCTTTATGTTTCACCAACATGACTCTTCCAAATGAACCTGTCCCAAGTGTTTTTTTCCTTTCAAAATCTTCAAGCCCAGCATTATTCTATACACATATAAGAAAATAAAATAAAATTTAAGATGAAAATTTCTTATAAGTAGACTATGATAAATTACAATTGCTTTAGTAACACATAATCAGGAAAATTTAATTTATAACTATCTATTTAAAAAACAATATAAAAGGACTACTGAGATTTCAGGCTATTGATCATATTTCCCACCTGAGCAAGAAAAGATAATATCTGGGAAAAGCATTATATGGCAAAACAGAGTATAACAGTAATCGAAGGAAGTCAGACCTTCAGCTGAAGTATTAAAGGTCATAATACAATATGCATTTTTAATATTGAACTTAGTTCCATTTCATAATAGTTAAAACTGACTAGAAGTATGTGGACAAAGAAACATGTAAGTTATAGGGTTCCCAACTCCTTGCCACAGACTAGTTAGGAACTGGGCCACATAGCAGGAGGCTGATCAGTGGGGAGCTTCATCTGTATTTACAGCTGCTCCTCACTCCTTGCATTAATACCTGAGCTCCATCTTCTGTCAGATCAGTGGTGGCATGAAAGATTTTTAGGAGCGTGAACCCTATTGTGAACTGCACATGCAAGGGATCTAGGTTGCACACTCCTTATGAGAATCTAATGCCTGATGATCTGAGGTGGAGCTGAGGTGGTGATGCTAGTTCTGGGGAGCTGCTGCAAATATTGCATTATGGTGAGCTGTATAATTATTTCACTATATATAATAAAGTAACAATAATAGAAATAAGGTGCATAATAAACGTAATGTGCTTGAATCACCCCAAAACCATCCTTCATTCTACCCCACTTACTGTCCCCTGGTCTGAGGATAATTTATCTTCCATGAAACCAGTCTCTGGTGCCAAAAAAATTGGGACTTGCTGATGTAAGTCATATAGTCTTAGTGCACTTGAAAATAATTTTAATGAACAGATAAGCTGAGAAATTAGAGTCCTTTCACTGGCATTATCCTGAAGAAAGCACTGTCTTCTTTTTTTTTTTTTTTTTTTTTTTTTTTTTATAAACTTACAGAGCTATTATACATTAAAGAAGAATGACAGATCCTAGTGGCTTTCTCTCTCTGATGTTATAATAACTCAGTATTACCTAAAAGAGTAGCTAGAAGGAAAGAAGAGTTCTTCATTCCACAAAGAACCAAAAACCAGAGTCCCAGAACAATAACCAAACTCTTTTTTCTTCTTGAATAGATGTTCTGTTACAAGCAAACATCTTTGTTTAGCTTTGACTGCAGCATAGAAGCAAAGAATTAGAAGCATCAATCTATTGAATCTGTTGCTGCCACAGCAAAAAGAAAATTACAGTAATAAATTATGTGCTAAATAGCAACAAGTAGTAATTGCTGACCCTTTTGATTAATAGGTTTTCGTTACAAGGATCTCCATGAAAATCTCAGAAAAATATTTTCAAGACCCATCTTACAATGTTTAGCTTTTTAAAAAAATGCAATGCAAAATGATTCTTACAGAATGAGAAGTATGGTTAGCTATAGGGTTTACTGTAGCTTGATTTAATCTCCATTGCAAATCAAATGTTGCCTTTGAGAGCATATAACGACTTCTTACCAAATCATTATAGAGAGAGCAAGCAACTCTAAGTTTTACTTACAAAACTTGTTTTATCATATTTTAATTTCATACTTCCAATAATGTTAAATTGCCTGAATAAAAAAGCACTTATAATTCTGATTAAATTATTAATTTTATAGATTAATTTGTATTTTTTGGCTTCATCAGAATAGTTGGATTAGGATATTTAATGGAAAAAACTTCATTAACAGACAACAAAACATCTCTTTATGCTAGTCATTACTTTACTTTGCTTAACAAAAAACATGCTGTTTTCTTTATCTCCTTTAATGTCTTGTGTTACACAATTTCTAACATTTTGTACTCAAAATGACTAATGACAATATTTTAAATCTAAATCTTGGTAATGCAATTAAAACACTTATTTTGATTTTTTTAATACTTGGCATGGTGCATCTTTTAATTTTTTTAAAAGATTATTTATTTTATTCTTTTCATAAGAGAGAAAGTTCTGTCACATTGTGTGTGCTTTCTCATCCTCATAGCCAGTCAGGGTCATGGATGTGCATGTGTCAGGTCAACCAGGTATCTAAACCCCAGTCCTCCATGTGGCTCCAGCATTGCAGAGTGCTGTGCCAGTACTTGTGCCATCATGGCTGACCTTAGCATTCGTTAGTGGAAAAAACACTTGATATAAATCATGTTTGTGTTAGGGGAAATAAAAAATGTAATTTTTAAATGTAATTTCGAAATATCATCTACTATTAAGGCTCATTATTTGCAATTCACAAAAGAGTTTTTTTTTTAAAGTATAAATGGCTCTTTTTATATACAATTTTTACATCTTAGTTTAGATCTGAAGCACTCAATGTATAGAGTTTACCCAAAAAAAAGTGTTAATAAAGGGATTTCTGTATATGAAGAGACTTTTAAAAGTTCATTTAAAAAAAGGAATTAAAACATGAACTCCCTTTGGTACAAAAAATTTTTATGTCCATATGTAGGTCTTTCTATAATTATTTTCCACAAATGTCCTCAAGACCTTATACTTTGTATGTTGCTAACAGCCAAATATTTATGATTAAGAATTTAAAACTGCTTAATATGACTTAGTGCTGCAATTAAGAAAATAATAATTATGGGGCTAGCCCAGCTAAGTGCATGCAGAGGAAACCAGATCCCACATAGCTAAGCAGGGTTCAACTCCCAGCTCGAACAGCTTAAAAAATATGCTATGCATATGCATGCAGGTCTGGGCTCTTGAAGGGATAAAGAACTGGAAGAAAACAGATTGCAGTGTAAGCAGGCCCCGTTGGGAGGCGCACTCTCATGTGCACACATGTGCCTAATGGTATTAAAAAAAAGTAATAAAGTAATAATAAGTATGTTATCAAAGGCATAGTTCAAAATTAATATGATATTATAAAATATCAAGCATTTATCACAACTTAGAATTAGTACCAAAATTTACAATCCAGTACTATACTGAAAATTAGTTCCTCTTCCAATTTAAGTATACATTAAATTATTAATTAATATGGACCAGCAGTTAGCGTAGTAACTATGTCGCTGGACTCCCATGTAGTTGACCACGGTTTGCATCCTGGACCCAGTGGCTTAAAACTCACGCTGGGCGTGTGTGCTTGTGTGCCCAAGATCCCGAGAGGAGAATGGTGGAGAAGGGATTGCGGCATGGCCATCCCCCCTGGGGGGTGATTTCTCGCTTTCTGTCTCTCTGTCTCTCTCTGTCAGTCTGGCGAGCACACGTGCCCTATAGCAAAAACCTCTCCCCCCAAAAATATATTAATTAATAAATCAAACATTTGATTATAGTTGGAATTTCTATGGCAAAATTCCCATTTTAAGCATATGTTTACTAATGTTACTAAAAAATTTAAATTTCTAAAGTAGTAAATTACTTAGGCAGAAATTGTAGTTTTACTTAACACAGGATTTTTAAGTTGCAGAAAAATTAAAATATTTCTTACCGGAGGAGGATTCTCCCATTTTTTCAAAAAGTCTTCTTTGGCTTTGGCTAGAAATTCTTTCACTGAAATATATATAAAAACAAATTTTGTATTTTAAGAATATTTATAATACACATATGTTTTATATCACATATAAATTACTTTAAAGATACTGATGTCAACTATTGTTGTAAGGAAATGTGTATGATACACCAGACAACTATTTAGTATCTCTAAACAAGAAGCAAACACTTTCTCAAATTTCTAAGACTCTTTAATATTTTTCTATACAGAGATTACTTTGATCATTTAAAATCTAGTAACAAAAATACTGCTCCTGAAAACAACCCTGAGAGTAATGTAAAAAGGCTGGAAACCAATTTAGGAAAAATAGTGATTACAAAGAAGCAGCAATGGTATTAATAGAGCCTTTAAACACAAGAACTAAAAACATCTGGAGAATATAAACCTGTTGATTGTGGAATTTCAAAAATAATAGATTCTGACAGAGAGCAGTTTTCAGGTAAAAGAATTTATGTTATTAGATTTGCAGTCTCTCTACTTAGGATACAGAAAAGGAAAAAAAAAATAACACAGACTAACACATAAAGGACACTCACAAAGATTTCAAAACAAAACAAAACAAAGCATCATAAACCAAAAACAAAAAACCCAAACAGCTTAAAAATCTCATTCTAAATTTGAAGCAAAAACGAAATGCCTGAATGCATAATTTAAAATGAATATTAAAGTTAAGCAATTAAAACCAGATGCTTATGTATTAATCAATAATAGCCAAGTTATTTTACAGAGCTATGGTTTGAAGTTTTAAATTTGTTTGTTAAAGGATGAATCATTTTAAAATATTTTCCCTTTACACTGTTTTTCCACAAAGTTATTAATGATAGCTTCTGTTTACAACACAACTTCAGGTGTCTGAAAACAAATAACTTTTCTAGTTATAAAGAAGTTATGAAGAGATCATATGGCATTAACAAAATGTATTCTTGTTGCTATAGCTAAATATAAAACATGATTACATAAGAAATACTTATTTTACTGCTTCTTTTTATTCTGAATGTTCCCATATTTCTCTATTTGAATCTATAAATAAGTAAGAAAATGACAAAAACAGGACAAAACAGTGTTCAAATAGTAAAAAGCTAAAGTGGACAAAGTGAACTTGAAATGACAACTGATAATTTTTTCAGAAATTTAAGAGTGATAATGATGAAAAGACAAAAATGCAAGTGAGGGACTCACAAATTCTTTAAGATTTCTAATGACATAATAGTATTAAAGTGAGGCATTTAATATATTATCGGGCCAGCCAGTGGTGTGGTAGTTTAGATGGCTGGATCCCGCAAAGCCAACTATGCAGTGCGAGCCCCGGACTGAGTGGCTTAAAAAACACACTGGGCAGTGTGTGTGCTCGCACGCATTTATGCCCAAAATCCTGAAAGGAGAAATGGAGGAGAAGGGATTACTGCATGACTGTCCCCCATGGATGTGTATGTGTGCACTTTCTATTTCTCTTTGTCTCCTTTTCTCTCTCCAGCAAGTGCACATGCCCTTTGGCAAATTAAAAACAAAAAAAGCACACACACTATTTCCTTCTTTATTCCCAGTGTAGTAGCTTTGACAAAACACTATTACTAAACAAAAAGGCTGTTGACATTCTAAACATTTTGTGATTTCATTATGGTGATGACAAGCACCAAGGACAGACATTAGTTTTTAAGTAACAGTATGAATTTCTGAAGACATTATCTTAGTATATAAACAGTAGTTTATATTTTGCAGCAAAATACTCTCAAAATATCTATTTTAAGAAATCTAAGAAAAGTAATTTCCAATATTCAAATCTTCCCAATGTATAACAATCTCGTGAACCAAAACAATAAGTCAAATAATTATATCTAGTCATCCAAGTATGATCTAACTCCTCCAGGGAATGAACTGGGGATGGAGAATTTTTACATTTTCAGTCTAGGACAGTTCAACTCATTAATTTTGAAAAGTTAATGTGCTGTTACAAATAAAGAATAAGCAACTTTTGGGGGGTCATGGAGCAGCTATATCAGTACATGACACTGACTTGAAAATATTGGCTACAAAATAAATCAAAAGCATAATGTATTGCAAAATGTAATTGTGGACTTTAAGGAACAACTTGTGATTCCCAAAATACAATTCTGATTTGAAAAGGTATAGAGTCACAAACAAAATTATAACAAATATTTAGTTATTATTCATTCATAGAACTTGCAAGAGCAAGTTGCAGTGTAAATTCTTCAGATACCTGCAGTGAGTATAGATAATTTAGTGAAAAGGAAAAGAATCAGGGAAAAAAGAAGCATCCTTAACATCTCATTTCAGTTATTCCTATCACTTTATGCTAAGTGGATCTGGAGTTAAGAAAAAATAACTAATCAAAGAAAGGACTAGCAGTATTTGGTAAAGATAATAAGTTGAAAAAACAAAATTCCCTTTTCCCACCTAGAGAGGAGTCAAACAAAAATTTCAGGTACTACTTAGTTTTATTCACTAACAGGATATTCAGGAAGTTCTTTAATATACTCTCTGTACTCATCAGCATTCTATGTTTACAGCCAAGTAACACTAGAAAGTAAATAGCAGCTCTCAAAAGGTCTTATGTAAAATCGAGCGGAAATAGGTATTAATCAAAATGATAATTTTGAGAATTATTTTGACATATAAAGAAATTTGCTTTTAGTAAGAACAAGCGTTTACTATAAGGTCATTGAATAGTTCCATGAAGAAAACTGTTTCTGTGACAGTTTTCATATTATACACATAAATACAAAAGAAATCTTTAGCTATATATTCACTATTTAGATGCAAAGATGAATAATTCTTTGTAAAAATATATGTTAACCAAAATATACACTTCAGAAATATAAATAACAAAATAAAATTACCAAAAAATAAAATTTTTACAATATGCTGGGTTGGAAATAGCCCTAAAATAACAGGCAATCCAGAATCAGCGATTTTCCCTGTGAATTTTAGTATTTTTAGATAGTGGTGGAATTAACGTCTAAATGTTTTTCTCTGGTTATTTTTTAACATTTCTACCCACTGATATAAGGTGTCGTAAAATAAAAGGTACTAGAGTCTGATTTAAACATTATACTATTTTTATCTGGCGTTCCCAGTAAAGCTAATACTTTTAAGTTCTCGATTTTTTAGTTTTCCTATTGTGCTCCAATATAAAAGCCATATATATCTTTAATAGTGTTAATCCATTGTGAACCCTATAATAGCCACAGGTTTTGTTTTTGTTTGTTTTGAGAGGTTTTTCACTATAGGGTGCGTGTGCTCGCCAGACAGAGAGAGACAGAGAGACAGAAAGCGAGAAATCATCCCACAGAGGGGATGGTCACACCGCAGTCCCTTCTCCATTCTCCTCTCAGGATCTTGGGCACACACGCACACACGCCGGGCGTGGGTTTTAAGCACCGGGTCTGGATGCGAACGGCGGTCGACTATGTGGGAGTCCAGCGACATAGTCATTACGCTAACTGCTGGTTCCCAATAGCCACAGGTTTTGAAACTTGGCAAACCTTGAGTTAGAAAATTAGTTCTAATATCTCATAGCTATGTGATCTTGAATATATGTCTCCAAAGGATCTAACAATGATTAATAACTCTTCTTTAAAAAGTAATACCTAAAAAAAAAAAAATAAAAATAATAATAATAATAATAATAATACCTAGAGGATTACCCTGAGGAAGATTTTGAAGGAAGAAAGAGACTGATCTTTGCCAGCAAATAATAAACCACAGAATACCTGGTTGGCAGAACTGAGTTGGGAAGATTCATCTGTAAATTGTGTGCAGGGTGTTTGCTTCTCAACAGTTTGAGAAATTAACATGTAAATATTTTCTCAAAAATTTTTAAAACCATACGTCTCTGTTATAGAGTCACAAACAAAATTATTACAAATATTTTGAAAGTTATCTTTAAACTTTAGTTCTTATGGAAATTTTGAAAGTTATTTAATAATTGTCAAGAACTATGAAGAATGAGCAAAAATATTTTGATATGTCAAGTAAATGTGGGAAAATGTAAAAAATAAATAAAGAAAAAGAAAAATAATACCTCAAAGGATTTTTCTGCAAATATATCTTGTTCTGTATGGGGCAACAATGGAGCAAACTAAGTACTTTAAAAGTGAAAAAGATACACAAAAAATTAATTTATTTTCAGATGCAAACATTTTCACTTATATTTATTTTCCAAATAAATTTATTTTCTCTTCGGTTGGTATCATTTAAAGAATATGTTGACTGTTCCATTGCATTCTAAAGGAGAAGAGTATACTAAAGGAATCTATATTTTCCCCCAAGGTTTGTTTGCAGGAACTTTCACATTCACCCACATTCATGAAATGAGGAAAGAAAAAAAATGAAGAGATAATTTTTATGCATTTCTACAAGTGCATAAAAACACAGCTTAATTCTTTTTCTTTCTTTCTTTTTTAATGTTTAAGCCATAGAGCATTTGTGCTCACTAGAAAGAGAAAGTGAGAGAGAGAGGGAAAGTGAGAACTCATCCCTGGGGGTGGCCACACCACAATCTCTTCTCTTCCATTTTCCTCTCAGAATTTTGGGCAGGCACACGTAAGTGCCCAGTGCAATTTTCCAGTTGCCAGGTCCAAGACTTGAACCATAGTCAGCCTTATTGAACTCCAGCACCATAACCACTATACCACCTGCTTGCCCTACAACTTTATACTTATATCCCTGCAAAATATTTTTGAATGTCTTTATACATAGGACATAGCTTAAAAATCAGATTATGAAGTTCATTTTAAACATAAGGAAAACTGACTAAAAATTCAAGTACAGCATAACTTTGTTCCATATAATTCAGATAATTCTACAATGAATAAAAGTATTTCACTAACAACATTTGCAAATTTATTAGGCATTTTGAGGTACCATATTAAACTAGATTACTGCTTATCATAAAAAGAGCATGCTTTATAGTATGCCACTTGCCAAATTTTAAGTTTATCATTCAGATTCTTAAGAATAATTTATAAGATTCTTATAAAAGCACTAAAATTTGTATCTTAAATCTTTGTAAACAGATTACAACTATTCTAGAGGTTGAGTTTTCCAGTTTCTTTATAATTAGATAAGTTTTACCTCTCTTTTGTGATAAAAACACAACTTTATTTAACTTACATTCAATTTATTCAGAAAAACATAAAGGATACAAACAGGAAATAGAACAAAATAGAATTAAAAATCCCTAGAGTAAATACCCAATTAATATTAGCTGCTTCATTCAAAATGTAAGTTGTAAGTGTGTGTTTGTGTTTGTATTATTTAAAAAAAAAAAAACACATTAACCCGGGTAACCTAATTGAAGTGGTGTATATTAATCTGTCTTCTGTTATCCTGTACATACAACTTCTACTGCTTCATGGTGCAGTTTCTAAAATATCACATAAGAAACTGTGATATAAATCATTTCTGAAGATAAAGTACAACATAAAACTAAACAAACCATTTCCTTCAAAAATATTTTACTAACCCAATATCCTTTTTAAAAACTTGCAACAACCAAAAAATGTTTAAAGGCAATATTTATTTTATTAAAAAGTGTTTGCCTACCATATATTTCTGAAGAGGAGCAAGCTTGTGTCCAAAAAATAAACAGTGGTTAAATTACACTCATAAAATCAACATAATAGCATCAAGTTACCTATATACATCATCTCAGAATATTATATACAGAAATAAAATGTTAATACAGAAATTCAATTATTTGACTGCCATATATTCAAATAGAATAGTTTAAAATTAAATGGTAAAGAAATAAAATCAATAACTACTATTTAATTAATCAATACCATTTTAATTTTCCTTAAAACAACTAACAAAAACTAACTCCTCATAACAACAGGACTAATATTAAGAAGCAAATAATGAAATAAAATTTCCTGAAACGAATGCAACACCATCTCAGTCAAATTCTACTGTAGGAGAGATATTCAGTTATGTTTTATTTACTTCCTTCTGAAAGAGATTAGTGTTTTTCAGGCATTCCATTTCCTTGGTGTTCGTTTAACACTCTTTTCAATAACATTTATTGAGAACCATTTAATGTCAGATACTGATCTGGACTCTGAATACTACAAAAGTAAACATCTCCACTGTTAAAGAGATGAGAAGCTAAAGGTGGGACAGATGAACATTACAATGAAGTGTGACAAGGATTTTAAGGAAGGCAATCATAAGGTGTTATGAGATTTTGAAAGAGGAAATTGTTGGATATTCGGGTAAGGTATAATGACTTGTAATAGCTGAACACAGTGTATGGATTGACAATGGCAGTAGGAGATGAAGTGCATTGGCAAGCAGGAGCTCCATGAAGAATGGAGGTCCTTTTTTTGCCAAGGTGATGGTTTTCAATGGGTGGGAAAGAAGGGGAATAAACACAGTTCACAGTTGCTCAAATATTTCTTCTGGGAAATAGAAGGCAAGATTACTTGCTCAGGAGAAAGGAGTCGGATGGAATAATGACAAGTGATAAGGGTTAGAGGCCTGAATTTTTTTTTTTTTTGTGAGGATTTTGCTATAGGGCAGACAGACAGAGAGAGACAGAGAGACAGAAAGCGAGAAATCACCCCCCAGGGGGGATGGCCACGCCGCAATCCCTTCTCCTCCATTCTCCTCTCGGGATCTTGGGCATGAACACACATGCGCCCGGCGTGTTTAAGCCACTAAGTCTGGGACTTGAACCATGGTTGACTACATGGGAGTCCAGCGACATAGCTGGGTATTTTAAACCTTGATGGCTATCTATGCAGGGAATAAAGGAAAGAGTTATTCCTCTAAAAATGTTCTATTAAGGAAAGAGAAGGTATTAAGTACTGCAAGCAATGATACATTTTAAATTTAATAGCATAAAATTGTTACTAAAAATATTATAGTTCCTGTGCCCCTACTCTCTTGATAATTAAAGTATTTTCATCTATTTTCTTTACATTAATGAAAGTACTAAAGAGGATGAAAATTGAGGTGAATTATCTATAAAAATATCAAGTTTTATCCACAAGTAACACAAGAGGACAATCTTTTCCACAACCTCTAGGAAGTGTAAATCTAATAGAATTTATTATTCTGTCTTATGCAATCCCTAATTCAAACACCCAGCCCTCCAGAGCTCTATATTAGGTATTTCTAAAAACACCCTCCCTTCCCACATACATACACTGCACAACAAATACTTTCAGTAAACAGAACTCATGGGAAAAGTAAATATAAACTACTTAAACTGTCACAAAATACCTCAGAAAAATTCAACTTATAACAATCAAAGTAACAGAAGTTTCTGTAAAAAGTAGTTTCCTACCAGATGCACCTGATGATTTGCGTGCTTGATCAAAAAGAATAAATTTAACAGATTAAATAACATATAAAATAACATAACCACAAGAAGTTACACATCCATATACATATATTAGTATTATCACACATAGAAACATAATGAAAAAATACTTGGGCATACATATTAAAAATGTTTTATGTAAGGAATATAATAAATTATTGTGATACATTTTATTTAACCAACCAAAATGCTGCTCTGGAAATATGTTAATAAATTATCATATTCTATTCCTTTAGTCTGAAGGATAATTGAGTTTCTTTTGCTGAAAGGGCACTTTGTTTGCCTCACTATATATACATTTAAAACATGTTCATTCAAAGAAAATTCACTATAACCTTAGGAATAATAAAGACAACTTTAGTACTGTAATTGTATTTGTGCAGTTTATTGGATAGGACCATGTCTATTTTTGATTTCTAAGCCTTCCTATGAAGACTAAAGTCACACATAAATGAGTATTTAAAAACTTAAATTAGTTGCATTTTCTATTACAATATATATTTTACATTTCTTTCCTCTGTATTTTATTGTTAATTAATCCATTATCAAGACTTGGTTACAAGTGAACAGTACAATAGACTATTACTAAACTGTGAAAAAATAAAAATTTTATTACAACTATTTATATGAAAAAAACATAAAATTTTGAGACATATTTATTTAAATAACCAAATTCTAGAAAGACTAGCATAAAATTCTCTCTGACTGGTATCTATATGAACAGATGGACACTATGAATCCACACAGTATATTCACAACTAATTACACGTGTTTGCATGCCTCTCAATTGGCTCTCTTAACTAGCAATGCTGTTCATTTTCTAGGTCATCCAAGACATGTATGATTGGAAATATTTCTTACAAGATTTTTTAAAACATTTTTACTATTTAATTTTATTTATTTTTATTTTAATTTACTACAGTGCACATGTGCTCACCAGAGAGAGAGAGAGAGAAAGAGGAAAAGTGAGAAAGCAAGCTTCCAGATGTGGGACTCAAATCATGGTTAGTGATGTTGGAAGTCCAGCACCTTAACCAACATGCTACCTGCTGTCCCCTCTTAACAGGATTTTCTAACGACAACTTAAACTAAATTTATAGTCATAAAACTAATGACTGAGGCAATCTTTGAAATGTACTTTACTTTTTTAACTGTTCACTGAGGCATATTGTTATAGAAATATTGTATCTATCATAAGCATATATTCAGAATTTTCTAGACAGTTCTAAATTCAAATACTCTTTTTATTGCCAGAATGTGTAGAGTTAGGAGCAGATCCCTAGATAAAGAGAATGTACATTATCAACTAAGCAACAAAGGCTCAATAAATAGTTAACTTATATTGCCATCATTCTTAATAATCCATCTTCTCAATAAAACATGCTATCTAATTTTTTTTCTAATTTTTTGTTAATCTAAAGAGTATGAAATTGTGTCTTTTTGTTAAAGATTAAGTAAATATCTCTCAGTACAATTTTATAATTTTTACCTTAGAGTTTTTAATTCCTCTTTTACCAGATTTATTCCTAGGTTCTTTAGGGCTTTGGTGCTATCGTAAAAAGGAGATTTAAATGTATGTATGTGTGTGTGTATGTATATATATATATACATACACACACCCATACACACATACATACATACATATAGGGACCAGCAGATGGCATAATGGTTATGTTGCTGGACTCCAATGTAGTTGACCACGGTTTGAGTCCCAGGCCTGGCAGCTTAAACTCACCCTGGGTGCTTGTGAGTGAGTGCACAAAATCACAAGAGGAGAATGGTGTGGCAATCCCCCCAAGGGGGTGATTTCTCACTTTCTGTCTCTCTGGCAAATGCATGTGCCCTATAGCAAATATCTCTCTCTCTCTAAATATATATATGTATCTTTTCTGGTTTTGCTTCATCTTTTTTTTTTTTTTTTTTTTTTTAGAACACAGCTGATATTTACATTGTACCTGGCAGTCTTGTCAGAGACTCTCTTATCAATTCTAAAATCATATTGGTAAATTCTCTTAACTAGTCTATCTGGACAATCACACATTACCTGTTAATAAGGGCAACTTTGTTTTCTACATTTTTTTCTCATCTTATTGGGTAGATTATGACTAACAGTGTGACGATGTACAGAAACAATGACAGTGGCATCCTTTTCCTATTCCTAACTTCACAGAAAATGTTTCCAGTTTTAATTTCCTATAGTTTACGTGTAAAACTATACTAAACTTAATAAATGAATTTAAAAATATTTCCTCTTTTTTAATTCTCTGGAAGTTTTGTAGAAGATTGAAATTTTTCTTTGAATGTTTTCTAGAATTTGACAATACAACTGTCCAATCCTAATTTTGTTAAGCATTTTTTTTTTTGGAGAGGTTTTCGCTATAGGGAGCGTGCGCTTGCCAGACAGACAGAGAGAGACAGAGAGACAGAAAGTGAGAAATCACCCCCCAGGGGGGATAGTCACACTGCAATCCCTTCTCCTCCATTCTCCTCTTGGGATCTTGGGCACGCACGCACACGCGCCCGGCGTGAGTTTTAAGCCACCAGGTCTGGGACGCAAACCGCAGTCGACTACGTGGGAGTTCAGCGACATAGCCATTACGCTAACTGCTGGTTCCCATTTTGTCAAGCTTTGAATAAAGATTTCAATTATGACTCTATTTATTTAATAAATATAGTTCTAATGAATTATTTTAAAAGAGTTTTATATGAACTAACCATTGGTTTTTATGTATCTTTGTTTTATTTCTATGTGTGTACATGTACGGGTGTAGTATTTTAGAGTCTCACCATCACACAACCTCTGCCTCAGCCTCCTAAGTAGATGGGACTAAACATGCACACTATTGTTCTTGTCATTTTGGGGGAGGGCTGGGGATCAAACCCATGTGGCCCAGTTTACTGATAGCAGTGTTTATTGTGTGCTACCATAACTGGTCTTCTTATGTATCTTTATTTCCCAGTCCACAGATCTTTGTTCATGTCTTTATTAATTTCTTTCTTCCTTGATTAACCACATTGTAGTTAACTTCTTTACTTGGATAATTACATCATGAATGTCTACCTCCTTCCCTAATGTAACCATTTAAAAAATTATCTCTAAATTCACTCTGGCTGCATTACACAAGTTTTGATATGTAGTTAAATTTTAAATCTGAGCTAATTCTTGACCAGTGAGTGGATTTTTAAAAATCTCTAGATATTTGTATTTGTGTGTTTGTTGATTTAGTTAGTGAGCATCTTATTATTGATTGAACTTAATTATCCTGTGGAAAAAAGCTGAGGCTTATATATCAATTCTTCAAATTTGTTGAATATGTTTAGTCATATAATCAATTTTACAAGTGTTCTATATATGTCTGTATATCCCCCAATTATTGAGTAAGAATTAAGAATTGTCTCTTACATATTATAAATTTTCCTTTTAAACAGGTCATTTTTTTTTTTTAAGAGAGATTTTTGCTATAGGGCATGTGCGCTTGCTGGAGAAACAGAGAGAGACAGAGAGACAGAAAGTGAGAAACACCCCAGGGGGGATGGCCACGCTGCAATCCCTTCTCTTCCATTCTCCTCTCAGGATTTTGGGCATGCACGCACACATGCCTGGTGTGAGTTTTAAGCCACCAGGTCTGGGACTTGAACCAAGTCCAACTACGTGGGAGTCCAGTAATGTAAACACTATACCATTTCCTGGTCCCTAAACAGGTCAAGTCCTTGTGGCTTAAACTCACTCCGTGTGTGTGTGTGTGTGTGTGTGTGTGTGTGTGCCCAAGATTCTGAGAGGAAAATGGAGGAGAAGGGATTATGGTGTGGCCGTCCCCACTGAGGGATGATTTCTTGCTTTCTGTCTGTTTCTCTCTGTCTTTCCAGCGAGCGCACACACCCTATAGTACAAATCTCTCTTAAGAAAAAAAAGGAGAGAAACATGCCGGGCCAGTGTGCACGTATGCTTCAATCCCCAGAAGGATGGGAGAAATGGAGGAGAAGGGATTGTGATGTGACCACCTCCTCCCCCACTATGGGATGATTTCTCACTTTCTCTCTCTCTCTCTTTCAGGGAAACATATGTGCCCTCTGGCAAAACTTAGAAACAAAATGTAAAGAAGGAGTACACATAAACTCTGAGCCCATCAGGGTGACTAAGCTCTATCTTATACAAGCAGCAGAGAGAACTTGTTTTATACACAGCAAGGATAATAATGCAGATATAAGAAGAAAAGGGAAGAAGTCACGCGATCTAAAAGGGAAACACTGAGAAAGGTCCTGCTAGGATTTATGTCAGCTTTCCAAACCCCAATTCTACTCCTTGCTAAAGCTCACCCTACTTTTTACCTTTGAGTTCCATGAGATAACTGCATCCTGATAATATCTGTAATTTTTTTCTGCTTAAGCCTATGAGAAGGTTATTATTTTTACCAAGACAGTTCAATTCACTTTTAGAGGGGGTTCTTTTAGTATTTTCTTCACAAAACTCACTTATTTAACAAGAACAAAAACTTCACACAAAGGGTCATGAGTAACAAAGCAAAACTCAGAAAGTGAAAGTTCTTTTCACACTTAGAAACATTTTTTAAGCTACTAAAAAGATAATTGATACATCTTAATTTTTTAATCACTTTAACTGATTTCATACTACAAAGATGATGCAGAAGTTGATAAGCAAACACTATGATTATTCTATTGTCTGAACCAAAAAACAAATCAGTATGCACAACTGATATTTGTCATTGAAAAATGTTCAAAAATGTAAAAAAAGTGAATAATACACCATTTATTGTACAATAATTTATGGGTTCCTTATAATGGTATGGGGTATTAGGGTAACTACTAGAAACACAAAGATGAATAAGGCACTGTTCTTGACTTAATAAGTTCCAAGTTTAGAGATTAGAAACTGACATGGAGATATATATAATAATTGTGATACACTAAGTTTGCTTTGAGAGTAAAGAGAAATCATCTGATTCTATAGAGTCTTTGATACACTGAAAAGTATAATTGGCTCTCAGAATTTTTATAATGAAGAATATGAATATGTAAAGGTAGCAAGGAATTAAATTAAATGTAGTATAATATGGTTACCTCAAAACTTATGAAAGATGTAAATAAAAGCCTGACTAGTAGGCCACTGATCTCATATGCCCTACCAAGACAACAGGAATAATTGAGAGTTTGAATGCTGGGTTAAGAAATGGCCATATTTCCATTTTTAAATTATAATGTGGAAAATGGTCTAGAGGAATATTAAACTGGAAACTGGGAGACCAGTGAGGTGGTTTTTATCATAGGACTGAGAAGAGATACAGAACACTTGATCTTAAAGTATTCCCAGTGTTGGTGACTTCTGATATAGAATTAATAGAACGTAATGACAGAGTGCATGTCTTTGGGTACAAAACAAGTTAGAAATGACTCCAAAGATTCTGTTTTTAACTTCCTGAATAGGCAGCAGGATCATTAACAGAAATCATATTCACTAAAAAAGGAAATGATTTGGGGATGGATAGAGAAAATTTACTTTTGAATTAAATTGTCAGGCAATGACTGAAGATATAAGCATGGATGATATCATTCAGAGAGAAGGTAGCATTTTTAAAAGGTAAAAAGACAGAGTCCCAAAGAAAATTAACACTTAACTGGCAAGAAGAAGAAAAAGAATAGCTTTATAATAGAAAAGTACCACATACACATAAGTACCACTTGTATAGTTATAGACTTAGAAAAAGGGACTGGCATTTGCTTATTTTTACAAATGAAAATCACACCTCACTTATAATGTTCCACATTTTAAAATGGCTCAGGCATTTAACCATTTATGAGATGGGTAAAATTAGTTGAAATTAGACAATCCTGAACAAGGTGGAATGTTTAGCTGTGATTGCTCTGACTTCTGTGGTAGAAAAAGGCTATCAAGGTAGGCCAATATGATCGAATACAATAAATACTATCTACAGTATTACTGACCCATAGCTTTTTTAAAATAAAAATAAAACAATAGAGAAGTAGCAACAACTTTCTTCAGCTAAAACCAGTACATCCTATCATAAAACCTCTTGAAATGAGCGTGGTTGCTTAAAGATTCTAGATTATGTGCCAAACTTTCAAAGAGAAAACACACATTGGCCTGATTCACATAAATAAAAGTATGATAACCAGGCATATTCGGTTTTTGACAGCCTTTGAAATATTAAGGAATGTTAATATGTTGATTTTGTAATATCAGTACAAATATAAAACACTAGATCAGAAAAATCAACTTCGATAACAGGGTGAAAACAATCCAGTTAATTCCTAATATTTTCCACACAAAACTGTTCCTTTAATGCTTATATCATTCTACAAACAAATGTAGAACAATGTTGAGGAAGGTTTTGTTGTGCTGCTGCCAGATAAAGAATATTTGTGAGAATGAGGCATTCTCCAGTTTCAGAAGAAAAGGTTCATTGACTTTTGAAATCTACCATCATACAACAAAAATCAAAGTCTCTCAAATTCTGAATTCCAATTTGAAACCTTTTGCTATATTACTGAAATGTCTCCTAAAATGATCAGATTAAAGGTTTACTTCTCCTATCTTTTTTAGCTAAGTAAAAAGACACTAATGAATTATGCTCTAAGCAAATATTTCTCACTCTAACAACAGGATATCTATTTTTAGCTGCAGGTTTGGCTTGAAGTGAACAGTTTTCACCCTGTGATAAACTGCAGTAAATTCTGTAGTATATTTTCTCAAAAAACCCTTTTGGAAATGTCTAGAAAAATATAAATCATTATAATGACAAAGACACTAGTCACAAATGTACATATTTCACCCAAAAACCTTCCTTAAAAATTTTAACAAAGCCTCTCAAACAAAAATACATGTTTATTTCATCATTAAGTCCCTATTTCTCAATGAATTCTAGTTCAAAGCAACCAATAAATAAACAAAATTCTGGTAGCATCTTATTTTAACATTAGTATATAAAAATATAATAAAAATGAAGCTAGCAAAATTAGTGTTAGGATGACTAAGCTAATCAAAGGAAAATTAAACTGATTATATTCAGGCTCAGATTTTTAAAATTATTCTTATTATGGTAGATCTTTCATTCACTAATTTACAACACAATAACAGTGCCTAATTAATACAATAAGTCAAACCATTAAGAAAATTAGAAAACGATGATTGGTATTGACTATTAATAGTAGCATTGTTTACAGTTCTTAAGGGCTGCTAAAAGCAATTTACTATAATACCTAAATGCAAAAGCATTAACACAAAATATAATTCACTGTAGCTCTGGCTTTATAATAGTCTCTTTAAAAAGATATTTTTCCTCCTATAGTTAAACATTTTTAAAAAATACATAGCGGCAGAGTCTCAGAGAGCATACTTACCACTCATGATGAAAATCAACCCTTCCAAAACATATTGCTCAAAACAACAATCCAACAGCAAAGGGAGTTATGCTAATCTCTAGAGGTAGAGGAACCGATGGTGTAAACACATACACTGGAACATGCAGCACAGAGAAAATGAAAAGAGCTTTCTTTTGTTTTAAAAAGAAAACCCCCAGAAGCAAAGCATAACTGCCTAGCAAGAGGTATCTTTGGTAAACATCCGATTAATGCCAAAGATATATGTATATATAACTAGATTTCTTTCAGGCTAGTTATCCTAGCCTCCTTCATATACAGTAGAACAACTCAAAATGGCAGGGAGAAAATGTTCAAACCAGGATGTATAAGATGTTCTCAATTATATCAGCATGAGTTGTTACCACGGCAACATTAGACAAGAATTATCGGTTCACTTGTAACCAAGGAGTGGCTTTTCTAAAGCTTTAATCAATCAAGACAAATAAAATATCTTTTTATTTTAGAACCATATGATGTTTAAATGACCACGTTCCTTAAATTTAAGCACTGATCTATTCTTTATGCATCTTCCAAAGATATTTTTAAAATGCTGTTTTCTTCAAATACTCACACAATCCCATGTTGAACCTGGCAAGGAACAAACAGCAGAATGATTGCACCTAAACGTCTTTCAATTACACCAGCTCTTACACAGCTAGCTGTGGACCTCACTGATATTAAAATGCTGTGTGCTGTTGCTAGTGACTATTGGCGATGAATCTTATTGCCCAGATCGCTGATAGCTTTCATTTTTCATGAGCCAGAAAGCTATACTGCAGCACAAATGTTAACCATTTAAACATTCTGTATTATGGAAGAGATTAAAACATAATACTACACATAAATGCACTTATAAAGAAGAATAACGAAACAACTAATTTATAAACTCCCATTAAATGCATCATTACAAACACTGTCAGATCCCATCCTTGTGGTATACAAAAGAAGGTAATGAAAAAAAAAAAGTTATTGGCAATTATTATTGAAGTGTAAAATTCCTCACATCAAATAGGATTAAGATGACAGATTGTATAACGAGGTGAGCAGACATGTGAATAGACTATTATGATTCTGACTCCCAAAATTTGTAGCAAAATGGTACAAAGGATCCATAGGATGGTCCCTTCAGTGGAACTTCAGCAAGTGAACTTGCCATTTTTAAAAGCTGCCAGGTGAGGCAGGACTTCTGGTAATGGAACAGTAAATCAGGAAATTGCCTCCAAAAAAAAAAACCTAGGAAGCTGAACAGAATTGTCAAAAGCAATGATTTCATGGCTCTAGAAAGTGAGCAATCGCAAACAACAAATTGAGAAGCATTTATTCAAGAAAGCTGCAGAACTTTGCATATGAACAGTGGGAGTCTGTGATTTTCTTGCCTGAGGCTGCTCCTCTTCCTTCACAGCTCAATTAGTACAGTAGTTCTAGGGTAGGGCTGGCCACAAAGCTAGCAATATTACTGCCAAAGGACTGATGTAATTTGGAGTGAATACCAATAAAACCCACATTAGTGATACTGTAAATTTAAAAAAAAAAAAAAAAAAAAAAAAAAAAAACCAACAAAA
>NW_006159743.1:2199891-2201549 GCF_000334495.1 Tupaia belangeri chinensis
AAACCCACTATAAGGAATACTTAAAATTAAAAAAAAAAAAAAAAAAAAAAAAAGCCAACTGAGAAATGAATGGGGTGAAGTGCCAAGGTCTACTAGTCTAAAGATGTGGGCCTGATGGAAATGAACCACAGACTGGTGGCCTCGCAAGAAATTTAACAGAGGAAGTAAAAATTAGACAGAGAGGAGCTAGATATTCTCCACATATCCCTGGCTAACCAGAAGGTTATAATATGCGCAGAGGAGACCCAGGATGGGCCACTGGAAAGTTAAACTTGAAAACTGCTTGAATACTGAATGTGCTCCCATACAATTCACATACAATTCCATCTATACAGACTAGCCCCAGAGTGCTTGAGCACAACCTCTAATCAGTCACTGATTAATAACTAAGCTATGGGAACACAGGGCAATCCCTAGGAAGGCAGGTTTAAAATTAAAAATTAGAGGGGCCACCCGATGGCATGATAGTTAAGGCACTGGACTCCTATATGGCTGACTGGGGTTCAAGTCGTGGTACTGACGGCTTGAAAATTATGCGGGTGCATGGCACGTGCCCAAAATCCCGATGGAGGAGAAGGGATTGCAGTTGTTACCACGGCAACATTAGACAAGAATTATCGGTTCACTTGTAACCAAGGAGTGGCTTTTCTAAAGCTTTAATCAATCAAGACAAATAAAATATCTTTTTATTTTAGAACCATATGATGTTTAAATGACCACGTTCCTTAAATTTAAGCACTGATCTATTCTTTATGCATCTTCCAAAGATATTTTTAAAATGCTGTTTTCTTCAAATACTCACACAATCCCATGTTGAACCTGGCAAGGAACAAACAGCAGAATGATTGCACCTAAACGTCTTTCAATTACACCAGCTCTTACACAGCTAGCTGTGGACCTCACTGATATTAAAATGCTGTGTGCTGTTGCTAGTGACTATTGGCGATGAATCTTATTGCCCAGATCGCTGATAGCTTTCATTTTTCATGAGCCAGAAAGCTATACTGCAGCACAAATGTTAACCATTTAAACATTCTGTATTATGGAAGAGATTAAAACATAATACTACACATAAATGCACTTATAAAGAAGAATAACGAAACAACTAATTTATAAACTCCCATTAAATGCATCATTACAAACACTGTCAGATCCCATCCTTGTGGTATACAAAAGAAGGTAATGAAAAAAAAAAAGTTATTGGCAATTATTATTGAAGTGTAAAATTCCTCACATCAAATAGGATTAAGATGACAGATTGTATAACGAGGTGAGCAGACATGTGAATAGACTATTATGATTCTGACTCCCAAAATTTGTAGCAAAATGGTACAAAGGATCCATAGGATGGTCCCTTCAGTGGAACTTCAGCAAGTGAACTTGCCATTTTTAAAAGCTGCCAGGTGAGGCAGGACTTCTGGTAATGGAACAGTAAATCAGGAAATTGCCTCCAAAAAAAAAAACCTAGGAAGCTGAACAGAATTGTCAAAAGCAATGATTTCATGGCTCTAGAAAGTGAGCAATCGCAAACAACAAATTGAGAAGCATTTATTCAAGAAAGCTGCAGAACTTTGCATATGAACAGTGGGAGTCTGTGATTTTCTTGCCTGAGGCTGGTCCTCTTCCTTCACAGCTCAATTAGTACAGGCGTTCTACGG
>NW_006159743.1:2201586-2204921 GCF_000334495.1 Tupaia belangeri chinensis
TGTAAAATTAAAAAAAAAAAAAAAAAAAAAAAAAGCCAACTAAGAAATGAATGGGGTGAAGTGCCAAGGTCTACTAGTCTAAAGATGTGGGCCTGATGGAAATGAACCACAGACTGGTGGCCTCGCAAGAAATTTAACAGAGGAAGTAAAAATTAGACAGAGAGGAGCTAGATATTCTCCACATATCCCTGGCTAACCAGAAGGTTATAATATGCGCAGAGGAGACCCAGGATGGGCCACTGGAAAGTTAAACTTGAAAACTGCTTGAATACTGAATGTGCTCCCATACAATTCACATACAATTCCATCTATACAGACTAGCCCCAGAGTGCTTGAGCACAACCTCTAATCAGTCACTGATTAATAACTAAGCTATGGGAACACAGGGCAATCCCTAGGAAGGCAGGTTTAAAATTAAAAATTAGAGGGGCCACCCGATGGCATGATAGTTAAGGCACTGGACTCCTATATGGCTGACTGGGGTTCAAGTCGTGGTACTGACGGCTTGAAAATTATGCGGGTGCATGGCACGTGCCCAAAATCCCGATGGAGGAGAAGGGATTGCAACACGGCTTCCAGTCTGGGGGAGGAGATTATTTCTCACTCTCTCTCTATGTCTCTCTTATTCTCTCTCCAAAGAGCACATGTGCTCTATGGCAAAAACCTAAAAAAAACACCCATAAATAAATAAAAATTAGAAGAAAACAAAACAAAAACTGAGTAGTGAAATAAGCAGCCACACATCATGAGGAATACAAATTCCACAGATTAAGATCAAAGAAGACTGGGCCAGCAAATGGCATAGTGCTTAAGGCATTGAACTCCCACATGGCCAACCACAGTTCAAGTCTCAGATCTGATAACTTGCTTTTTCAATTTCTCTCTCTCTCTGTTTCTCTCTGGTAAGCACATGTGCCCTAGAGTAAATTAGAAAATAATAATAATAAATATAATTAAATAAATAATTCTTTTTAAAATTTTTTTTAAAAAAGAGAGAGACCAAGAAAGTCATTAAAACAAAACCAACCTCACGGGAGGAAAATAGAAGCAGAATTCAGTGCAATTACAAATATTTATTTTTAAAAGTCCACTTCTGATAAAAATTTGTGTGATCATGAGGAAAAAAAGTAGTCAATAGAAAATGTTTCCTAATGGGCCAGGTGAAGGATTTACAGAGAAGGACTTCAAAACAGCTATTATAAATATGTTTAAAAAATGAAGAGAAGGGGTCGGCAGATGATGTGATTAAGGGCGCTGGACTCCCACATGGCCAACCACAGTTCGAGTCTCAGACCTGACAGCTTGTTTTCTCACTTTCCCTCTCTGTCTCTCTCTTGTTCTGTCCCTATCTGGTGAAATTTTAGAAAGAAAGAAACAAACAAACAAAGAAAATAATTCCTTTTTAAAAATGAAGGGGAAACTATGAGTCTCGGACCTGGTGGCTTGCTTTCTCACTTTCCCTCTCTCTCTCTCTGTGTCTTTCTGGTCAAATAATAATAATAATAATAATAATAAAAAAATTAATGAATAAATAAAATTAAATAAATAATTTAAAAAAAATAATTAAAGGAACTTATAATGACAATGATACAACATATGGAGCTTTTCAATGCAGAAAGAGAACCAAGTTAAAAAAAAAGATATATTGACTCAGTTGTGGTACTGGTGGTAGCATGCTGGACTAGACTGCACTGCTAGAACCTGCGTGGTGACTTCAGTTTAAATCCCTAGGCCAATTGGCCTAAACCATGCTAGGTGCCCATTCCCAAGATCCAGTGAGCTGAAGAACTGAAGGGGAACACAGTGTGACCAGATCTACTAGAAGGCACTACTTTCTCTCTCTTTCACATTGTGTGCACAAGCTCTATCATGAATAAATAAAACAAAATTTTAAATGAAACAATAAAAATTTTAAGTATAGATTTGAAAAGTACAATAACCAAAGTTTAAAAACTCACTATAGATACAATAGCAGATTTGAAAAGGCAAAAGATCAAATCAGTAACCTTGAAAATAGACCAATTTATATCATCCAGTCTGAAATGCAGAGAAAAAGACAGACGAAAAATGAATAGACCCTCAGAAACTTGTGGGATAACAAGGATACCAACATACTTATAGGGAGAATTAGAAGGAGAGGAGAGATGGTGAAGGAAAAACAGTTGAATAATGGCTACCGATGTCTCAATTTGATGAAAAGCATTCATCTACAGATCCAAGACGCCCAACTAATGGTAACTAGAATAAACACAAAGAAATATATACACTATATTTCAAGTTGTTGAATGACAGAAACAGAGAATATCTTGAAAGCAAGAGAAAAATGACTAATTGTGCACAGGAGAAAAGCAATAGGATAAACAAGATAAACGATGACTTCTTATTAGAAATAAGAGTCTAGAAGGTAATGGAATGACATACTTAAAGTGCTAAAACAAAAAAAGAAACAAATTGTTTACCCACAATTCTCTATCTAGAAAAACTATCCTCTAAAACCCAAAGAAAAATAAAACTTTCCCAGAGAAAGAATTTAGGATATTTGTTTCCAACAGAAATACTTTATGAAGTCCTACAGGCTGAAACATACCAACACTTACGATTTTTTTTTTAACATAGAATTATTTTATTTAACTTTATTTATATTTTTTGATTTGACTAGAGAGGAACAGAGACAGAGAGAGATAGAGAGAGAGAGAGATAAAGTAAGAAAGCAAGCCTTCAGGTCCAGGACTAGAACAGCCAAGAAAGCCACAGGAGAGTCACCTGACAGTCCCACTTAGGAAATATTGATAAAGCGAAGTTTGGAAGGAAATTCATAGCTTTAATTACTTAAATTTGAAAAGAATAAAAGTCTCATATCAATAATGTAATTTTCCACCTGAAAAACTCAGAAAAGAAAACCAAATCAAACCAAAATAAAAGAAGGACTGGAAGGGAACTTCCTCAAGTTAATAAAAGGCATGAGGCAGGGGAAAAAAACAAAACCAAGACAGAATGCTTTTTCTCCTTAATAACAAACATAAGACACTTATCACTTCTAATTAACTCTGGAGGTTCTAGTCAATGCAATGAGACAAGAAAAAAAAAGATACTAAAGGCATACAGAAAGATTAAAAAGAAAGAAAAACGCCCTTATTTGAAGGCAATATGATCTTATATGTAAAAAGTTCTAAGAAATCTACAAAGACACTGTTAGAACAAAAAAGTTTAGCATTGTGATAGGACATGAATCAACATACAAAAAAACATTTTTATATACTAGCAACAAACAATACAAAAGAGAAATTAAGAAACAACTCCACTGGCGGCGGCGGCGGCGGAAGCAGCCGCGGCCA
>NW_006159743.1:2205437-2211158 GCF_000334495.1 Tupaia belangeri chinensis
TTTCATGATGGGCAAAGTATTTTTACAAGCAAAACGAGAAATAGCAATTGACTGTTTTATAAAAATAATTAGAATAATAAAGATAATGATTGGGGAAAACAGAAAAGATATGGAATGTTGAAGTGGGGAGATTAATGTCTCTGTACTGACTGACGTGCATGGCATTCCCTTTTGAAGAAACAATGTAATACACTGTAAAGTTATATGTAATCCAATGTAATATGAAGAAGATATGATGATAAAAAAAAAAAAAGAAACAACTCCACTTAACAATAGTATCAACAGGAATAAAATCCTTAGGAACTAGTTTAATAAGACTTACTTGTACACTAGAGAAATCAAAAACATAAAAATAACTGAAGAAACATTTCATGTTTATGGATTACAATTCTCCCTAAATTAATTTATAGATTCAGCATAATCCCTATGAAAATCCTAGCAGGCTTTTCTTTAGAAACTGACAAGCTGATCCTAAAATTTATCCAGAAATGCAAAGGACTTAGAATAGCCAAAACTATTTTGATAAATGAATGATGATGGAGAACTTATAATACTTGATTTCAAAACTTACTTTAAAGTTATAGTAATCAAGACAGTGTGGTGCTGGCATAAAAATTCTCTCACTGGGACAGAATCGAGAATTCAGAAATGAACCCTTACATGTGACCATAAAAATCTTCATTATCCTTTTAAATTAGATGAAGATTTCTTTTTTTTGGAGAGGTTTTTGCTATAGAGTGCGTGCGCTCACCAGACAGACAGAGAGAGACAGAGAGACAGAAAGTGAGAAATCACCCCCCAGGGGGGATGGCCACACCGCAATCCCTTCTCCTCCATTCTCCTCCTGGGATCTTGGGCACGCACGCACACGAGCCAGGCATGAGTTTAAGCCACTGGGTCCGGGACTCGAACCGTGGTCGACTACGTGGGAGTCCAGCGACATAGCCATTACACTAACTGCTGGTCCCTAGATGAAGATTTTTTATTATCTGGCCCCAAAAGTACAATCCATAAAGAAAAAAAATATTGGTAAATTGGACTTCACTACAATTATAAATGTTTAAAGATACTGTTTAAAAAAAAAAAAAAAAGGTCCAGCTGCTGTGGCATAGGTGGTAGCATACAGATTCATGGTCTAGAAGCCATATGGTTGAGTACAGGTTTGGATTCCATGATATTGTGAAACCCATAGGGCATATGTGCCCAAATGCTGACTGCTGGAGGACTGGGGAAAGGGTATTTATTGTGCTGAGTACAAGACCCTGTTAAGGGTGCCTATCTCTTTGTCTCTCTTTATTGTACTGTCATCCTCTCTTATGAAAGAAATAAAACAAATATCTAAATATTTTAAAACATTTTGGGACCAGCAGTTAGCGTAATTGCTATGTTGCTGGACTCCCATGTAGTTGAATGCGGTTCGAGTCCTGGACCTGGTGGCTTAATCTCACGTTGGGCACGTGTGCATGCATGCCCAAGATCCCCAAGATCCTGAGAGGAGAATGGAGGAGAAGGGATTGCGGTGTGGCCATGCCCCCTGAAGGGGGCTGTGACTTTCTGTCTCTCTGTCTCTGTATTTCTGGCCAGTGCACGCGCCCTATAGCAAAAACATGTCCAAAAAAAAAAAAATTCTAAAACATCTTAAAAAGAAATATTTTAAGAAAGAAAGCTGGATAGGCCTTGAACTGGGAGGAAATATTTACAAATTACACATATATACCTGATAAATAACTTGTGTTCAGGGACCAGCAGTTGGCATAATGGCTATGTTGCTGAACTCCCATGCAGTCGACCAGAGTTCAAGTCCTGGACCGGGTGGCTTAAATTCACGCCAGGCTCGTCTGCGTGTGTACCCAAGATCCCAAGAGGAGAATGGAGGAGAAGGGAACAAAACAAAACAAAACAAAACAAAACAAAACAAAACAAAACAAAACAAAACAAAACAAAACAAAACAAAACAAAACAAAACAAAAAACCTCTCAAAAACACAAAACAAAACAAAACAAAACAAAACAAAACAAAACAAAACAAAACTTGTGTTGCAAATAATATAAAGAATTCTTGAGACTTGATAGTGAGACAAACAACTGAATTTTGAAAGTGGCCAAAATATTTGAATGTACATTTCTCCAAAGCAGATACATAAATGACTTATAAAAACATGACAATATGCTCAACATCATCATTTATTATGGTAATATAACCTGAGAGCCCAATTATGAAGTAATTCACATCCACAGAATGATTACAATAAAAAAAGACTGATGATACCAAGTACTGATGAACATGTGAAGAAACTGGAACCTTCTTACAGTAAGAATGTACAATGGCAGAGGCCCAAACAATCTGACATTTTCTTAAAAAGGTAAACATAAATGTAACCATAGGACCCAGCAATTCTACTGCTAGATATCTATTCAAGAGAAATGAAAGTGTATGTCCACACAGACTTGTTTTCAAATATTTATAACAAATAGCTAAAAACTGAAAATGATTCTCATGTTTACCAACTGCAGAATAGATGAACAAAATGTTATGTCCATAAAACATAGAGTAATTCACTAATAAAAAGCAACTATTGATATTTCTATAAAATGAACCTCAAAAATACTATTCTAGTGGAAGAATTAGAAAGAGTAGAGTACATATTACATAATTCCATTTATATAAAATGTCCAGAAAAGGAAATCTGTAGAGACAGAATGCTTATCAGTGTTTATCTGAGGTTGGGATGAGTATGGATTGACTGACTACATATGGGTAAAAAGGAAATTTTGAGGGTGATGAAAATTTTTTAAAACTGAATTATAGTGATGTTTTGCACAACTCTAAAAATCTGCTAATTAACACTAAATTATACACTTACAATGAGTGAATTTTATGATATGTAAATTTACCTCAATTTTTAAAAAGTCACATGCTTCTTTATGTAGGAAGAGACAGTCTGCTTGAAGAAGATCTTTACTGAAGGAAGAATCACTTCAGTGGACAACTTAATTATGTAAATGAAAGGCTGGTAGCATCCATAACCTTGGGGGAATTAATCTAATAAAATCCTTTGGGGGCTTGGTAAAGGCTGTTTCTTCTTAATAGTCTGTGGTAAACAGAGCTAGTAAGAGGAAGAAGATAAAAAGATCTGCATAAAAATTAAACAGAGACACTTAAAGGGACGGATCAAAACCTAGACCCTCATGCTTTTTGACATTCAAAATTACCAGAACCTTTTAAACAATTTTTACTGATAGATCTGTGTGTGGTTCATGAGTAGAAAGGCACACTAAAGAGGTTTTATTTGAGCCTGAAACCAGCAGTTGGCATAATGGCTATGTCGCTGGACTCCCATGTAGTCGACCAGAGTTCGAGTCCCAGACCTGGTGGCTTAAACTCACGCCAGGCACATGTGCGTACGTGCCCAAGATCCCGAGAGGAGAATGGAAGAGAAGGGACTGCAGCGTGGTCATTCCCCCTGGGGGGTGATTTTTCACTTTCTGTCTCTCTTTGTCTTTCTGGCAAGCACACATGCTCTAGAGCAAAAACCTCTCCAAAAAAAAAAAAAAAGAGGTTTTATTTGGGCTAGCAGGGGTCATGGGGGTTAAGGCACTGGAGTCCTTCATGGCCAACCACAGTGTGAGTCCTGGACACTGGCTTACTTTCTCACTCTCTCTCTCTCTCTGTCTCTCACTCTCTCTCTGGTGAATGTACATGCCCTATCACAAATTTTAAAAGTATTGCTAATAGTAAGTAAAATTCAATAAATAATTCTTAAAAATATAAAGAGGTTTTATCAAAAGAAAGGAGAGAGTTAACATTAGTCATTGTAGGTCAAATTCAGTGTCTAGAGGCAAATAAAACAAGTAATAACTGCTAGAGCAAATCAGACAGGGTAAATTTGGACTTAAGAGGACAGGGAGTCCATTTTTTTCTCATGAGAGATTAAGAAGTCACTAAACTCAGTTGTTTTTTTTTTAGTGGTTCAAGAATTTCAAAGTCCAGATATTTATTGTATATGGATCTCTTCACTTAAAATCATGTTATTATGTATTTACATTTAAAATGTAAACAAACTGAATTTTTTTGAAATCATGAGGATCAAAACCCATACTGCTGCATCACATTTGGATCACCTGCTCTTCCTGGACCAGATGATCAAAGAAGGAAGGTTGATTTTGATATGACATGGAGGTAGGCTGAAAACACCTTTTCATAGCTAAGCATATGAGAATAAATTAAGGAAATGAAATTCTGTGATATAATCTTTGAATGCATGATACTGGAAAGAATGGATCATCCTCTCATTAAGAACCAGAGTGGGGACCAGCAGATGGCATGGTGGTTAAGGCGTTGGACACTCTCACATGGTTGATCACAGTTTGAGTCCCGGACCTGGTGGCTTGCTTTCTCACTTTCCCTCCTTCTCTCACTCTGTCTGTCTCTGGTCAAATTAAAATAAATGAATGAATAAATAAAATTAAAAATAAATAATTTTAAAAATATATATTTGAGGACATTCTGTAAAAGGATGTCAGTATTGCACAAAAAACATTTTTTAAGGAGAAAAAAAAAGAACCACTGATGTCTCTGCAAGGATCAGAGGGCATCACAACAAGAGTGACAATGCAACCACTTATTGGACAAGTTTTATAGCACGAAACCATGTGACAATGTCAAAATCAACAGCAGCTGAAAATGAAATCACTAGGTTATGTACTAATCAAAATATGCACTTCTTGCTTCATCTACTTTTTGGAAAAAAAGATTAGTCTCTTTGGCATGAGAAAATTCTGAAGACTTTAGCAATATAATAGTCTCCTCTTATCTACAGGTTCAATCTACACAGTTTCAGTTACCTGTGGTCAAATACAGTCCAAAAAGTACAGTACAATAAGATTCTGAGAAAGTGTATATTCATACCATCTTTAATATAGCATGTTATTATGATTGTTCTTTTTATAACTGTTATTAATCTCTTACTGTACTAATACAGAAATTAAACTTTATTGTAGGTATGTATGTATAGGAAAAAAACATAGTATATATTGGGTTAGTACTATTCAGAGTTGTAGGCATCCACTGGGTCTGGGATAATATCCCTGGCAGATAAGGGGAAACTACTGTACCGGAAGCAGTCTGAAAGAAGACCTCCAGAAAAGAGCTACTTGGAAGTCCTGCTAAATTGAGTAGATAAGTGTGTGTCAGTGATTAATTTGGATATTTAAAAGATGAGACTTTATTTATAGCCCAGATCCCAGGGCTAGAAGCAAGTCATTGTTTTAGGACTTGCAAGTAATATTCAGTCCCTCAGGGAACATATCATTCTTCCAGTTTCAACTTATCTCCTTCTCGATGACATCTAATTTTCAAAGTTCTTTGTCTCTTCACCATTTGCTACTACTAACCGACTAATTTTTGAAATAGAAAAAAAATTTTTCAAGATTGCTTTTCCTGGGGACCAGCAGTTAGCGTAATGGCTATGTCGCTGGACTCCCACGTAGTCGACTGCAGTTTGCGTCCCAGACCTGGTGGCTTAAACTCACTCCGGGTGCGTGTGCGTGTGTGCCCAAGATCCTGAGAGGAGAATGGAGGAGAAGGGATTGCAGCGTGGCCATCCCCCCTAGGAGGTGATTTCTCACTTTCTATCTCTCTGTCTGCCTGTCTGGTGAACGCACATGCCCTATAGCGAAAACTTCTCAAAAAAAAAAAAAAAAAAGATTGGTTTTCCTACAT
>NW_006159743.1:2211585-2221968 GCF_000334495.1 Tupaia belangeri chinensis
GTCGTGTGAACGCACATGCCCTATAGGGAAAACTTCTAAAAAAAAAAAAAAAAAAAAGATTGCTTTTCCTACATAGGGTCTTACATAGTTTCATAAAAATTTTAGAATTGCGAGACCAGCAGTTGGTGTAATGGCTATGTCGCTGGATTCCCACGTACTTGACCATGGTTCGTGTCCTGGACCTGGTGGCTTAAATTCACACTGGGCATGTGTGAATGCATGCCCAAGATCCTGAGAGGAGAATGAAGGAGAAGGGACTGTGGCATGGCCATCCTCCCTGGGACATGATTTCTCACTTTCTGTCTCGCTGTCTCTGTCTTTCTGGTGAGTGCACGTGTCCTGTAGCAAAAAAAAAAAAAGAACTGCTTTTTGAATTTCTGTAAAATATGCTATAACTTTTTTGTATTTTTTTGTCAGAGGGTGTGTACATGCATGAGAGAAAGAGAGAGACAGAGGGAGAGAGAGATTGCACTCCCCAATGGGGTCAAGTCATGCCATAGTGCTTTTTACTTCCATTTCTGCATCCTATCAGGATCCTGGGTATGTGCACATGGCTGGCACGTTTTACAAGCTGCTGGGGATGGAAATTCAAACCATGGCCTTGTGGGATCCAGAGTTCTTTGCACAGCACTTAATTGTTGCACTGTGGAGTCAGCCCATGAGATTTCAATAAGGATTACATTGAATTGGAAAATGGTTTTAGTTTCCTTTTTCAAAATTTCTTTTGCTTACCAATTGCTCTGGCTAGAACTTATAGTGATACACTGAATATAAGTTCCTTGTTTCTTAGCTTACTGGAAGACTTTTCACCTTTTAATCACTGAATATGATGTTAGCTGTGGGTTTGTCATATATGCCTTTATTATGTTGAGGAACATTCATTCTATACCTAATTTGTTGAGCATTTTTATCATGAAAAGGTGTAGCATTTTGCCAAATGATTTTTATGCATCTTGAAATGATGGTAAGATTTTTATCCTTCATGCTGTTCATGTGGTATATTATATTTAATTATTTGCAGATGTTGAACTATCTCTACATCCAGGAATAAATCCACTTGGTCAAGATGTATGATCCTCTTAATGTGCTGTTTGTTTTTCTTTTTGTTTTTGTTTTTTCTTTTTTGGTAAATGAGAGCTGTGCACCAGGGATATGAGCCAGTATTTTCTTGCCTGGTTTTGAAATCAAAGCGATGTTGGCCTCATACAAGTAGTTCAGAAGTATTCCCTTCTCTTTAGTGTTTCAGAAAAGTATAAGAAAGATTGACATTAATTCTTTTATAAATGTTTGGAATCCATCAGTGAAGTCATGAGGCCCTGGGCTTTTCTCTATTGGAAGCTTTCTGATTACTGATTCATCCTCCTTACTCATTATCGGTCTGCTAGATTTTTCATTCTTCATGATTCAGTCTTGTTAAGTTGCATATTTCTAGGAACTTACCTATTTCTTCTAGGTTATACAATTTCTTGGTATATAATTGTTCATAGAACTCTATCCTCCCTTACCTTCAGAGAATACCTTCCAAGACTCCCAGCAGTGCCAAACTACAGATAGGACCAATTCCAACCTATCCTATGTTTTCTCCAATACATATAAATATAATAAAATTTAATTTATAAATTAGGCACAATAAGAGATTATAAACAATAACTAATAATAAAATAGGGCTATCATAACAATATACCGGCATCACTACTGTTGTGTTTTGGGATCATTAGTAAATATAATAAGAGTTGCTTCAATACTGAAGTACTATAATGCTGAAACAGCTGAGCTGATAAATGAGATGGCTACTAAGTGACTAAGAGCTGGTAGCATATTCAGCATGGATATGCTGAACAGGGAGAAGATTCATATCTAAGCTGGAACAAAACAAGATTCCACACTATTCAGAATAATGTGCAATTAAAACAAGAACTGCTTATTTCTGGAATCGTCCATTTAATATTTTCAGATGACAACTGACCATGAGTCATTGAAACTGCAGAAAGTGAAACGGTGAATACAGGAAGACTACTGTAGTCTTTTTGAAATTTTCACAGAAATATTGGGTTGTTGGTAAAGTCATGATGTATTTTTTCTGTTTTTATTTTTTTTTCCTATGCAAAAAATGTGCCAGGACTTTTCTGACAACCCAATAGAAAGACTAATCCTAAAATTTTAGACATAGATCACTGAAATAGAATAAAGAGCCCAGAAATAAATTAGAACGTTTATGGTCAATTGATCTTCAACAAAATTGACAAGGATGCCAAGCACACATATTGCAAAAAGAGCCCATTTTTCTTTTGCATGGATATTCCTAGGCAAAAAAAAAAAAAGAAAGAAATTATTTCACACCATACACAAAAATCAACTGAAAATGAATTAAAGACTTAACTAAGACCTGAGACTGTATAATTACTAGAAGAAAACACACAGAAAAAGCTTTTTGACATTGGCTTGGACAATGAATTTTTAGATATGACCTTATGCAATAAAGAAGAAATAAATAAATAGGATTGCATCACACTAAAAAAACTTCTGTATAGAAAGGAAAATAATCAACAGAGTAAGAAGACAACTTATAGAATGGGAAAAAATACCTGCAAACCACACACCTGATAAGAGGTTAATATCCAAGATATAGAAGAAACTAGGACAACTCGATAGCAAGAAAACAAATCATCAGATTAAAAAATGGGCTAAAGAACTGAATAGACATTTATCAAAAAGAAGATATATAAACAGCCAATAGCTATATGAAAAAAATGTCCAACATTCATTTACTCAGGGAAATGCAAATTAAAACCATAATGAGATATTACTTTATATCTGCTAGAATGGTTACTATCAAAAAGACAAAAGTGTTGGTGAGAATGTGGAAGAATGAGAACACCTGTACACTGTTAGTGGGAATGTAAATAATAACAGCCATTATGAAAACCAGTTTGGTGATTCCTCAAAAAATTAGAACTAGAACCATCATATGATCCAGCAATCCCACTTCAGGGTATATATCCAAGGAAATAAAATCACTATGTCAAAGAGATATCTGCACTCCCACATTCACCACACCATTAGTCACAATAACCAAGATATGGACAAACTAAGTATCCATTCAGGAATGAACGGATAAGGAAAATGTGGCATGCATAAATACAACAGAATACTAGTCTTAGAAAGAAGTAAATCCTGGGACCAGCAGTTAGTGTAACGGCTATGCTGCTGGACTCCCACACAGACAACCGCGGTTCAAGTTCCGGACCTGGTGGCTTAAACTCACGCTGGGCACGTGTGCATGCGTGCCCAAGATCCCCAGAGGAGAATGGATGAGAAGTGACTGCTGAGTGGCCATCTTCCCTGGGGGGTGATTTCTCGCTTTCTATCTCTCTGTCTGGCTGGAGGGTGCACACGCCCTATAGCAAAAACCTCTCAAAAAAAAAAAAAAAAAAAAAGAAAGAAAGAAGTAAATCCTTTCATTTGCAAGAACATGGATGAACCTGGAGGATATTACACTAAGTAAAATAAGCCAGGCACAAAAAGACAAACATTGCATAATCTTACATATATGTGACATCCAAAAAAAACCAGTCAAAATCATAAAGCAGAGTGTAGAATAACAGCTGGCAGAGGCTAGGAAGGAGGAAAGGATTTAAAGAGATATCAAAGGGTAAAACAGTTTAGTTATATGGGATGAATATGTTCAGAGCTATTGTATAATATGGTGGCTATAGTTAATAATACTGTACTGAGACTTGAAAATTGCTAAAAGATTAGACTTTAAATATTCTCATCACAAAAACATAAATATGTGAGGTGCTAATATGACTTCATCATTTCACAATATATACATATATTGAATAACTGCATTGTATAATATAAATACATACAACCTTTGTTAATGGGGGAGGGGGATTAACTTCCTAGCGCAACCACTTATGAATGTGAGGGCTAATGCCCAGTCATAGTGGCACAGTCACTTAACAACAGTGCTGGAAGCCACAAGCAACCACAGTTAGAACCTCTGGCCTGGTCAGTCTGAGACATACCAGGAATGTGTGTGAGTACCCAAGATCTAACAAACTAGAGTTGGAGGAAGAGGACATAACCTGTAGAGGGTGTTTCTCTTTCTCTCTCTCTTTCTGATGCACGTGCAAGTGCTCTATTATAAATAAAAGAGAAAGAATTCTGTTAAAAAAAAAAAAAAAGGATAGAGCTAAATGCTCAAATCCATATTTAAGGTCTGACCATGACAGACTCAGTTGTAACAAACATATAATCAATCATTATATTTTAAATTATTTTTAATGTCAATATATTTAGATTAAAAACATTTTAAATGTTAAGTCTTTAAAAAAATCTCATTAGGATAACAGCTATATAACTATTTTCAGATACTTAACTGCTATAATTTATGAAACATAATTATAATAATTAAAAAGGTACTGCCGATAGATCGAAAAAAGTGGGAAATATTTTGATAAACATAAATAATAAGAGAGAAAATAAAGCACACTGATGTGCCAAAAATCTTTTCTAAGGAACTTAACCACTGTAATATGGTAGGTGCTTTTCCAGGAATATTAAAATTTAACAACAAAAGGATATACATGTGTTTCTGAAATGTACTACTTCAATATGAAAATCTTTAAATAATAAGTTCTTCAAATTTGTCCTATGAAATATACAACTAATCTTGAATACATATAAATATTTAGCAACAAGGATGTTTATCATAGCATTTTTAAATATAGTAACAAGTTAACAACGATCTAGATGACTAGTGACTGGTTAAATAAATTGCAGGACATCTTTCTGATTGAATACAAAAAAGATACTGTGGAACAACTATTTTAAAAGAAAAAAATGTTATGAAACACTGTGTATTGGAAGATCCAAATTTTGGAGCTTGTGGAAATGTGTGTCTCTGTACCTGAATAGACTATATATGCCAGAATGTTAGCAGTGGGTATCTTTTGGTAGGATTCTGTGTGATGTTTTACTTTTCTCTGTGTTCTTTTCTAAAGTTTCCAAATTTCTTCAGTAAAGATATATTATTTGGAAATCAGATTAAAATGTTATTAGAAGAAAAAAGTGCTTCTCAAACTTTAATGTGCAAATAAATCAGCTGGGAATCTTGCTAAAATGTAGTTTCTGACTCAGTATGTCTAGGTATGGCCTGAGATGCTTTCTTTCAAACAAGCTCCCAATGATATTAATGGCTTCTGGGCCACTTACACATACTGAGTAGCAAGGCATTACCTACAATATTTATTCTGCCTTCTCCAACCCTGTCATATGGCTATTTTTTTTTGCAAAGCACAGCTAAGTGAATGCTTCTCATTACATTAGTATCCTTACTATTGGCATTGCTAAATAGCCCCTGGAAATATTGTTTTTATTTCAGATCACTTACTATCTCAATAACTTTAGTTTTACTCTAAAATCTACTCATTGTTCAAATTCTTATAAGAAATTATAATAAAACTATGAGGGTAACACTGAAAAGTTCAGTGCCTCTGGAATGTAGCATTTACTTAGGTCAGGTAAATATTTTACTGCTTTTGATTAATGGCTATGGGCTTTAAAATAAATGGCAAGGATCAGAATAGAGCAAATCAGAGGAAGCATCTTAGCAAAACATTTAATGTTAATCTAACAAACAACTCACTGTTTATTGAGAACTGTGCTAGGAATACCAAAATAAACTGGTAAGTTCTATGCCTTCAAGAAATTCAAAATCAAAGTGAGATAGATAATATAAGGACTAATATTAATTTAATATTATAAAATAAGCCATAAGAAAAGTAAGTATAAAATGATATGGGAACAAATGGAAGATCATCAATTCTAACAAGGATACAGGACAGAGGAATAGGATGCTTTGGCGATTGTTAGAGATATCTGAGAGGAATCTTAGAGCACAAGCACATGTCATCATTGGTAGAAGCATAGAAAAATAATTCCGGAAAGAATAAGCATCTTGAAAAAGCACTATTATAAAAACAATCCACGAAGGCCAGTAGGTGGCATGGCATGGTGGTTAAGGAGTTGGACTCTCATATGGCTGACTGCGGTTCGAAATCTAGATCTGGCAGCTTGCTTTCTCTACCCTCCCAGCCCCATCTCTCTCTGGTGAGCACACATGCCCTATAGCAAATTAAAAAACAATAAGTAATAAATAAAAAATATATAAATAATTCTAAAAAAAAAAGAATCCATTATCTGAGTGTTCATTGTTATTTACTGTAGTTAAGGGACCAGCACAAACAGAAAATGTATACTAGCTATACTGATTTCCCTGCAGTAGAATAAGCAAGTTAACTTATTCTGTTTTATGCCAGTTAAAATTCTTTAGGTTCTTTTAATAAACATTTCCACTTTAGAAAATTGCATTGTTGGGCCAGTAGGCGGCTTGGAGGTTAAGGTGGCTAGCAGCTTGAAAATCACACTGGGTATATGTGCATTGTGTCCAAGATCCTGAAAGAATGAAGGAGAAGGGATTGTATCATGGCCACCCCTGGGGGGTGATTTCTCGCTTTCTGTCTCTCTGTCTCTCTCCAACAAGCACATGCACCCTACAGTAAAAATCTAAAAACAAAACAAACTTGCATTGTCTCCCACTATTAGACTGTAGCCCCAAATTATAAATATGTAATATAAAACTTACAAAGATCAAATTCACAAGCTACTTCTTTAGAGAATATTTTAATATTTTTTCTATTTTATTTTATAATTTTTTATTTACATTAATTGTTGTACATCTTTGTGGGGTACAACATGGATTTTCAAAGCATACATGCAGTGTGCTACAATCAAGTCAAAGATCATACCATAGTCATCATGTTCAACAAAAAACACATTGAGGGACCAGCAGTTAGCATAATGGCTATGTGGCTGGACTCCCACAGTCGACTGCGGTTCGAGTCCCAGTCCCGGTGGCTTAAACTCACACTGGGCGCATGTGCATGTGTGCCCAAGATCCCAAGAGGAGAATGGAGGAGAAGGGATTGCGGCGTGGCCATCCTCTCTGGGGGGTGATTTCTCTCTTTCTATCTCTCTGTCTCTCTCTGTCTGGCGAGCACATGCGCCCTATAGCAAAAACCTCTCCAAAAAAAAGAAAAAAAAACCATTGAGATATACACATATATATGATTGCCAATATCTGTTTTTTTCCACATAGCTGGATATGCCATTCCACAACCCATTTGCCCCATCTACTTGCATTCCTGAAAAAAAAATTTAAATGCTTTTTTCTCTTGGTTTCCCTTTTATTCCCCCATTCCTCACACCCATAGAGTCTCTGGTACCTACAGTAGTCCTGTGTATTTCTATATTTTTTAATCTTTCCATTTCTGCCAGAGTACAGACATTTGGTACATACTGAGTAAGGACATACAGTGCTTGTCTTTCATAGTCTGGTTTATTTCACTTGGCGTTACATCTTCTGGATTTTACCACTTTGTACAGAAAGACACGATCTCATTGTTCTTTATGGCTGAGTAGTGTTCAACTGTTGTATATGTGCCACTTTTAAAAAAAACCAGTCATTAGTTGCTCAGTAAATCTTTTTAAATAAATTCTAAATGTTCATATTTTCACATATTTGTATTTTTTAACAAATTGTTTATTTAATTTTATTTATCACTATTATAATTTTTTAATTTACTACAGGGCACGCGGGCTCACCACGTGTGGGGGGGAGTGAGAATGCAAGCTGCCAGGTCTGGGACTCTCACCAGGGTTGGTCATGTGGGAGTCTAGCACTTCAACCAATTCGCCACCTGCTGGCCCCATGTAGTTACTTCTTACAATAAGATAATCTTGTAGATTACCCATTTGATTCTGGGTCTACAAATTCTACTTGTTCTTCAGAATTCTTGAAGACCCCATCTTTTCTTTAGAAATATTTTTTCTTACACTTAGTTCCCACAGTAAGCTACTTACACATTTTTAAGCAACCATTTTATTATGTCTTGAATACGTGTGGTTTATGTGTGTTCCTCCTCATCTTGTTTTTGAGGTTAAGAACTAGATTTTATTTTCTCCCATAACATCTTAACAGACTATATATAAATACTCAGAAAATCAACCAAATTTTAAAAACTTATTACTATCAAGAAGCTTGTGGAATATTTGAAAGTGAAAAAGTAGATCAAAAGATAATGTGAGAAGTCTTTTAGTGTGTAGGTTACAGTGATACAAATTTAAATTTCATGGACTAACAAATACAATGTAAATTGTCTGATTTTATAGACCTTGGAAATGTAGCACTGAGTGGATAAAGTGGTCTGTTTATTTAACATTTATCTAAGTTTATTTATTTATTTATCCTTATTATTTAATTTGCTATAGGGCAAATGCGCTCATCAGAGAGACACACACAGAGAGAGAGAGAGGGAAAGTGAGAAAGTAAGCCACCGGGTCTAAGACTTGAACCATGGTTGGCCATGTGGGAATTCAGTGCCTAAACCACAATGCGACCAGCAGGCCCCAAAGTGGTCTATTTATTATAATCACTTTAGCAATCTAATTTTTCCTGAGGAAATATATATTCAAATTGTTCATTTGTTCAAAATACTATTTAAGAATCACTAATATTCATTATATTGTATCGACCAGGGAAATAGCCTGTTAATTCAAGGAAAAGGAAAACAAGTAAAGTTTCTGATGATAAAAACTTTTCCACTCCTTAAAATGTTGCAGTTAGACTATAAAGTTGAATATTTATAACAAGTAAAGCTTTGATCAAGTACAGTATTGTATAACTCAAACATCATTTGTGATCAAAGGAAGATTTAAAAGTTAATCATGAGACTAGTGCATAGCCTGGTGGTTAAGGTGGTTGGATCACACATGGCTGACCACATGGGTCAAGTCCCAGACTTGGCAGCTTGGAAAATCATGCTGGACACATGTGTCCATGTGCCCCAAATCCCAAAAGGATGGAGAAATGGAGAAGGGATTGCAATGTGACTATTTCCCATTGAGGGGTGGGGAGTGCTTTCTGGCTCTCTCTCGCTCTCTCTCTCTCTCTCCCCCCACCTGGTGAGCACACATACACACTCTGGCAGTAAGTAAGTTAATAAGTAAATAAATAAAGTTAATCACAATAAACTTGCTAGAAAAGAGAACTCAATGAATGTCAATACTCCATTCTGAGTCAGAACAAAAAGCAGAATTCCTCCATGTTTCTATTTTGAACTTCATGTACTTATATGTTGTTAAATTAGCTGTTACATACTTATGTTATCAAACAGGAATTCCTGTTACTTAATTTAATAGTGAAAGAAGAAACACCTGGAAACTACTATGTGACCTTTGTTCTGTATTTCTTTATACACACAAAGCCACTGCAGAAGAAGGATCTTTGATTAAAACTTGCTAATTTTCATACTTGCTTAAACTGATCAACAATCTTTACTCAATAGTTCATGAGCCTAATTTTTTTTTAAGTACATGTAGTTTCTGTGTTTAGTTTATTTCTTAAGCAGTGCTTCTGGAACAAGCATATTTAGAGTGTTATCATCAGGAGATACTACATTCCTTTTTCCTTACTAAAGTCATGTAAATATACTGCTTTAAGTACTTTTGAAGAATGTGGTTTGTTTGAAAACTTCCTACAGTTGAAAGCCCTTCCCTAACTTATTCTACAGATGAATACAATTTCTGTTTTCACTATGAAATTAAGCCCTGAAATTTTAAAATGATAGGATTTCTGTTTTCTCATTTTCTCCACATTTCATAATAAGATATTAGATATCCATGTTACCAAACTCATTCTTTTTTTAAAATAATTATTTATTTTATTATTTATTTATTCATTCATTGATTTTTTTTTTTTAATTTGACCAGAGAGAGACAGAGGGTGAGAGTGAGAGAGAGAGAGAGGAAGTGAGAAAGCAAGCCACCAGGTCCAGGACTCGAACCCTGGTCAGTCATGTGGGAGTGTCCAGCACCTTAACCACCATGCCACCCGCTGGTCCCCAACCAAATTCATTCTTACATGTAAAATGATTGTGTCTATTTTGACATTTTTAGGAGCATATGGAAAGAACAGAATAGAGGACTAGTTAAGAAACATTCAGTTTCCTTAAGAATTTCTTACATTATGCCCATTATTCACGGGGCAAAAAGGTTTAGTCCTAATTTTATTTGCATAACATGATCCTGCTTTTTAAAAAAATTTGCCTTCAGGACCAGCGGATGGCATAATGGCTACATCACTGGACTCCCATGTAGATGACCATGGTCAGCATCCCGGACTGGGTGGCTTAAACTCACTCCGGGTGCATGTGTGTGCATGCCCAAGATCCTGAGAGGAGAATGGAGGAGAAGGGACTGCAGTGTGGCCATCCCCCCTCGGGGGGGGGTGATTTCTCGCTTTCTGTCTCTGTCTCT
>NW_006159743.1:2221990-2272174 GCF_000334495.1 Tupaia belangeri chinensis
GAGACAGAGGGTGAGAGTGAGAGAGAGAGAGAGGAAGTGAGAAAGCAAGCCACCAGGTCCAGGACTCGAACCCTGGTCAGTCATGTGGGAGTGTCCAGCACCTTAACCACCATGCCACCCGCTGGTCCCCAACCAAATTCATTCTTACATGTAAAATGATTGTGTCTATTTTGACATTTTTAGGAGCATATGGAAAGAACAGAATAGAGGACTAGTTAAGAAACATTCAGTTTCCTTAAGAATTTCTTACATTATGCCCATTATTCACGGGGCAAAAAGGTTTAGTCCTAATTTTATTTGCATAACATGATCCTGCTTTTTAAAAAAATTTGCCTTCAGGACCAGCGGATGGCATAATGGCTACATCACTGGACTCCCATGTAGATGACCATGGTCAGCATCCCGGACTGGGTGGCTTAAACTCACTCCGGGTGCATGTGTGTGCATGCCCAAGATCCTGAGAGGAGAATGGAGGAGAAGGGACTGCAGTGTGGCCATCCCCCCTCGGGGGGGGGGGGGGGTTTTTCCCTTTCTTGTTCTCTTCCTCTCTCTTTCTAGTGAGCATACACGCCCTATAGCAAAAACCTCTCCAAAAAAAAAAAAAAAAATTCCTTCACAATAATGAAAAATGTTAGCATTTTATCAGTCTGCTTTTTCCAAAAGAAATAATTTCTTATAAAACGATTTTCCATTGTTAGATTTTAAAATGTGTTTTAGAAAGCATTATAGGTCCCATACATTTAAAAAATGATTAGTATTCTATAATAGTGCAAACATAACTTCTAATTTTTAAAAACCCATGATACTCACTTATTTAAGAGACATTTATTGAGCACTTACTATGTGAGGAACAGGTACTAGTGAAACAGAAATGTATTTAACTCTATCTTTATTCTCTAACTTTAAATTAAAAGATCTTTGAAATGCATAAAAATGATTTCCAGAACATATCAGGAGACTCTCATATAACAGAGCAACAGGGCAAATAGAATGAATAAGCTTTTGTTATATGGTAAATTTTAATAATGTTTCAATATTAAATTATTTCTATATTAAACAATTTATTACCTTGACACGAGAGTCTTCATTCATCAACCTGCTTTACAAACTATAGTCAGAGCCTTTTGAATGAAAAAACCTCACACAACTCTATGTCCTTCCTCACTCTCTTCCATCAAAACAGCTTGGAGAAAGTAAACAAAAAATTCTGATGGCAGTAAAAAAATAATTCAGATAAACTTTATACAACTATCAAAGCACTGTACAAGCCAAGAAGTACACTGTGTAAACTATTCTTGTTATTTTTTTAAAGAGCTTTCTTCCTTAACAGCTATGGAATATATATATATACAGAAAGAGGCAAATCCCAGAGCTACTTGATGATCAAACAAACACACCAAAAAGAGCAAGAGTGCCAAAGGTAATTTTATTGTTCCTTTAATCAGAGTAACAAAAATACCTTGGGAGTGTCCAAGGTGAGATATGAAATGGAGGAACTGGTAATGTTCACATGTGAAACTTATCTCTTAAAGTGTATGTCACCAAAAATGGTTCCATATTGCCAATTTAGTAAACAGTTAAGTCCAACCATCTTAGCATGTCTGGGACATGATGCTTATATGAACAACTTTTCTCCCTTTAGCTATGTTTACAAATGGTATGGAATATAATTATAAATGCTTTTGTCATCCATAATGTTAGAAATATAAGATTTTACATAAAATAATCATACTCTGTATATATTTTAGAAAATCCTACTTGTAAAATTAAAACAACTTTCACACATACATTTAAAAATAAAAGATGGCAAACAATACAAAATTATAAATGCAAGAGTCTTCCTGCCTCCTTCAAAGTTTTAAGTTGTAAGTATAAGAATTTTTCAAAATTAAACAGATCATTGTTTCTGAAATATAGGCACTGCACTTTTAAATAAGAATAAAAGACAAAAAATAATAAGATACAATAGAATTTTGTAAAAAATGTGTCACTAATACTCAAGTTAAATAATCATATATGAACTAAAACACTGATGAAAACTACATGATTCAGCTCAACTTATGATCAAATTTTTGTGGACTTCTTTCTACATCACATCATTTGTAAAATTTTCTTTTTTAAACCATAAAAAATAAACAAAATATGGTTATTTTTTATTCCAAAACTCCCATTAGTATTTTAGCTGCTAGTTAAAATGTAAAAAAAAAAAAAAAAAGAAAGAAAAAACTTACTTGATCTGTCCCATAAGGCAGTATGTTCAGAAAAATGAAGGCTGTCATTGTCCAGAGCTGTTTTCTGATCATGTGCAGAACCTTTAGAGTGTCTGTGAAATAATCGGCTAGCAAAACCTTCCAATTTCTGAAGAGCAGTAGCTGTACCTGTGTACTGGTTACAAGGTAGTTCTCGATAAGCTGCCATTCATGTGCGTTTACACTTTACTTAAAGTAATTGAAAATATTTCCAGAAGGAGCTCAACAACTTCTAACACAGAAGCTAAGAGCTATGCATGTGTCAAACTTCCTGTTTGCAGGGTATTCAAACCACTACTGCAGTTCTGTTTCCTGTTAATATAAAACAGCACATTACTGAGCTTTTCTTAGCAAAACTCTCTCATCTTAACTAGAGATGGGGATTTTCAAAACTTGCCTAAAAGGCTCCATGCTTGAGTGTTTTAATAGGTAATTAAAACACTAAATATAAAGATATATATATGCGTGTGTGTGTGTGTGTGTGCATATATATATATAGTGAGCTAAATTTTTTTTAATAAAAGGAAAACTAGTTAAACATGTATTACAACTCTATCCAAACAACTAAAGGACAAACCACTCTCCAAATAAAAATATTAAACAGAAAGGTTGTATTTTTTTTCCCAGAAAATCAGCTAATATACATATTGTCTGAATCCTTACAAGTAGTTAGCTTTTCATCAAAAACTGGTATGGAGTAAATATGAAGAACTCTTGCAAAACAAATTTATAACACATATGTTGCTACTAAGAAAAAAAATATGAACTAGTACTTAAAAAAATAACTGAATATTGTTAACTCATTCACTTAAGTTAAATATACAAGGAGATTTCAAAAAGTTCATCGAAAAATGGGATTAAAACACAAATTTATTTTGGTGCAAAAACATTGAAATCCATGCCCAGTTTAATCATAATATGCATTTCCATGAATGTTTTGAAGACCCTTATTATAAAAGAATTACAGAAATTTAATATGCCAGCATTGTTTATTAAACATATAATCTGCTGATGTGTGTCTAACAGTATATTTTAAAACACTAATAATTGCAAAAAAAAGATATTAAGTTATATAAAATTAGTCATAACAAGAAATTTCAATGAAAAGAAAGAGTATTCCTTCCAGGTGACATAGACATGTTAATTTTGAAAATTGAATACTAAAAGACTCACCACCCTATTTTCTGACTTATAAACATATCCTCTGATTAAAGGTGAATAAAATTTGCCATCATCGATTGGCAGGAAATAAACCTTCAGCATTTAACAAAGATTTTAAATATTTGCCCTTTAAAAAAAAAAAAATATATATATATATATATATATATATTTATTTATTTATTTTTCTGTTTGCTACAGAGAGCAAGTGGTCACCTTCCAAGGGGATGGCAACACTGCAAACCCTTCTCCATTCTTCTGTTAGGATTTTGGGTTCACAATCTTGGGTGTGATTTTCAAGTCCTCTCTGGTCCAGAACTCAAGCCACTCAGTCTGCCATGCAGGATCCAGCTGCTTTAATCTCCATGCCATCTGCTGGCCCAGTATTTGCCTTTTGACAATAATTAAAGAATAAGAAATTTGTTTGTTTTTTCCTTTGAAAGCTTAAAATATGGTTCAGAAGGGAAGGAAGAGGACAGGACAGGGAAAGAAGGAAGAGAAAAGGGAAAAGAAGAAAAAGATGTTTTAAAAAATCTATCTAAAAATTGGGACCAGCAGATGGCATAATGGTTACAATGCTGGACTCCCATGTACTGTAGCTCCAGTTCCGAACCCGGCAGCTTAAAACTAAGGCTGGGCAAGGGTGCGGGTGCATGTGCGTCCGTGCCCAAAATCCTGAGAGAAGAATGGAGAAGACGGGATAGCAGTGTGGCCATTGCCTCTGGGGAGTGCTTTATTGCTTTCTGTCTCTGTCTCTCTGGTGAGTGTGCACAAAAATCACTCTCTCAAAACAAACAAAACTATCTAAAAATAACTTAGTGCAAGATTTTCTGCCATAACATTCACAAATATAAGAAATAGGAAGGATAATGACAAATAAAATAAACAGAAACAATAATATAATCAAATTAGGACAACCCCCCCCCCCCAATACACACACACAAATCCACTAAGGAAACACTGACAAACGGAAATTTCTAAAATAACCTCATGTCCCCTCCTTCAGTCATTTATCTCTATGACACATTATCCTCTCCAAAATATTACAAGCATATATTACTCTCTTTCCAAATATACAGACTAATCCTAATTTTTCAGCCCAACCATATTTATTTTAGCACATATCTAGCCAGATTTACTTATATTCAATGTTGCTTGAATTAAATACAGAAATTCTAGATTTCTAACTAGAACACTAAGATTAATTTATTTAAAACAATGCATAAGCTTTAATATAAAATTACTGTGGCAAAAAACATAAACTTCACTAGGTTAGTATCCTGAAAACACTATATTTGAAATCTGCACGTTTTTTTTTTCAATAAAACTGTTTCCATTTTGTTATAAAGTTCTTACAGAAGGTAGAATATTTAGACCTTAGAGCAATGTTTCTATATATGGTAACATGACCAGGAAGTTGTTGCCATGGAAGTGCTTAGAGACAATTTTATTTTTATTTAAAAAAAAAAAAAAGAATGGAGAAAGAAGAACTCTACTGGCATCTACTGCTAGAAAGAAACAATTACAGTTTTAACTCGGTTTATGAATGCCTTCATAAATCTAATTGACTTTAAGATGTTACTTGTTATTCTGCCTAGTGATATTTTCAGAACTTTAATTTGTACTATGTCTACTCATGCATCAAAATTTGCATAATAGCAATATCTTGTAATAATAATTTAAAACTCAAGAATAATCAACTCCATGAGATTATAAAGACTTTATTATTATTGCTGTGTTAATTTTCTAAATTATAGAAAATTTGAGAGTTGTACCTATTTAACTGCCATGAGGTACCACAAAATACTGTTTTATTTCTTTTATTTAACAATAGTAATGATATATTTGCCAAGTACTTTACAACATATAAAATAATTTGCATTGTAAAATAATTGTGCAATTATTTTAAGACTCATGATAGCCTTACAAATGAAGCAAGCAACACGGCTATTATCCCTATTTTAGGATGTGAAAAGAAAACATTAAGTGACTTGCTCAAAGTCATCTAGGTCTTTTTAACTCCTAGATCAGAGATCATTATACTTACTTCATGACACTTAATTACCGTAAGAAGTAAATATGTCTTTTAAAAATTATTTTATATATTCAATCACTACATATATTCAATCACTACATCACCACAGCTTGTGAAATGAATTTTTCCACCACACACTAGTCTAATAAAATACATTATCATACACATTATCTTCAACAGTCTTCCATTTCTGTGTCCCTTAAATCTCTCGTGTCTCTATTTTTCTCCTTGATTCTTTTCTTATTGTTCTCCACCACCCAGCCTCTTCCCACCCTGTCTCCAGTATCCACAACATTCTCCATGGAAAAGTAAACTTTTCTTTAAATGCAGTATTTTTCAATCAAGGATGAAGAGGTAAGGGTGAAAGGATAGCAGTGGGTGGGATTTGTTCTTGGATATATTGTCCAGGGTCCAATATGTCTTGAAAAATGTTTTAAGTCAGATGATCACTTCTTTCAATCAGCTATGATTTTTATTTATTTTAGCTTATAAATTTAAAGTTATGATTAATTCAACATAATTTGTTCATCTGGGTCTCCTTGTCCTAGGTGGCTAAGTCACAACCTGTTTTCAAACACTGATTTTCACCTTCTGATGAATCCTATTCTTCACTGCTTATTCACCTCCAAAGAAAGGTTTACAAACATTTTAACATCTGCAAGCATATTATTGCACAAGGGTAGAAATATTTATTGTAGTTGAATACTGTAGCTATTCGATCTTAAACATATTATTCCCTTTATTTATTACATCAATTCTAGAATCTTTAGTATGAAGAAAAAAATTTTTAAAGATATCTAAAGATGGTCTCCTTTTTATATATTGCTGGGGTCGATATAATAATATTTTATCAAGGATGTTTGTGTTTATGTTCACAAAAGATATTGTTTTGTAGTTTTATGTTCATGTTCTGTTTTTGCCTGATCTGGCACCAGATTAAGGATGGCCTCATAAAATAAAATGGAAATATTCTGTCTTCTACTTTCTAGAAGAAATTGTGAGAAATTTTATTTCTTCCTGAAATGTTTGGTAGAATTTGCCAATAAAACTATCTGGGACAAGATTACAAATACTAGAGCAATTTCCCCAATGCAAATAGGATTATAGAGTTATCTAGTTTATGTTGAATAAATACTGGTAGTTTATGTCTTTCAAGAAATAACCTACTTCAACTAAACTGTTAAATTTATGTCAAAGAGTAGTTGCTCATAGTTTCTATTACCCTTTTAATGTCTATGGCATTTATAACCCAAAACTACATTATTTATCTTGCTGCTCAAATTATTGCAGCTTTGACCACTGGAAACTTTCAATTGCCTCCTGAGTTTCTTCACCATATCCCCACCATTGTGTGTGTGTACATGCACACATGTGTGTACAAGTGTCTGATCACTTCTTTTTCTAACACTACAAGATGCCCCTTGCCCATTCTGTATATTTCCTGCAGTCCTAGAATAATCAATTTCCCCAGGATCTCTAGAGTTCCTTTCCTTGGAGAATGGTATTAGAAGTCAAGGTCTGGAAATTGGGTATACTTGTGCTATCAGGATGTTGTTGCTTCTAGGCCCTCTTACCTGAGAAAGAAAATGTATGTGTTTATAAGTGTGTGTATATTCCCTTATAAGTGTTTCTCTCTCTCTCTCTCTCTCTGTCTCTCTTTTTTGGAGAGGTTTTTGCTAATAGGGCGCATGCGCTCGCCAGACAGACAGAGAGATAGAGAGCGAGAAATCACCCCCCGGGGGGATGGCCACGCCGCAATCCCTTCTCCATTCTCCTCTCGGGATCTTGGGCATGCACGCACACGCACCCAGCGTGAGTCTCAAGCCACCGGGTCCAGGACGCCAACAGCAGTCGACTATGTGGGAGTCCAGTGACATAGCCATTATGCTAACTGCTGGACCCTCTCTCTCTCTTTACTATTTCTGAGATAGAAAGAGGGAGACAGGGAAAGACAGGGAGGGAGAAGGAGAGAGAAAGAGAAAGACAGAGACAGATACTCTTGACAGAGTCTTTGCTATGCTATGATTACAATCCCCACTCCCTGCAGCCTTCCAGCCAGCTAGTCACAGGCATGTCCTAATCAGCTTGGGATCTGAACCTAGGCCTCTCACCATGACTCCAGTACTGTGCAGTGGCACTCTGTCAGCTGTGTCACCACAGTTGGATCTTCCTTATTTACTGTATTTCTATGTGTAATCATCAGTATCTACAAGCTAAACATGAGTTTAAATTGGTGTCTCCAATTCTATCAACTAGTTCATGATTCCTCTTAGCTTCCTTCCCTTGCTTTATTTGTAAATTCCCACTCCAGTAGTGAGAAACTTGGATCCCATTATCCATCATCTATTAATTTAAACATAAGCATTATAGCAATATTATATTTATTAACTTGGCAGGCTAACAACTATAACTCGTGAGAAATAACATTACTGACTGCAGTACACTACTTATGTACACTTTCTTTAATCTCTAGTTGTACAGATTCCATTTCCAATGTTACTTAGATCAGCACCTTTTATTCCTAGTCCCTTCAGTGAGAATGTTCCATACATTTGTAATACAGTTAGATTGCTTTCTCATATTCTGCATTTCATTCTGAGATCCACCACTTTAAATGACTTCTTAAAATTCTGTATAACAGGGACTGGCAGGTGATGTGGTGGCTAAGGGTGCTGGACTTCCACATGGCCGACAACAGTTCAAGTCTCAGACCTGGTGGCTTGCTTTCTCACTTTCCCTCTTTCTCTCTGATCAAACTGGAAAATAATAATAAAGTTAAATAAAATAACTCTTTAAAAAATTTTATAAACATCAAGTTTTATTCTGTAAATGCTGAGTTTGAACAAATGCATAATCCCATGTATCCACAGTTACAGCACCATACAGAAAAACTTTACCACCCTAATAAGTCTGTGTTTCCCTGATCCTTGGTACCTACTGATCTTTTTATCACTGTTATAGTTTTGCCTTTTCCAGAATGTCATATAATTGAAATCGGTCTGCAGACTTATCAGTCTTCTATTATTTGGCAATACATATTATGTATTTAAAATTCCCATATGTCTTTTTTGGGACTTCACAGCTCATTTTATATAACTGAATAATATTCCATTGTATGGATGTACCACTGTTTGTTATCCTTTTGCCTACTGGTTGCTTCCAGTCTTTGGCAATTATGAATAAAATTACCGAAAATATTCATGTACTGGTCTTTGTGTGGACATGGTTTTTAAACCAGCTGGCTAAATTCCTATAAGTATGAATACAGGAGTAGATGGTAAAACTATGTTCATTTAGTGTTTAAAAAAATTCTTTTTTTTTTTTGGAGAGGTTTTTGCTATATAGTGTGTGTGCTCACCAGAAAGACAGAGACAGAAAGTGAGAAATCACCCCCCAGGTAGATGGCCATGCTACAATCCCTTCTCCTCCATTCTCCTCTTGGGATCATGGGCATGAACACACATGCACACGGCATGTGTTTAAGCCACTGGGTCCAGGACTCAAACCGCGGTCGACTACGCGGGAGTCCAGTGACATAACCATTACGTCAACTGCTGATCCCACAAAAAATTCTTAAACTGCCCTTCATAGTGGCTGTATCATTTTCATTACTACCAGCCATGAAAAAGAATCTATTCATTTGCATCCATGTCAACAATTGGCAGTGTGTATTGGGGGGAAGAGATAACAGGATTAATTATCCTAATATGTGTATAGTAGTCTCTATTTCAGATTTTTGCCCACTTCTTAGAATTGAATTTAGATTTCATCAGTAAGTCTATCTTGCCCTTGTGTTTCTTTTAAAATTATTAATTATAAATTTTAAATTGTTGATTCAATTTCTTATAGCTACATACTCACAAAGGTTATTTATTTATTTTTTTTTGAGAGGTTTTTGCTATAGGGTGCATGCACTCGAGACAGACAGAAAGCGAGAAATCACGCCCCACCCTGGGGGGATGGCCATCTCACAATCCCTTCTCCTCCATTCTCATCTTGGTTACACACGCACACGTGCACGGCATGAGTTTAAGCCACTGGGTCCAGGACTCGAGCTGTGGTCGAATACATGGGAGTCCAGCGACATAGCCATTACGCTAACTGCTGGTCCCAAGGTTATTTTCTAAATGTGCTCGTTTTCATAGCTTGTCTAAGGAACTGGTGCATTTCATTTAAGTTACCAAAATTTATGCACATAGGATATTTTCATAGTACTCTTCATTATCTTTTAATGTCTATGGGTGCTATAGTGAAGATCTACCTTTCATTTTTTTAATATTTTAAAATCACATTTAACCACTGTACATCTTACCAACATGAATACAATGCTTATTACTCAAGTCAAAGATATTGCCATTTACATTATCATCAACAGATATTTTTCATTTTCATGTCTGATAAATATTTTTCTCCTGTTCCTTTTTCTTCCACTCCCAATTATCCACCTCCTTGTATTCTGTCTCTAATATCTATAGTTGCCTTCCCTGCTATTTTACCTTCCAACCTTTCACTTTCTGCCACAGAGTGCAGACATTTGGTATATATTAAGCAGGGGCATACAATACTTCCCTTTCAGTCTGGCTTGCTTGGTTTAGCATTAAATCTTCCATATTTGTCAACTTTGTATCAAATGTCAGAATGTCATTTTTTTTAATGGCTGAGTAGTATTCCATAGCGTATATATGCCACATTTTTTTCAAACATTCATATGTTCTTGGACATTTGGGTTGCTCTCATGTCCTTGCAACTGTAAAAAATGCTTGCAATAATCATGGATGTGCAAGTATTTTTCCAACTGCATATTTTACTATCCTTTGGGTAGATATCCAGGAGTGGAATTGCTGAGTCATAAGGTAGTTCTATTTGTAGATATTTGAGGACGTCTTTCATTTTTTATATTGGTAATTTGTGTCTTTTCTTCATTAGCTTAGCTAGAGGTTTATCAATTTTACTAATTCTTTCATATAATAAGCTTTGGTTTTGCTGATTTTCTTGTTGTTTCCCTGTTTTCAATTCTTTCTTTATGAGAAAGAGAGCAGAAAAGAAAGAAGACATATTATTATTGTTTTTTAAGAATTATTTTATTTGGGGCCAGCAAGTGGTGTGGTGGTTAAGGGCACTGGACTTCCACATAGATGACCAGAGAGAGACAGAGAGAGAGAGGGAGAGAAAGAAAGTGAGAAAGCAAGCTGCCAGATCAGGGACTAGAACTGCAGTCAGCCATGTGGGAGTGTCCAGCACCTTAACCACCATGTCACCTGCTGGTCCCCATTTTGGGAAATTTTTAATAAAAAATTAAAACTACTGTGGTTCTGTTTGTAATTTGTGTGTGTGTATATACATATATATATAGTGTGTGTGTATGTGTGTGTGTGTTTCTGTATAATTTACCTTTCTTTCTCTACTTTCCTAAGGAAGAACCTTACTGATTTTAGATCCTTATTCTTTTCCAGTATATGTATTTGAGGCTATACATTTCCTATTAAGCGCTGCTTTTGCTTAATCTCTCAAACTTTGGTAAAGTGTATTTTGATGACCACTTACCTTAAAATATTTTTAAGTTTCTCTTGCGACTTCTTCTTTGACCCACATGTTCTTTAATTAATTTCCAAATATGTAGAGATTGTCCAGGTTTCTTTCTGTTATTCATTTCTAGTTTAATTACCCTGTGATCTGAGAACATACTTTGCATGATTACTATTTTTATTTTATTTATTTATTTATTTATTTATTTATATTTTTGCTATAGGGCATGTGCACTCACTGGAGAGACACAGAGAGAGAAAGTGAGAAATCACCACCTGGGGGATAGCCACACTGCAATCCCTTCTCCTCCATTCTCCTCTTGGGATTTTGGATCTGCACACACAAACGCCCAGCATGAGTTTTAAGCTGCTGGGTCCAGGACTCGAACAGCAATTGACTACATAGGAGTCCAGTGACATAACCATTATGTCATCTGCTGGTTCCAACTATTTTTAAGAAGTTTGTTAAGGTGTGGTTTATCACCCCAAATAGTCTATCTTGGTGATTTTTTCATATAACCTAGAGAAAAATGTGTGAGAAATATTCTACAAATGTCAATCAGATCAATTTGACTGATAACAAGTGATATTTAATGAATATTCTACAAATAGCAATTGATCAGTTTGATTGATAGAGAACATTGTTCAAGTTGTTTGGAGTTCATAAAACGATACCCCAAATTATGGCACTTTGACATGATGTGTACTTGAACTAAAAAAGTAGCTTCAGAACCAATGTCTTTCTCTGACCTCCTGCTCCCAGCACTGCCTGTTTAGTCTCTCATCCTTCGCTTCTCTAGGACAGGGAAAGGTTTTTTTCTGAAGTTCTCTTACCCATATAAAGCTAGTGGATCCATCAAAGAGAACGACAGTTGCCTTCAGTCATCTTACTGAAATTTCACTAACCAAAAAAGATTAAACTCATATAACAGAAGAAGAGACTGAATATCAAACATTGTACCTAGAACCCAGACAAACTTTGTCCCAGGCCATTGTCTGTTCTACTGACCAAAAGATCATCTCCCCTAAAAAGCATTTACTATCCCTCTAAAAATTGCCTGTACCTGCCACTTCCTTCTCCCTTATGACACAGTATTTAAGATGTAATCAACTGGCCCTTCTACAATTTTATACTTCGTATGAACCTGTTCACTTGCCTGTTAATAAATTTGTATGCTTTTTTCTCCTGTTGCTTATTGCCAGTTTATTTCAGCTGACTTAAATCTTCAAGATTGGGTGACAGTTCCTTTTACTCCAATAAGGTCAACAGCATACAAATTTTCCTACCACCTGGATCTATCAATTATTGAAAAAGGAATGTTGAAGTCTCCAACTATAACAGATTTGTCTTTTCTCTTTTCAGTTCTATCAGCTTTTGCCTCATGTATTTTGGCATTCCATTATTAACTGCATACATTTAGGATCAGTGAGTTTTGTAGAATGATTGGCAAATAATTATATAATACTTTTTATCCTTGATTAATTTGCATTGCTCTGAATTGTTCTTTTTTTAAAATTAATGTAGCTACTCTAGCTTCCTTCTGAACATCACACTGTTCTTTTTCTGTTGTTGTCTTTAAGGTTTTTGCATAGGGCCTGAGTACTACCCAGAAAGAGAACAAGAGGGAAAGAAAACGATTAGTCACCCCACAGGAAGGATGGCTATGCCATAATCCTTTCTCCACCAGGATCTTCTTGGGAATTTGGACACACAGGCACACACACCCAGTGTGAGTTTCAAGCTGTGGGATCTAGGACTCAAACTGCAGTCAGCCATGTGAAAGTCCAGGACAGTAATCACTATACCACTTGATGGCCCTCCCATTTATACTTTTTAAAAAGTCTACTCATTTATTTCTTCTGTAAGACAGAGAGAGATAGAGGTACCCCCAAACAGGGTCTGCATACCTAATCAATCCCTTGTTCTAGTAGGCCCAGATCATAGGAAATTGCTTGCACAGCCCATGTGCCCAGGTAAATCCTGGGATATGAACCCAGAACCTTTCCCATGTGGGTCCAGCTGTGTCACTGCTATGCCACCACCTGGCTCCCAAACCACTCACATTTAAAGTGACTATTAACATACTGAGATTAGTGTTTACCATATTTGCATCATTTCTACTCATTACAATTACTCTTCCCTTTTTTTTTTTAGAGGTTTTTGCTAAAGGGAGCGTGCACTCACCAGACAGAGACCAAGAGACAGAAAGCGAGAAATCACCCCCCAGGGGGGGATGGCCACGCCGCAATCCCTTCTCCTCCATTCTCCTCTCGGGATCTTAGGCACACATGCACACACGCCCGGCATGAGTCTCAAGCCACCGGGTCCGGGACTCGAACCACGGTCGACTATGTGAGAGTCCAGTGACATAGCCATTACGCTAACTGCTGGTTCCCAATTACTCTTCCCTTTTCCTCCTATTTTTCTGCCTCCTCTGGTTTCAGTTGAATCCATTTAATCTCTTTTATCTTTTCTTCATTTTTGCTATAGGGCACATGCATTTGTGTGTGAGTATGTAAGAGACAGAGGAATAAAGAGGGGAAAAAGAGAGAAAGCACCTAAGCTACTATCCCCTTTTCTCTATTCTCCTCTCAGGATTTTGGGCACACATGGACAAGTACCCTGTGTGTTTTTCAAGCTTTTGAAACTGGGACTTGAACTGTGCAGTCTGCCATATGAGACCCAGCCACCTTAACCATCATGTCACTGACTGGTTCAATCTCCTTTCTTAATATATCAATTATATCCCTTCTCTGGGAAAAATATTAGTGGTTTGCAGTGTACATTTTTATCTAAGTCCACCTTCAAATGGCACTGTGCTACCACCCTTGTAGTATAGGTACCTTGTAATAGAGTTTTCTCAAATCCTTCCTCCCATCCCTTATGACACTGCAGATGTTCATTCCACTTGTCAATATGTTATTTTTCATTACTTTAAGTAATTATCTTTTAGATCAATAAATAAGAAAAATTTTAAAATCTCATTTTACCTTTTTTATTATTTTCTTTATGTAAATCTGAGTTTCTAGTCTATATAATTTTCCTTCTCCCTGAAGAATTTCTTTTATCATTTATCACAGGGCAGTTGGCCATGAATAGCCTAAGCTTTTGTTTATCTAGAAAGTCTTTATTTGTCCTTTACTTTTTAAGGATAATTTCACTGAATATATAATTCTAGGTCAGTGGTTTTTTTGTTTTTACCACATTCTCTTCTGACTTGCAGAGTCCTGAGAAGTCTGCCATAATTCTTCTGTTCCTTTATAGGTATTTTTTCCGTCATCTCTTTCTTCCTTCCCTAAAATTATTCTTAGTCTAGTGTTCTGCAGTTTGAATATGATGTGCATGATTTAACTATTTGGTATTTATTTTGCGACTTATTTTCTGAGGTTCCTGCATCTGTGTTTTTAAGTTTGTCACTAATTTTGTAACATTCTCGGCCATTACTACTTCAAATATCTTCGTGTTCTTCTTTTCCTTTCCCTGGTATTCCAATTGTGCATGTTATATCTTTTGATATTGTTCCACATTTCTTGGACGCTCTTTTCATTTGCTTTTTTTTTTTTCTCTTTGTATTTCAGTTTAGAACGTACCTACCAACCTGTTTTTAACTTCACCAATTCATTCCTCAGCCATGTCTATTTTATTTATAAGTCAAACAAAGGCATTCTTTGTTTCTGTCACAGTGGGGTTTTTCTTTAGGAATTATTTTATTTAGCTTTATTTATTTATTTAATCTGACCAGAGAGGGACAGAGCTAAAGTGCGAGAGAGAGAGAGAGAGAGAAAGAGAAAGAGAGAGGAAAGTGAGAAAGCAAGCCACCAGGTCCAGGACTCGAATCGTGGTTGGCCATCTGGAGTCCAGCACCCCTAATCACACCACCTGCTGGCCCCATGTTACAGTGTTTTTTATATCTACGATATCCTTCTGAATTTCAGTTCTTTCTTTTTACATTACCCATGTGTTCTTACATGTTCTCTACTTTTTCCATGAGAGTGGGGTTTTTCTTTAGGAATTATTTTATTTAGCTTTATTTATTTATTTAATCTGACCAGAGAGGGACAGAGCTAAAGTGCGAGAGAGAGAGAGAGAGAAAGAGAAAGAGAGAGGAAAGTGAGAAAGCAAGCCACCAGGTCCAGGACTCGAATCGTGGTTGGCCATCTGGAGTCCAGCACCCCTAATCACACCACCTGCTGGCCCCATGTTACAGTGTTTTTTATATCTACGATATCCTTCTGAATTTCAGTTCTTTCTTTTTACATTACCCATGTGTTCTTACATGTTCTCTACTTTTTCCATGAGAGCCCTTAATATATTAATCAGTTATTTTATATTCCCAATCTGATATTTCCAACATCTGTAATATTTGAGTCTGGTTCTGATGCTTACTGTGTTTCTCCTGTTTTTTTTTTCTTGTGTTTAGGTATGCCATTTAAATTTTTTCATTGAAAGTTCATCATGTTGAATTGGGTAGTAGAAAAGTAAATATGAATTTACTGTGCGTTTTGTTAATCTGGCCAGGGGGCGTACTGTGTTTAATGATTACTATAAGTGTCAGAGGCTTCAAGTTTCTCCATGTATGTCTCTCCTATTGACTTGAGCTTTCTCAGTACTCTTCCTCAGAGAATTCATGCCTTGCAGCTTGTTCCGCTGTAATGCACTGTTATTGTACAGGAGCATGGTTGGTATGTTGGTCGAGTGCAGGGGACAAAAATCACACTGTAATTCTAGGATTGAGCCTACATTTTTTGCTTTGCTTATTCCCCTTCACAGGTGTTTATGTGGTATATATTCCTCCTACCCCCTCAATTGTGACAAGAAGAGTAGAAGGTGGAGTGGGAGGAATGCCCTCCCCAAATTGGGATAAGGCTCTGATAATATCTTTCCCCCTAAAGACTAGACTTTTGTCAAAGAATAATTTGGGCATATTTCATAATGATTACCTCTCTCCCTCTGCCACAGGTATAAGGGGACCATTCCCAAAATCTTCACCTTGAGAACTTGATTAAATTCCTGGAAGTAAAACCCGTGAAAGTTTTGGGGCCTCCCTAAGACTGATGCTCTCAAGAGTCTCTCATGCTAGTTCACACTCAGCTTCCAGAAATTTTTGTCAAAATTACCTTTGAAATGTTCCTACCAATTTATGGCTCCAGTATCTTCATATAAGCAGATGTCTGCTATAGTCGCTAAATTTGCTTATCTATAGATTTTAGGCTGTTGGTTGCCCTCCAATCTCAGTTTCCCTAAGATTAGGTCTAAGAAAAATAGCAGATTTTCATGTTAAGATTTTCCTTTTTGGGGACCAGCAATTAGCGTAATGGCTATGCTGCTGGACTCCCATGTAGTTGACTGTGGTTGGAGTCTCAGACCGGTGGCTTGGACTCACATTGGGCACGTGTGCATGTGTGCCCAGGATCCCGAGAGAATAGAGGAGAAGGGACTGCGGCGTGGCCATCCCCCTGGGAGGTGCTTTTTCGCTTTCTGTCTTTCTGTCTCTCTCTGTCTTTTTGGCGAGCGCATGCACCCTACAGCAAAAAAACCTCTCAAAAAAAAAAAAAAAAAGATTTTGGTTTTTGTAAGAATAGGAGTGATGACTTTTAGGTTCTTTACATATCAGTGCTGGAAATGGCTTTCGTATATTTCTTCATTTCTGATTCCCATTCGCTGCTTTCCTTTGATTTATTTGAATATCTGCATATCTGCATTGCTCTTTTTTGCTTTTTGGTATTGTTCTAAAGATTTCAGTATATATGCTCCATTTTTCTCAGTCTACTTAGAATTAAAATTTTATCACTTTAAAGGAAATTTATTAAACTTAAAAATATTTTATTTCCTTTAACTCTTTTCCCCCTTTATATAGCAGTTGTCACATGTATATTTCTACATACTTTGGAAACTCCACCAGACAATGTTGAAACTTTTTATTTCTACCACCATACATACTTAATGTACCTAAGAAAAGAAAACCAGTCTATTATATTTACCCAGATACTTATCATTTCTACTGCTCTTTCCTTTGTGAGGTTCCAAATTTCTCTCTGGCATCATTTCTCTTCAATAAATTCCTTTACCATTTTCTGTTTTCCAAAGCAGGCCTGCTGTTGATTAATTATCTCTGATTTCCAATAATTAGACTATGATGTGTTTGAATGTGGTTTCCTTAGGATTCATTGAACTTCTCAGATCTGAAAATTTGTATCTGCTGCCATATTTAGGAAGTTTCCAGCCATTACATCTTGAATTTTTTTCTTGCATCATTCTATTTCTTCTACTGTCATTTCAATTACTTGTAAATTAGACATTTTCTATTGTACCCCAGGAGGCTAAGGTTCTGCCCCTTTTTTAAAAATTGTTTTCCTGTTGTTTACACTAGAAAGCTTTTAATTTACTCTCCTACTTAACTATTTTCTGTGTTATCGCCATTTTCTCTCATAGTCCTGGGCACCTGTAAGATCACTGTCATTGGCATCGCTGCCGAAGGATTGTATCTTGATTCCAAGCAAGACCAGAAACACACACACACACATACACACACACACACACACACACATACAAGTAGAATCTCTCTTTTTTTTTTTGTCCTTCCCACAAGGGAATCCCTTGTGGAGTTTTTCATGAGAAAGAGAACATTTTCCTTGAAGCATTTTCTGTCTGAATCTACTGCCCAATTCTGGGATTTAGACTAACTTGAGTCTAAGCTGGAAAATGTGGGAGAAAATTTTCAGAACTGAAAATTCACTACAGTGTTTGTCTCTTTCAAGTTTAATTTCTCTTCCCAATTCACCTGCTATATTTGCTTTCAGTCCTCCATAGCTAATTTATATATTTTGTTAAAGAATTTTAGGTATAACCTATGGGAGAGATAAGAGTGGTAGGTAAGTTTTTATTTCTCTTATATGGAACTAAAAGCCAATTTCATCACTTTTGATTTTAACTATTTAACAATAGGTTTAGAAATAAAAATCTTTAAAGATGAAGCTTGATTTTCAATATGCTCTATATTGAACTCACTGTGAAACTGACATATATTTCTCTAAATAAATCCACAGTAAAAATGCAATAATTTTGTTACAGTACTTTATATGACAAAAAGTTATATACACGTGTTTATTTTAAAAATTACTTTTTTTTGAGAGAGAGATTTTTGCTGTAGGGTACATGCATTCCCTGGAGAGATAAAGAGACGGGAAGACAGAAAGCGAGAAATCTCCCCTCAGAGGGGATGGCCACGCTGAAATACCACCTCCATCATTCTCTCAGGATTTTGGACACACATGTACTCAGTGTTGAGTCTTAAGCTGCTGGGTCTGGGACTCAAGCCATGGATGACTATGTGGGAGTCCAGCACCATAACCATTACGCCATCTGATGGTCCCTTAAAAATGTGATTTTTACACAAAGTTTAAATTACTACTAATGAGGGACCAGCAGTTAGCATAATGGCTATGTTGCTGGACTCCCACGTAGTCGGCTGTGGTTCGAGTCCCAGACCCGGTGGCTTAAACTCACGCTGGGCACGTGTGCATGCGAGAGGAGAAAGGAGGAGAAGGGACAGTGGTGTGGCCATCCCCCCAGGAGGTAATTTCTTACTTTCTGTCTCTATGTCTCTCTCTGTTTTTCCGGTGAGCACATGCGCCCTATAGCAAAAACCTCTCAAAAAAAAATTACTACTAATGAAAAGTGGTACTGTTATTAATATGGAATTGATTCAGTTGGGAAACTAATATATTTTCAAATATACACACTTTCACAATCATACTTCATATTTTTCATCAAGTACTCTCCATAATAGCTAACGTAACATCCAGTAATAAACTTCAGAGTGTAGCAATTTAACAAACTTTATAATGCTCCTAAATGTGAAGGAATAAGATCCATTAATGCAAGATACAAAGACAGTATCTTACTCTCCGGCATCAAGAGGAAGTAAATTTATTGAATGTTGGGGCTGGCTGGTGGCATGGTGGTTGGGGGCACTGGACTCCCAACAGGACTGACCTGACTGCAGTTCAAGTCCCAGACCTGGAGGCTTGCTTTCTCACTTTCTCTGTATCTCTCACTATATTCCTTTCTGGTCAGATTATTTATAAACAAATAAATAGTTAAATAAAATAATTCTTCAAAAATTCATTGAATTAACAAATTCTAATGTAAGATTATACAGTTGCTCAAAAATGTTACACATGAAAAGATAAATATTCTCTGAGTTTTAAAAATTTCAAGTTGTTTTATTCAGATGGCTGAATGTGGAGTATACTATTCAATGTGATATTAATACTTACTGGGGACACACAGTTCATTAAATTAAATTAAATTAAATTAAATTAAATTAAAAAGAAAATTCAGTTCCTCAGTCACACTAGCCATGTATCAAGTGCTTAATAGCCAATAACAAAATTTCCATTATCACCACAGAAAGTTCTACTGGATAGAACTAGGCAATGGAACATCCATAAATTTAAGGAAGTATAATTCCTGAGATAGTTATATGCCAGAACTGTTAGCCCTAGTTATTTTATACTTACAGTAAAAAGAATTAAAAATCATTCTCAATTTTTAAAAAATGAACTTCTCATTTAAAATTTTTCACTTATCAAGTATTTTTAGTAGTTACTGTATATTATTACTTATTCTAACTTATGATTTCATCAAGCTATACATCCAATTCAGAACTTACTGAGGAGATACAAAATTATTTCATTTTTTTAAATTACTAGAACAAAGCAAACATAACAGAAAGATGCTTAGTAAATATCTATATCAAAAGATTTAATCAGGAAAAATGTTGTTGAAGGTTGCACTTTCTAGGCTGATTATCCACTTAGTCACTGTATAATGTTGGGCATATAGATAATATTAAACAGAACAGCTGATAGTGCTTTTTATTAAGTTGTCAGGAAAATCATGGCATGTTTTTCTATGCAAAAATCTGTCATGAGTTTCCCAACAACCCAATAAAAAATAGCTCGGAACAGATTAGTTGAAGAGAAAATAGTAAAGGGGATCTTCAGAAAGTTCATGAAAAATGTGCATTATGAAAAAAATATGCATGGATTGGAAAAAATATGTAAAGTTGTACTTTAATTTCCTTTTACCACTACCTTTTGATGTTCTCTCAGAAATGGGAAAAACTGTAGAAATTGGTTTTGAAGTTAGTTACTTCTATGACTTAACTAGCCCTTTGCACACTGAATCTTTTTAAAACTTAGAACTGGCAAGACCGATACGTGAGTTCATTTCACTTTTTTTTGGAGAGGTTTTTTGCTATAGGGCATGTGCACTCACCAGAAAGACAGAGAGATAGAAAGCGAGAAATCACACCTCCAGGGAGGATGGCCATGCCACAATCCCTTCTCTTCCATCTCCTCTTGGAATCTTGGGCATGCAGGCACACACGGCTGGAGTGAGTTTAAGCCACCAGGTCTGGGAATCGAACCGCAATAGACTACGTGGGAGTCCAGCGACACAGCCATTACGCCATCTGCTGGTCCCTCATTTCACTTTTTAACTAATCAGTTATCTCTATAATCTTTTGTTTCCTCTTCTGCACAACAGGATTATTAATAACTTACCAGACTATATTGCTGGTTTTGTGTGTGGCTCAAATAAGATGATGTAAGTGAAATTGCTTTGCGAACTGTAAATATTACAAAAATGCAGCTTAGTATAATATTAACACATCTGATTAATAACTATATGAATAGTATTTATTTAAATCAGATTAAGAAAAAACAAAATACACTTTAATATACTTTTTAAAAAGTCTAAATGCTGAAAGAACACAACTAAATTGGTCAGATTTTTAAAAAAAACATGCTGTTATAATAATATTTGAATGCTTTTTTCAAAAAGTGGTGGGTGTGCCATAACATGTAATTTGCGCAATTTGACAGAATGTTTTAAATTTGAAAAGACAATACCAGTGGCATCAAGCCAATTTTGCTCTTAATGCATAAAATGCATCTGTTCTTTGTGTCCAATACTGTCTCATATACCTTGTATACCAGAATACCTTTTTAAAAACTGTACTTTTAAAAACTGAAGTATCTATATTATGTCAATAATTTTAATGAAGCCTAGAGTTGGAGCATTCCTTTTTGCATAATGTGAAACTCTGTAAACTGTTCTTTAATTTTAAAATTTCCATTAAGCATATAATTTTATAATATAAGACTGGAAAACAGAATATTAAAGATATAAAATATATTTACTGGAGGATAATCCCATGGACTAGTGGTTAAAGGAGCCAGATCAGACATGGCCAACAGTGCAGTTCAAATACTGGCCCTTGCAGCTTAAAAACACTCAGAACATGTATGCTTGCATGCCCCAAATCTCAAAAGGATTGAGAAATAGAGAAGAGATTGTGTCTTGACAATGCCACATATAGATGGGTGCTTTCTCCCTTTTTCTCTCTTTTTCTCTCTTTCTCTGGCAAGCATATTCATCCTCCGGCAATTAAAAAAATACTTAAAATAAATATATTCACTGACAGTATTTTGAAAACAAATTAATAAATATTCAGATAGGAAAAGAGTAAATAGAGAGAACTCAGTGTGTTATTAAAGAAATTTTATAAAGTCCCGGTCTGAATTCATTGTATATAACTATTGAATATAAGAAAAATTTAAAAACACACAAGATGCTGGTTTATCTCATAGTCAGACATAGTGAAATGGCTGAATAATAATCAAAAATGATTAAACTTCTATGGCAAATGATTGTTATGTTCTCATGCTGTTTACCTAATTAAATGCAAGTATTAGTAATACTAGCAGGTAATTTAAATTAATTATTTCCTAGAAATATATCTCTCCACACACACACACATAAATATCTATATTTTAAGGTTTTTGCCATAGACTGTATGCACTCACCATGAGAGACAGATAGAGACACAGTGAGAGGAAAAAGTGAGAAATTACCTCCCGGGGGGGATGGTCATGCCACGATCCCTTCTCCTCCATTCTCCTCCTTAGATTCTGGGCACACACGTACACACACCCAGTGTGATTTTCAAGCCAAAAAGTCCAGGACTTGAAGCATATCAGTCATGTGGGAGTCCAGCACCTTAACCACCATGCTACCTACTGGTCTCCTAGAACAACATTGTTGTTTTTGTTTTTCTTTCCAACAAATACTTTTGAATGCCTAATTTAATATCTTACAGGTATTTTTCTTTTACACTTTTTTATTTATATCTAATTAGTGTACATTTATTGCTTACTATAAGAGTTTTCAAAGCATGCATGTGGTAAGTGATAATCAAATCAAGGATGTCACTATATACCTAATTTTCAACCAAAAACTTTACATTGCTTTATCTGTTAAATGGTTTTTCCCCATGGGACAGGGAAAAATTACCATGCTTTTTATTGTATGTTTAAATCACTGATGCACATAATTTCAGATTTTATTTAATAGATTACTATTTTCTAATAGTTAAACTGAACAACTTATTCTACCCTTTGGTTATTTTCTCTTATTAATCTTTATCTCGTGCACAATGTGCACATTCTATAATGTATTTTAGGTAACAAATATAGCATAATATTGATCTGTATTCACTCAAATAGGACATACTGGTCATCTTTAATCAATATGATCCTACTCATGAATATTTATACCTTGAAACAGTGGTAGATATTTCTGAGCACAAATTGGCCTTAAATATTCAGAAAATGTTTTTGATACAGGTATAATAAAAGTATTTACAGGCTTGAGATAAATAATAAGTTCCAAAGAACTTAGCCCATTCAAACAAATCTTGATATTTATTTCTGTACCAATTCAACTATTCACAAGATAGAGTATCCAATCACCCACTAATCTGTGATGTAGATGTCTATTAACAATGTGCAAAGATTGAATTGTAGCAAATACAAAATAATTTAAGAATAACTGCCCATGGGAACTAGCAGGTGGTGTAATGGTTACATCACTGGACTCCCATGTAGTCAACCATGAATCGAGTCCCAGACCTGGCAGCTTAAAATTCACACTGGGTGCATGTGCACCTAAGATCCCAAGAGGAGAAGGGATTGTGACATGGCCATTCCCTGGGGGTGGGGGTGTGATTTCTCATTTTCTGTCTCTCTGTCTCTGTCTCTCTGATGAGTGCATGTGCCCTATAGCAAAAATATCTCTCAAAAAAAATGATCACCCAATGAATTTAAAAGTGAAGTTAAATCTAGTAAAATTTACTCCATGTAATATCTCAAGATTTATGACATATTACCAAATATGTAACTATAGAATAGAGGCAAACTTTACTGTATAGTTAACCTTTTTTAGCTCAAGATAACAGTTTTTTAATGAGATAACCTTGCTGATTCACTAACCCAAACATGTTTGTTAATACCTCTCACATACCAATGAACTACAGGCACATTCTACAGGGAAGACTATAATGCAATCATAAATACAAAGTTTGGACATTTTAGAAGCCTAGACTCCCTGTCAATTAGCATTTTCTACTCATGGGGTGTGAAAAAAATAGAGATTTTAAAGTCCCAAAAGACCATAAGGAATAGAAAGGAGGGTCAAAGATACACCAGGTATTGAGGAAAACAGAATGGCATATATGAAATCTGAGATGAGTCTTGCTGGATTTAGATAGATCAGAAAAAGTAACAAGGGTGGACCATCAGATGGAATAATGGTTATGTCACTGGACTCCCATAGTCAATCGCGGTTTGAGTCCCAGAACCAGTGGCTTAAAACTCACGCTGGGCACGTATGTGTGCATGCCCAAGATCCCAAGAGGAGAATGGAGGAGAAGAGATTGCAGCATGACCATCCCCCCCCCGCTGCTCTGGGGGGGTACTTTCTCACTTTCTGTCTCTCTCTGTCTCTCTGGTGAGCACACGTGCTCTATAGCAAAAACTTTTCTTTATAAAAATTTATTAATTATTATTATTATTTATACATTCAGTCGCTATATACCAGCATGATATACACTTCAGTACAGCCCAGTTGAGAATACCAAACATATCCTCATCAACAGATATTAAACCATATGTGTCTCACAAATGTCTTACCTCTCTATTTTTTTCCCCAAATTTCCTTTCCTACACTCTTCCCCTCCCACAGTCTCTTTCCACTTTGTCTCTAGTGTCCATAACTATTTTTAATGCTTTTATGTCCTCCAGACTTTCAGTTTCTACCACAGAGTGTGGACAGTCGGTATGTTAAGTGGAGACACAGAATGTCTCTCTTCCATAGCCTGACTTGCTTCACGCAGCAGCAAAAACCTCTCTAAAAAAAAAAGAAAGAAAAGAAAAAGCAACAAGGGCAATTCAAGGAGATGAATCCTACATGAACAAAGGTTTAGATGTAAAATGCATATGATGCCTGTAGAACAAAAAAGTTTTTCTCTTTTTCTTTCTTTTTTTTTTTCTTTTTTTTGGAGAGGTTTTTGCTATAGGGAACGTGCGCTCATCAGACAGACAGAGACAGACAGAGAGACAGAAAGCGAGAAAGCACCCCCCGGGGGATGGCCACGCCTCAATCCCTTCTCCTCCATTTTCCTCTCGGGATCTTGGGCACGCATGCACACGCGCCCAGCATGAGTTTAAGCCACAGGGCTGTGAGATAACAAGTGAATATTGTTTTAAACAACTAAATTTCTGGTAATTTGTTATGGGAACAATAGAAATCTAATAAAGGATTTACATATAAGGTGATAGAGATGGAGAAAGTGGGATTCTGTTTCCAGAATACTAAAATATATGAAATATGTAAATATGAAAGTCCTAATCATGGTTAATACAGGGACTATTAAAGTTGATTATTCATGTTGATGACACTCTCCATTGACCTACTGACCCAGCAGTCAACCTTATGGTCATGCAGCTCAATTTCTTTATCTCCATAGAAGGGCTTTCTAAATACCTGAAACAGAAGTGAAAAAGATGATACTTCTCTCCTCAACTGTTACTACCACTTCACAAAAGCAGCAGGATACAAACTAGTCACTTTCACTCACGCAAGAGCCCTCTACAGTGTAAATAAAAGCAAACTTCAGATCTGCTATCAAAAAAAAAAATTATCTATCTATCTATCTATTTGTTGTGATTTTCAAGTCATCAGGTCTGGGACTTGAGCCACAGTTGGTCATGTGGGAATCCAGAACCCTAACCACTGCGATATCTGCTGGCCCCCAGATCTGTTATCTGACAGCCAGAGTAGTTGTCCTGACTCCAAAGACCCTCACCTTCTTTGGATAAATAATTTTTTCTGGATTTGTGTGTGAAGCCTGAGTGGTCCCATTCTGTCATGTCACCTTCTAGCTAACTCCATGTCTTCTGTGAAGTGCTAGGAACTAAGTGTCAACTAACTGTTTCTGTCATGGTTGACACCAGCTCATTTATTTGGGAGCCTGAGTGATTTCATATAAGTTCTGCTTCAGCAATAATATCATTTTAGTGCCTTAGACTAACATATTTCTTAGTTATAAAATCTGGTGGGGGTCTATGGGTTCAGTGAGCAACATTACAATTATCCACCTAGAAAAACCATTTAATCTTCACCCATAATTACCCTGGTAGAAGCTAGATCTCTCTCACTAAAATGTAACAACTTGAAAACTTCACTGTTCAGGTGATAGATAAAAATATATTCTGGATATAAAAGGATGTATAATGGTATTAATATGAAATATAAGAAAAGTGCAGACAAGCCAGTAATCAAAAGTCAACCATGGGGACCAGCAGTTAGCGTAATGGCTATGTCGCTGGACTCCCATGTAGTCGACCGCAGTTCGAGTCCCAGATCCGGTGGCTTAAACTCACGCCGGGCACGTGTGCGTGCGTGCCCAAGATCCCGAGAGGAGAATGGAGGAGAAGGGATTGCGGTGTGGCCATCCCCCCTAGGGGGTGATTTCTCGCTTTCTATCTCTCTGTCTCTTGTCTTTCTGGCGAGTGCACACGCCCTATAGCAAAAACCTCTCCAAAAAAAAAAAAAAAAAAGTCAACCATAAGAATTCCATTTATGTAAGATGACTTTCTTCTGGCAAATTCCTATTTGTTACTCAAAGTATATTCAATGTATTTCCAATGTTTTAGCTCTTAAAATATATTAATACCCACACTAGTGAAGTGACCACACCATATGATAATGGCAATGCTTATATTTTTAACTCTTCTTGTGAATGTCTCATTTTCCACCTCTAGAATCTAATACAGTAGTGATCACAGAGTAAACATTTAATAAATGTCTTTATATTGGTCAATTACTTAGAGATACCACTGCATTTTTTTGAAATAGTTTCAGGTATCTCAAAGTCAAAGATGAATCTCAGACAAATTCAGATCTTTACTTGGGGCCCAGTACATCACAAGTATTTGGAGCTAACATTTTCACTATCTTATAGAGCTATACATTTCACTATCTTCAATTTCTCTATTTTAATTTAATATTGGATCTAAAACTGAAAGTATAAAATTTATTGTCTAGAATATTTTGAAGTCTACTTACTTAAGAAATATATTAGACTACATAATATATTTTATGTCAGGCATGGTTCTAAGTGTTTTACATGAAGTAAATACATTTCTCTCAACAACCTTTCCTTAGAAATGGGTATTATTTGGCCTAGAGATTTTGGGCTCCCATATGAACGACCATGGTTCCAGTCCCAGACCTGGTGGCTTGAGAATCACTCTGGTTGCTTGTGTGTGTGTCTAAGATCTCAGAAGGGGAATGGAGGAGTAGGGCTGTGGCATGGCCATTCCCCCTGGGGGGGTGACTTCTAACTTTCCCTCTCACTGATTCTCTCTCTCTCTCTCTGGTGAACACATGCACCCTAAGGCAAAAATCTCAAAAATAAAAAAGTTTTAAAAAAATGGATTTTATTATCCCATTTTCTAGAGGCACAAAGAGTTTCTGCATGTCCCAAAGGGTCACAAAATTGCAACATTCTATAGTCTATTTTAATTCCTTTTTTTCTACCTCTTCCCAGAAGTATATAAAAAATTATTTTAAATGAATTATGTCTTTTTTTTCCAAAAGAAATTATTTATTTAATTTTATTTAGTCACTCATTTATTTTATTTGACCAGTGAGAGACAAAGATAGAGAGAAGGAAAGTGAGAAAGCAAGCTACCAAGTCCAGGTGATCAGCCACGTGGGAATATCCAGCACCTTAACCACCATGCCACCCGGTGGGGTCCCATGAATTTTGTTTTCAAAAGTTTTAATCCTTTTCCCCAATTTTTTTTAAATAAATGGAAATATAATTAAATGTCGCAAAACTAGGGATATAAAGTACCAGGACTTTGTTAGCACTTTATTGTATATGATTTATCCTTTTATTGTGGAGCTCCAGTAAGTGATTACTGAACCCAACAATCATTGAACAATTTCTCTCTTTCTCTTCAAATAATTTTTTCATTATAGCTGTGATAATTAGCTAAGAAACTTGATAGTGTTAATATTAAGTAATATCTAAAAAATTTTTTACTATGGTGAAAGTCAGAAGTAATTATAGCTAGTCTAAGTGGCATGCGCTGTAATCCTAGCAACTTGAAGAAGCAGGAGGATCACAAACTCAAGGCTGGCCTAACACAGAGGTGTATCTACATATAACTACATATCCTAGGAGAAACAACCTATCACATCACAACGTGGTATCCTAATCCAATGAACTCTAACAGATTTTATAACTAAGAAATATGTTAGTCTAAGGCACTAAAATGATATTATTGCTGAAGCAGAACTTATATGAAATCACTCAGGCTCCCAAATAAATGAGCTGGTGTCAACCATGACAGAAACAGTTAGTTGACACTTAGTTCCTAGCACTTCACAGAAGACATGGAGTTAGCTAGAAGGTGACATGACAGAATGGGACCACTCAGGCTTCACACACAAATCCAGAAAAAATTATTTATCCAAAGAAGGTGAGGGTCTTTGGAGTCAGGACAACTACTCTGGCTGTCAGATAACAGATCTGGGGGCCAGCAGATATCGCAGTGGTTAGGGTTCTGGATTCCCACATGACCAACTGTGGCTCAAGTCCCAGACCTGATGACTTGAAAATCACAACAAATAGATAGATAGATAGATAATTTTTTTTTTTGATAGCAGATCTGAAGTTTGCTTTTATTTACACTGTAGAGGGCTCTTGCGTGAGTGAAAGTGACTAGTTTGTATCCTGCTGCTTTTGTGAAGTGGTAGTAACAGTTGAGGAGAGAAGTATCATCTTTTTCACTTCTGTTTCAGGTATTTAGAAAGCCCTTCTATGGAGATAAAGAAATTGAGCTGCATGACCATAAGGTTGACTGCTGGGTCAGTAGGTCAATGGAGAGTGTCATCAACATGAATAATCAACTTTAATAGTCCCTGTATTAACCATGATTAGGACTTTCATATTTACATATTTCATATATTTTAGTATTCTGGAAACAGAATCCCACTTTCTCCATCTCTATCACCTTATATGTAAATCCTTTATTAGATTTCTATTGTTCCCATAACAAATTACCAGAAATTTAGTTGTTTAAAACAATATTCACTTGTTATCTCACAGTTCTGTAGGTCAGCATTCTGGCAATTCCTTGTCTGGGGAAGAATCTACTTCCAGGCTCTCACTGGTGAGTGCATGTGCTCTCTGGCAATCAAAAAAAAAAAAGAAAGAAAGAAAGAAAAAAGAAAAGGGGACCAGCAGTTAGCATAATGGCTATGTCGCTGGACTCCCATGTAATCGACGGTGGTTCGAGTCCTGGACCCTGTGGCTTAAACTCAAAGAGTTTCTGCATGTCCCAAAGGGTCACAAAATTGCAACATTCTATAGTCTATTTTAATTCCTTTTTTTCTACCTCTTCCCAGAAGTATATAAAAAATTATTTTAAATGAATTATGTCTTTTTTTTCCAAAAGAAATTATTTATTTAATTTTATTTAGTCACTCATTTATTTTATTTGACCAGTGAGAGACAAAGATAGAGAGAAGGAAAGTGAGAAAGCAAGCTACCAAGTCCAGGTGATCAGCCACGTGGGAATATCCAGCACCTTAACCACCATGCCACCCGGTGGGGTCCCATGAATTTTGTTTTCAAAAGTTTTAATCCTTTTCCCCAATTTTTTTTAAATAAATGGAAATATAATTAAATGTCGCAAAACTAGGGATATAAAGTACCAGGACTTTGTTAGCACTTTATTGTATATGATTTATCCTTTTATTGTGGAGCTCCAGTAAGTGATTACTGAACCCAACAATCATTGAACAATTTCTCTCTTTCTCTTCAAATAATTTTTTCATTATAGCTGTGATAATTAGCTAAGAAACTTGATAGTGTTAATATTAAGTAATATCTAAAAAATTTTTTACTATGGTGAAAGTCAGAAGTAATTATAGCTAGTCTAAGTGGCATGCGCTGTAATCCTAGCAACTTGAAGAAGCAGGAGGATCACAAACTCAAGGCTGGCCTAACACAGAGGTGTATCTACATATAACTACATATCCTAGGAGAAACAACCTATCACATCACAACGTGGTATCCTAATCCAATGAACTCTAACAGATTTTATAACTAAGAAATATGTTAGTCTAAGGCACTAAAATGATATTATTGCTGAAGCAGAACTTATATGAAATCACTCAGGCTCCCAAATAAATGAGCTGGTGTCAACCATGACAGAAACGGTTGACACTTAGTTCCTAGCACTTCACAGAAGACATGGAGTTAGCTAGAAGGTGACATGACAGAATGGGACCACTCGGGCTTCACACACAAATCCAGAAAAAAATTAATTTATCGTTATTACTGTAAGTTTTGGCATATATGATAAATATAGTTTTAGATTCTTATACAAATAAGAATTTAATGCATCAGAAATATGCAAAAATATTAAAATATGTATATGAATCCAAGTAGAAAATTCCCATGAAGACTACCATATCAGAAATTAACCTCTATTCTCCCTCACATAAATAAATCTATGTCTACAACTTGGAAAAAAAAAAGCTTCAAACTCCTCCATATCACTCTAATATTTCATTTAGATTCACTAACAATTTAGTGAAGAAATACTAGTAAACATTGCATTGCAAGTACTTAATTGTATAGTAGTAACTATGATTGAACTGGCCAAATTAAATAATAACTCCCCTTATTGCCTGTTATTTCACTGTTAAATAATTTTATTCATTTATTTATTATTAATTCACTAGAGAGAAAGAAAGTAAGAAAGCAAGTCCCCAGGTCCAGTTCTTGAACCAAGGTCACCCACATGAGAGTCCAGCGCCTTAACTACCATACCAACTGCCAGCCTCTAGCATAATATTCTTGAGGTTTACCTATACTGTATCATATACCCATACTTTATTCTTTATTACTGAAGAGCATTCCATTGTATGGATACACCACATTTTGTTTACCCAAATATTCACTAACTGACTCGTTGACTATTATGTGTAATGCTGCTATGTATATTCATGTATAAATTGTTGTGTGGAATATGCATTTATTTCTCTTGCATATATTTCTAGAAGTGCAATTGCTGAGTATAGTAATTTGATGCTTAATATTTTGAGAAAGTGCCAAACTATTTCCAAAGTAACTGCATTAATTCATATGTCCACCAGCAATGTATGATGGTTTCAATATCTTTACATCCTCACCAATATTTATCTTTTTTCATATATATACTGTTTTTTACACATGCACAAGTATTTCTATTCAGAAGATACCTAAAAGGGGAATCCCTGGGTCATATTTCATATCCATTTTCAATTTTCTTTTTCTTTTTCTTTTTCAGAGGTTTTTGTCTTAGAGCATGTGAGCTCACCAGAGAGAGACAGAGACAGTAAGAGGGAAAGTGAGAAATCACCCTCCAGGGGAAATGGCCACCCTGCAATCTCTTCTCCCAATCTTCTCCTGGGATCTGGGGCACGCAATCACATGCACATGGCATGAGTTTCAATCCACCAGGTCAGGGACTTGAGCCACAGTTGCCATGTGGGAGCCCAGTGATGTAAACCCTATGCCATCTGCTGGACCCTCCACTTTCAATTTTAATTGATATAAACAAATTATCTCAGGTGTGGTTACCATAATTTACATTCAACCTGTTTGATATACAGGATACTATGAAAGTTGTTCATCTTTGCTAATCTGGTGGGGAAAAAATAGTACCTCATTTTACATCATGTTCCATTGATTATTAGTGAAGTTAAACTATCTTCTCACATATCATTGACCATCTGAATTTATCTTCAGTAATTTGTCAACTGATATCCTTTGCTGTATTTTTCTTTCATTTCTCATTTTTTGTTTTATTTTGTTACTTACATAGCATTCTTTATTCTAGGATATTAATCCTCTGTCACTTTTGTGCCCAGAAAATATTTCTTGCCAATTTTCTTCTTAAGGAATTTTGAACACTCTCTTTCGAGACTTCTTCCAAGGCAAAACATTTCTCAGAACTATCAATCAGAGCCTTAGGTTCCTTGATTCCTATGCCAAAGAGTTTATCTATCCTAAGAATATTTTCACTGGTTTCCTAGGAGCCCTATCAAATGCATATATATATACGACTCCTAGCTGTCTTTCCTTGGAGGACAGGTGAATCAGGGACTCCAATTTAGGACTAATAATAGACAGCTAATAATAAGAAAGGAAAGCAAAAACAAATGCTGGTTAGTTTAAGTAGAAAATAAATTGATTATATGAGTATACATAGAATAGATGAGAAGACCAGAAAATCAGGTTAGGACCGGAATCAAAGGAACCAAGACAGTTAAGAAGCAATTCACTTAAGGACTTCGCCTGTTGTGATACAGACACTCACCTCTACTGCTAATGGCAATGCCAACAACGGGTGTCTATTGCTACACCACTATATTCTCATTCTGCAAAAATAACCACCATTTAATCTTGTGTCTTTGAGACAAGCTCCTAAGATTCACTTGTGATATTAATTTCTAATTAATACAATAAGTTAGTTTTGGCCTAATTATTCCCAGAGACATACTTACTCTTCTCTACTACCAAACAGTATTTTGGTGGCTATCTTCCCAGTCTAATAGTAGAAAGTAATAAAAAATAAAAATTGTAAGCACTAGTTGGCTCATCATTCTCTAGGGTCAATAGAGTTTTTTTTTTTTTTTGTGTGTGTGTGTGTGTGTGTGTGTGTGTGTGTGTATGTGGTAGTTTTACAATATTACTAAATTGTTATGATTATATTAAAAAAAAAACCTCTCCAAAATGAATCTCAGACCTATTCTCTCTTCACTTCAATGATTTGAATTCAATTATCAAGTTTTTCCCAAGTGCCAACTCTGTGCCAGCATTGTACTATCGGCACGACCTCTGTGATGAGTAAAAACAGACATTACTATTTAGTAGAAAGAATGAATTGTGAACAAAAGTAGCACGGTTGTATGAAAACATGTTATAGGATACCCCAACATAGTGTGGGAAGATCAGAAAAGGCTGTCCTATTGAGTTGAAATCTGAAGGATTTAAAGGAAGGTAAACTTGGCAAAGGGAGAAGAGAAAAGAATTGTACAAAAAGGAGTTTCATAGGTAAAAATCCTGATGAAAGAAAAGTATGGGTATAAATTCAGAAATTATAGCTTAAAAACACACACACTGAGAAAAAATATGACAGAATATCTGGAAATTATATATAGGTACTATATACCCTTGGTTAATTCCTTTGAGATGGTTCTATAAAATCAAAAAATGTTGCTTGGTCCTGCAGTACAATAGTTAAGTACAGGGCAGGGGAAGCTGTATCTCACATGACTGACCAGGGTTCAAGTCCTGGCCTCAGTGGCTTGAAATACATGATGGATACATTCACACATGTGCCCCAGATCCTGATAGGATGCAGAAGTGGAGGAAAAATGGACTGGACTGGGACATGTAGATACTCTGTCATTTTCAGGTGTATACAGGAATGCACCCTCTGGCATACAGAAAAAGAATAAAATAATAGAAGGAGGGATTATTGTATGATAAATCTTTAATAGAACATATTAATGTAAGATATTAATATAAATAATCCCAAACAGGAAACAGAAACAGCAGACAAAAATAATTTTGATTTAGATTTTTGGAGGTTTATTTTTGTTTTTTGGTTTGTTTCTTTTGTTTTGTTTTGCCATAGGACATGTGCACTCACTGGAGAGAGACAGAGAGAGACCAAGAGAGAGAGGAACTAAGATATCACTCCTCAGGAGGGATGGCCACATTGTAATCCCTTCTTCTTCATTGTCCTCTCAGGAGTTGGGTCACACATGCACAAATGCCCAGCATATTTTTCAGGCTGTTGGGTCCTGGACTTGAATTGTGGAGTAGGCCATATGGGAGCTAGCACCTTAACTGCCATACCATTTATTGGCCCCCATTTTGACTAAGTTTTGAACTAATCCAACACATTTTTTCCACTGTAGATTGACTTGTTTGGCTCAAAGTAATAAAAAATCATTTATAAGATCTTAGTATAAACATTAGCTAGCAGTACAGAAAGATCACTTCATGTTTGGGGCACAATTAAGAACATCAAAATTTGTGAATGTTAAAGTCAGTAATATTGTCAGTGCAAACACAATAACAATAATGCTTTATTATGCTTAATACTATAAGAATGGGAAGGAAATAAGACAAAGATAAAGGGACCAAATCAAGACAAGCTTTATATGTCATGTTAAAAACAGATTTTATCTGGGCTGGCAGGTGGTATGGTGGGTAAGGGCGCTGGACTCCCCCAGAGTCGACTGTGGTCCGAGTCTCGGATCTGGCAGCTTGCTTTCTCACTTTCTCTCTCTCTCTGTCCTTCTCTGGTCAAATCAAAATAAATAAGTAAATAAATAAATAGATAAAGCTAAATAAAATACTTCTTAAACAAAAATAGATTTTATCTAATATGCAATAAAGCACCAAAAAAAATGAAATTTATTTCTTCCATAAACAAGGAATACACAGATAGAAAAAGAGAGAGAACAGGTCTCAATGCCATGATCTTCCCCAAGCTTTCAGTTAGCCCCAGATCATGGGCTAATGTATGCCTGGCACACTAAATGAGATCCTGGACTTAAACTAGAAACATTTTCATGTGGGATTGCCTTGCAGAGCATCACATTTACTCCTGTGCCACTGTCTAGCCCCATTAAAAATAATTTTAAGCAAGAAGTAATCATATTTAGAAGACATACTGGAAAACGGAATCAGGAAGACTGATTAAGAACTTTTGCAGAGGGACGAGCAGGTGGGGGAATGGTTACATCGCTGGACTCCACATAGTTGACCGTGGTTTGAGTATGCTGGGCACGTGTGCACATGCGCCCAAAATCCTGAGAGGAGAATGGAGGAGAAGGGATTATGGTATGGTCATCTCCCCTGGGTGGTGATTTCCCTGCTTTCTATCTCTCTGTTCCTCTGGCAACTGAAAGCACCCTATAGCAAAAATCTTTCTCTTAAAAAAAAAAAAAAAAAAAGAAAAGAACATAGGTTTAGGGAAAAGATAGCTTATTCAATTTGACTTTCCAGGGTTCACATCCTGTAAAAATTAGATATGCCCAGAGCACAGAGAGAGATATGTATATATGTATTTGTCATAAAAATAAGAAGAAACAGGAAATGGTTGTACTTGAAGTAATTAGTGGGTAATCCACTTGGGGGGAAACACTACAGAGTAAGGATACCCTTTTACAGAGTAAGGACAAAGGTTCACCACAGAAAGAACTCTAGGATTAAGGAGGCTTACTAGAGTAGACAGAAATAGAAATCAACCTAAAAGGACTTGAAATAGAGAGCAAGGATGTGTTAGCACTGAATTGGTGTATTAAGAAGCTTGGTTTTGGGGACCAGCAGTTGGCATAATGGCTATGTTGTTGGCTTCCCATGTGGTTGACTGCAGTTTGAGTCCTGGGCCCGGTGGTTTAAACTCATGCCAGGCATGTGTGCATGTGTGCCCAAGATCCCAAGAGGAGAATGGAGGAGAAGGGATTGAGGCATGGCCATACCCCCCTGGGGGGTGATTTCTCACTTTTTATCTCTCTATCTTTCTGGCAAGCACACATGCCCTACAGCAAAAACCTTCCCCCCCCAAAAAAAAAGCCTAGTTTTAAAGAAAATTTTACTGTAAGATATGTAATGTAAAGGTAGAAAGTTTGTATTTGGTTATTCAAATCGTAAAAACTTAAATACACATACATGGGTGAGTGTATACCTTCACCCACATTAGTATATATGGAGTCCCCAACTTATGATGGTTCGAGTTACAATATTTTGACTTTACAATTGTGTAAAAAGAATAAACATCTAGTAAAAATCATACTTTAAGTATCTATAGAACATTTTTTTTTCATTTTCAGTACAGTATTCCATAAATTACATAAGATGTTTAACATTTCATTATAAACTAGGCTTTACGATTTTGCCAACTGTAGGATAATGTAAATGTGTTCTGAGCACATTTAAGGTAGGCTAGGCTAAGCTACATAGTTCAGTAGTCTAGTTACATTAAGTGCATTTTTGACATGATAATTTCACTTATAATAAGTTAATTAGGACATAACTCCATTGTAAGCTGATGATCATCTGTACACACACACACACACACACACACACACACACACACAATGGAAAAGAGAGCAGAATGGAAGAGTTAAAAGTATAACTAGGCCTAGGGGCCCGCTGGTGGCATAGTGGTTTAGGTGGCTGCATTCCACATGGTTGACTCCATGGTTCGAGTGCTAACTCTGGCAGCTTCAAAAATATGCTGGGCACTTGTGTGGACACACCCAAAGTCTCAAAAAGAGAAATGGGAAAGAGATTGCAGCATGACCATCCCCCATGGGGGAGGTACTTTCTCACTCCCTCCCCAACCCATCCCTGTCTCTCTGGTGAGTGCATGTGCCCTCAAGCAAAGCTTAAAAAACAAAATAAGTGTTTTGATGTCAGATTAGAATTTCTCTGAATAAGGGAAGTTTCTCTTAAAAAAATAAAAGGGGGGCGGGGGTGGAGAGTGTTGGGAAGGAATTGGATGTTCCAGAAGAAAACATTCAGAATGGAGATGTGACCAGAATGGAATTCTATTCTAGAGAGTGATCAAGAAAAGAAGTCTGGTGTAGTCAGAGAGACATTTGAAAGAAAAAAAAAAAAAATTCAATGTCTCAAGAGGACCAAGTTGTTTACCTTTTGGCATATTATATAAATATCTTTAATTTCATTTAAGAAATTCAGTCAGTTGTACTTTACAAACTAAATGCTTTTAAGAGATTTTGAGAACACTCAGAGGAGAGGGTCACCCTTGAAGTTTTTTAAACTACGTAATGGTATTCAGCTCTATCTCTGATTGATTATATCAGTACTCAAGAATCAAGTCAAGAAGGTATACCTTTATTTGTCACAGCCTATATCCTAGCCATAAATTATTATGTATATTCTTCCATTTTAAATTATACTCAACCCCTTCCGAGACCCCCTAAAACTCTCATCAGCTCGGGACCAGCAGTTAGCATAATGGCTATATTGCTGAACTCCCATGTAGCCGACTGCAGTTCGAGTCCTGGACCTGGTCGCTTAAACTCACACTGGACGCGTGTTCGTGCGTGCTCAAGATCGCGAGAGGAGAATGGAGGAGAAGGGAATGCAGTGTGGCCATCCACCCTGGGGGGTGATTTCTCTCTTTCTAACTCTCTGTCTCTCTCTTTCTGGCGAGCACATGCTACCCTACAGCAAAAATCCTCTCAAAAAAACTAAGCAAAACTTTCATCAGCTCAAAGTCTAGGATATAATTTAAATCAAATGTAGGTGAGGAGGCCTTCAGTTCTAGTTTCTTCGGGGTAGTTTCTCATATACAATTCCTCTTCATCTAAACACCTGTGAACTAAAGACACAAGTTATCTGCCCAATACATAATGGTAAGATAAAAACAGGAAAATTGTTATTGATACTCTCCTTTAAGAGGGGGAAAGTATTTAATAATAAATACATACAGGAAGTATTATTAATAAATATAGGAAGTATTTAATAATCAGTGGTCAACAGCAATTTTAAAATCCAGTTGAATGTATGTCAGCAGTTTCTTGAAAGCCCTGAGAATGGTTCTCCATGTCTCTTAGATCTACTCTTTGGCTTCCTGGCCGCATCCTGAATCATTCTTAATTTTTCATTAAAAAGTGACCTATGTTTAGAGCTGAACAGCTTCTCACCTGAAAGGAAGCTGAAGGCCCAGATGCTTCCTTTCATTATAAACTCTCTCTGCCCCTTTCAATCTAAGCTGATATAATTCCTTTTAAAACTGTAATTTTTTGGGAACCAGCAGTTAGCGTAATGGCTATGTCGCTGGACTCCCACGTAGTCGACTGTGGTTCACGTCCCGGCCCCGGTGGCTTAAAACTCACGCCGGGCGCGTGTGCGTGCGTGCCCAAGATCCCGAGAGGAGAATGGAGGAGAAGGGATTGCGGCGTGACCATCCCCCCTGGGGGGTGCTTTCTCGCTTTCTGTCTCTATGTCTCTGTCTGTCTGGCGAGCACACGAGCCCTACAGTGAAAATCTCTCCAAAAAAAAAAAAAAAACTGTAATTTTTTTATATATCAAATTCTATTCAATTACAATAGACAAAAACCCTCTCCACATTTCTTTTGGATAGGCCCTTCTCTACCTTGGGCCTCATATAATGTTGCTATGGGACAAGACCTTCAGTTTTCAAGAAACTCCAATTGTCTGAGAGATATCTGAGCCACACACTTCAGATTCTTATGAGCCTTTTAATCTAACTGCATGTCTGTAAGATACCACTTTAAATTTTCTGGGGACTAGGCCTCAGCTTATAGTATTTTTCTAAAGATATATTATAGTAAGTTAACTTATCAAAAGAGGTTAAAAAAAGTAAAGAGATAAATAAGAATTATCATAAAAAGTACAATTGCAGGCAGATCATAGGCCCTCCTTCTTGCACCTAGGAATCTAGAGAGAGAATTCTTTAAATCTCTATTTGACACAATTTTGTCATTATATGTAAACCACTTCTCCTTGTATTAGATAATGTTCCTGTTAGAATTTGATGCTAGAGGGACCAGCAAGTAGCATAATGGTCATGTCCTTGGACTCCCACGTAGTCAACCGTGGTTTGAGTCCTAGACCTGGTGGCTTGAAACTCACACCGGGTACATGTGCAAGCAATAAAAAAATTGTTGTAAAGAAAAGTCCAGATCCCAAAAGGAGAATGAAGGAGAAGGGATTGCAGCATAGACATTCCCCAGGAAGGATGATTTCTCGCTTCCAGTCTCTCTGTCTCTTTCTGTCTCTCTAGCAAGCACATGCACTCTATAGAAAAAAATCTCTCTCTAAAAAATAAAAATAAAAATAAATTGATGCTAGAAAAGTGTACTGAATAACTCCCTTACCATGTAAATAGTGATAATTTTTTTTAAAGAGAGATTTTTGCTATGGGGTGTGTGCACTCGCTGGAGAGACAGAAACAGAAAGAAAGAAATCACTCCCAGGGGGCATGGCCATGCTGCAATCCCTTTTCCTACATTCTTCTTTTGGAATTTTTGGGCATGCATGCATGCATGCACACGTGCCCAGGGTGAGTTTTAAGTCATGGAGTCTAGGACTTGAACCGCAACTGACTACATGAAAGTCCAGTGACATAACCATTACACCATCTGCTGGTCCCCAAAGTGATAATTTTATGTTTAAATACAGTAACTAGCCTCAGTCTAGTTTTATTGGCTCAACTGTTTCCCTTTTATTTTGAGACTTTACCTTATTTTAGAATTTTGCTTTAAGAGTAATATGATTAATATATGTGTTTTCTACCATAAAACATACGAAATCTTTTCTGGCTGGGATGACAGAAGTAGTAAGGAAGTGACAAGAGAGCAAAAAACAAATAAAAATTAAAAAGAAAAATAGAAAGTTCCATTCCTGGTTTAGGGACTCCCTTTCACCCCCATTCCCACAAACAATGGCTTTAAAAAATATATTAGATGCTGACCCACATAGGAAGTCCCAGGTTCCTAACCAGAGACCTCCCTGAGTAACCCAGACATGAACATGGTAAGATCCACGGCTGTCTGAAGCTGGAAGTGGATCATGGCATTGAGAGCTTGTTAGAAGTATGGTCTTTCTCTCTTCTGTGTCTGTCATACTCATAGAAGAAGTAAATAAATAAACTAAAAAAATATGATTATAAATAGACAATCTGGATGAGTAATTCAATCAGTTAAAAGGCCTTAAAAGTGAAACTGAAGCTTCCCTAAAGAAGAAATTCAGTGTGTAGACTGTAGCTTCAGCTTATGCTTGAGTTCCAAGCATGACTTTTACACTTCCCTAGCCAGCACCTACAAACAATATGTCAGTTCCTTGCAGTTTATCTATTAACATTAGCCTGTGGGCTTTGCTTCTCTGGTGTAACCCTGACTAATACAGTGCCCTACAGAGTAATGAGCTTCCTATCACTAGAAAATTTATAATGAAAGAGAAAACTAAATGAAGGTAAAAACTTACAAATTTTTAGAAAAGTGGGAAATATGAAATAGTTGTGAAGAACAGTCTGAATTCTGGAATTAATCTAATTTTTAAATGTACAGCATATCACAACATATACTAAAAGAAGGTCTAAATAATTGGAGACAAATGCTATTCAAAATTCAATACTGTAAAGGTAAAAATTCTCCCCAAATTACTAACAAGTTGATGCAGTATCAAGATCTATCCCTACAACAGTTGTGTAATTATGTACATGGAAGTTGACAAGCTTATTTAAAACTTTTTAAAGAAATGCAGAGAGGAAGAATACTCAAACTATTTTGAAGAATGAAGTTTTAGCATTTATACTACTGATTATGATGATTTATTTACAAAGCTATATGAATTAATACAGTTTTATAACTGATAGTAAAATAGACAAACCAATAGAACAGAGTAGAAATAAACCACACATACTCAGTCATTTGACAACAAAGATGCTATTATGCTATTATGGAGAAGAAACAATTTTTTCCTAATAACTAGTGATATGTCAAATGAAAATCGATATAAAAAATGACTCCTGCCTCACCACACTCACACACACTCACGCACATTCAATTAGACTAAAGTTCTAAATGTGAAAGATAAAATAAAGCTTCTAAACATAACATACAAGACTATTTCCATAACCCTAGAGTAGTAAAAACTTCTGGAAATGACCAGAAAAAGCATAAATCACAATTTCTAACCTTGACTGCATGAAAATCATTTGAGTACTACCAAAAGACACTATCAGGAAAATGAAGAGGCGAGCTTTGAAATAGATGAAAATATTTGCAATACATTTATCTGAAAAAGACCAGTATCCGTGAAAACTCCTATGAATCAACTTTAAAAAAAGAAAAACAAAACTCATGGACTGGCTCCATGGTCTAATGGTTAAGGAAGCCATATCCCACATGACCAACAGCACAATTTGAATTCTAGCCCCTGAGGCTTGAAAAATACACCAGGTTCATGTGTATGTATGCCCCAAATTCCTACAGAATGGAAAAATGGAGAAGGAACTGCAGTGTGACCACACCCCATTGGGGATGTGCTTACTCCCTCACCTTCTTTATGGTAAGTGCATATGCCCTCTGCCAAAACATACATACATACACATATGTGCACACGCAGACACACTCATACACACACACACACACAAGCAAAAAAAAAGAAGAGGGGGAACCCTCTTTGAATACCAAAATAAGAAGGGTGAGAGAACACTTGAATCAGTGTTTTCTAAAAAGATTTTCAAATAGTCGATACACATATAAAAAGTAATTAACACTATTAGTTATCAAAGATGTACAAACTGAAACCAGGACACACTCACCAGAAAGGGTACAATTAGAAAAATGAAAAACACCAAGCAGGGAGAGGCTACAGAAGAATTCAAACCTTCAAATGTTGTTAGCTGGAAATAAGTTTAGTCACTCTGAAAATCTACTGGGCAGAATTTACCAGAGGCATATATTTTATAGCTTAGAAATCTAGGAATTAGGGGTTGGCAGGTAGCATGGTGGCTGAAGTGTTGGATTTCCACATGGTATGTTCGAGTCCCAGTCTAGATAGCTTGCTTTCTCACTTTCCTTCTTTCTCTCTCTGTATATCTCTCTAGTCAAATTGAAAAAGTGATAATGATGATCAATAGAATAGTTTTAGTAAAGAAATACAGGAATTCAGTATCATTCTCTCTTTCTTTCCCTCTCTCTCCATCACACACACACACATACACACACACACACACACACATGAGCACACATGTATATATGTATGCATGCATATGTATGTGCTTGTCTAACACACATTCATCAAATTTATATTCATCAAAACAAATATATTCACCAGAAATTATACACAAGAATATTCACAGCATTATTCATAGGTGCCCTAAACTGGACACAAACCAGATTTCCATCAATAATAGAATAATCGTATTTTTTATACTCAAATAATGGTATATGATATATCTGAAAATTAACAAACTATGGTACTGCAAATGCAAATTCATGAAGAAACCTCATAAATATGTTAAGTGAAAGAAGCCATGCCGGAGTGAATACATTAAGTAGTACTTCAACTTTCAAGTCTAGTAATGACTGGATAGAAATAGAAGAGATGCTTCTAGGTTATCAACATATTCTATTTCTTAGCATGGGTGATGTTTACATGGGTATTCAGTTAATCAAATTCATCAACATATACATTAGGATTTCAATACTTTTTTCTTTTTGTGAGAGGTTTTTGCTATGGGGCATGTGCACTCGCCAAAAAGACAGAGACAGAGAGAAATCACCCCCCAGGGAGGATGGCCATGCTACAATCCCTTCTCCTCCATTCCCCTCTCGGGATCCTGGGCACGCATGCACACATGCCTGGTATGAGTTTAAGCCACTGGGTCCGGGACTCGAATGGCAGTCAGCTACATGGAAGTCCAGTGACATACCACTGCACCAACTGCTGGTCCCGGTTTGAATACTTTTAAAATTATATCATACTTAAATTTTAATAATGTTACTAAAATAATCTTATAATTCTACTTCACAAAACTATTATTAAATAGATTCACCCTCCCCCAAAAAATTAGTTTCCTTATGCCCATTCTCATCCACTATTGTCCCCAGTATTATTGTCATAAAAATAATTGGGGGAAAATTCAGAGATTTTGTTTGTTTGTTTGTTTGTTTTTTAAGAGAGATTTTGCTATAGGGCATGTGAGCTCTCAGTAGAAAGGCAGAGAGACAGAAAACGAGGGACGAGCAGTTAGTGTAATGGCTATGTCACTAACTCCCATATAGTCGACTGTGGTTCAAGTCCTGGACCCGGTGGCTTAAACTCACTCTGGGCGCACGTGCATGCATGCCCAAGATCCCGAGAAGATAATGGAAGAGAAGGGATTGCGGCGTGGCCATTACCCCTGGGCGGGGGGGGGGGGGGGATTTATGCCTTTCCCCTGGGCGGGGGGTGGGGTGTGATTTCTCGCTTTCTGTCTCTCTGTGGCTCTCTGTCTCTCTGGCAAGCTCATGCGCCCTGTAGCAAAACCTCACACACACACACAAAAAAAAGAAAGAAAGAAAGAAAGAAATCACCCCCGGGAGGATGGCCACACTGCGATTCCTTCTCCTCCACTCTACTCTTGGGATTTTGGGCACACATCCGGCATGAATTTCAAGCCACCGGATTTAGGACTCAAACCGTGGTCAACTACATGGGAGTTCAGCAACATAACCATTACACCATCTTCTAATCTCCAAAATTCAGAGATTTGGGGGTCACTTTCAGTACAGTAAAGAGTAAAGAAGTCATTAAAATATTTCCTATGCTAAACTTGTTTGAACAAAACAACATGAAGGTTAAATCAAAATGTAAGAAAACCAAGACATTGTCAGGTCAAAGTTAAAGATGTGCAGAGGACAGATTCTTTTCATTAAACTGGATTGTGCATATAACCTACTTTGATATTTTTTATGTTACGACATATCTCATGTAATTCATGTTAAATATTTTATGATTAATAAGAAGACCACAACTTTTAAATAAGGTAACTGCATTAAATTTAACTTTTCTGTATCTAGATTACAAGTAAAATAGTAAGACAAGAAAAAAAGAAAAAAACACTTTTTTTATTCCTGGCCTCAGGTTTCCCCCAAGACACATTAAAAGTTGCTGCCTCGCCACCAGTCAACTGAATTGACTCCACACATGGCAAATCATAGACCAGTTCACTTTAGTAGGTGAAAGAAAAAAGGGAAAGAATAGAAAGGCGAGTCAATAGCAAAACTGACTAATAAAGAAAATGGTGCTTTTCTTTTTTTAATGAATAAGAAGATGGGTTGAATATAAAAGAGTAAAATACACAATAGCATATGACTCCTAGGAAAGCAAAAGAGGAGAGGATCCAAAGTAACCGTAATTGCCTTCAGAAAGGGAATGTAGAGGGACCTACAGATAGCATGGTGGTTAAGGGCACTGGACTCACTCATGGCCAACCACAGTTCAAGTCACAAAACTGGTGGCCTGCATTCTCACTTTCCCTCTCTCTCACTGTCCCTCTCTGCTCAAATTTAAATAAATAAATAAATAAATTTAAATAAAATAGTTCTTTAAATCAAAAGGGGGGGGATGTAGAGTGTGGTGGTTTTTACAACTTGTCCCAAAATTATTTTAACTCCTCTAAAAGATAGAATCTCACTCCTTTGAATATAGACTCATTTAAGCAACTGACTTCTAAAGAACACAATACAGCAGACATGACAATGCTTAATTTTGGAGGCTAGGTAATAAAAGGTGATACAGCTTCCACCTGGCTCTCTTCCTCTCCCTCAAAACTCAGCTAACATGGGACCAGCAGTTGGCATAAGGGCTATGTTGCTGGACTCCCACATAGTCAACCGCTGTTCAAGTCCCAGACCCAGTGGCTTAAACTCACACCAGGCACATGTGCATACATGCCCAAAATCCTGAAAGGAGAATGAAGGATAAGGGAGTGTGGCGTGGCCATCTCCCCTGGGGGGTGATATCTCGCTTTCTGTCTCTTTCTGTCTTTCTGGTGAACACACGCGCCCTATAGCAAAAACCTCTCCAAAAAAAGAAAAAAGAAAAAAAAATGAAAAAAAAAAAAACAAAAAAAACTCAGCTAACATGACAGAAGTCCCAAGAAACATGTAGAGGTCATATGTAGGTGTTCCAGCTGATAGTCTCAGCAAGGTTCAAATTATCTACAGCCAGCATCCACAAGGAGACAGGTGAATGAGCAAGAGGAATCTAGCCCTCAGCCTTTGGCCTGAGTTAGCTGATGTTAAATAAAGCAGAGACAAGCTGTCCTTGATGAGCTCTGCCCAAACTGCATTTTTATAAGCAAAATAAATGTTATCATTGCTTTTAGCTACTAAATGCAGAGGTTATATGTGATGTAACAATAGATAAATGGAACAGACAACCTTTCTAACTGAATAAGAAGATAAAATGCAGTAGGTATGAAATGTTTAACAGAAATAAACTGAAGGGGTTCCTGATAGCTTTTATTTTCCTTGTGAAATATGAGGCAAGATCATTGCTTAAAATGACAGAGGTAATAGGAAAGTTAGAGGTGCAAAGAGAAAAGAACAAAGTAGAAACTGTAAAGAATAGGAGACTGAATTAATCAGAGAAATGTCAGACAACTGTTGAGTAATGTTCACAGCCATTTCAGGTTGACAACAGTGACTTTACAGGACCCTTCTGTGTGGCCTTCTCCAAAAGCGCTCAGCTCTTGGCTAAAACACTGAGAAAGCATATAGTCAAGCTGATCAGAGTTAAATTTTTGTTAGAAAAATGTGATAAAAAGACATAAATGCAAAGGATTTGGGGCACCATGTAACCTAAGCTGCTTAAGAAGGAAGATGAAGAAATGAAAGGGTTGATGAATAAATGGAAGAGAGATTCTGATGAAGAATGATCATAATAGGAATATTTTAAAAGAAAGCAAAAGGAGATGACCTTGTGGTCAGAAAAACAATATAACTATATTGGTAATTCCTGAGCAGTCAATGACTATGACAAGGTTTCTGGTAAGGCTAGGTAACTGAAATGAACGTAAATGAGTAAGAAATAACATGATCAAAGAACAAATACACAATGATGATGAATAGATTACCCATATAGAATTTGGAACTACCCAGGATGAATGCAGAGAATTATGAGCAGGGGTTCATAATTTTTGATGAATAAGAAGAGACAAGTAAATAACAATAAGGATTAGGTACATTATGGTATAGCTGAATGGTATATATTTCAAATGACAGGGACTTTTCAAAAGGTTAGAAACCTAATAGTTTTTTCTTTTTTTTTGTTTTTGTTTTTTTTGGGTTTTTTTGGGAGAAGTTTTAGCTATAGGACGCGTGCGCTCGCCAGAAAGACAGAGAGAGACAGGGAGACAGAAAGCGAGAAATCACTCCCCAGGGTGGATGGCCATGCCACAATCCCTTCTCCTCCATTCTCCTCTTGTGATCTTGGGCACGCACGCACCCGTGCCTGGTGTGAGTTTAAGCCACCGGGTCCAGGACTTGAACAAGGGTCGACTACATGGGAGTCCAGCGACATAGCCATTACGCTAACTGCTGGTCCCTGAAACTTAATAGTTTTTTCAAGTCTAACATCTTCCTACCCCATGAGATCAATTTTCCCCTACTAACTTAAAGGTGATAGTTATAAAACCTATAAAAACAGTATAAAACCATTACATTTTCTAGTTTTACAGATGGCTAAAAATACTACTTAAGTTTATAAACACAGATATTTTCACCTTTAAACAAATGATGACTAATCAGTTAAATGTATTTTTTCTCTAAGCCCAGTTCATATCAAGGTTTTACTGTATTTCCTTTTATTTACCATACAACTAGCATTTAGAAGGTTTTTTTTTATTATTTTAAATTACATTTTATCACATCTTTACAGTATACATTTCTTTTTCCAACACAAATACCATACATGTCAGTCAAGACAAGGATATTACTATATACATTACCATCAGCAAATAGCTCCTCATTTTTTGTCAATTAAACACACATTTACCCATTTTTCCTCCTCCTTCCCCTCCCTTCCTTCCATACTAAACTTTTTTTTTCACATTTTATTGATTAATAAAAGATCTTAAAGTATGAACAAAGCTAAAATTTAGTGACAAGTGCACTGTAATTTTCTTCTGAAACATTTTTTTCTCTGTTTTTTTTTTTTTTTTTTTTTTCAAATGGCCCTTTAATTTTTTTCTGAAACATTTTTTTCTCTTTTTTTTTTTTTTTTTTTTTTTTTATCAAATCATTTTATGGGGGGTGAGAAGGCGTAGGGGTTAGGGGCGAGGACACACTTTAGGCAGAGGAGAAGCGGGATCTCCCCAGCGCTGCAGTCGCCGCGGAAAGTTTTTTTCTCTCTCTTCATTCCCCTTTTTACTAAAGAGAGGTCTAAACTAACTTATTTGCAAAAAAAAATATATTAATCTCAACTTGGTCTGTTATTTGCACAAAGCCCCATAAGAATTCAATTTCTGATGCAAGGCAACAGATACTATTGTATTATTGAACTTATGCAAATAACAGTTCTGCCACAAAATAAGAATGCTCACAAATATTTTCCAATTGCAAAATGGTGAGGAAGGGAGAAATATTTATGTCTCAATTTAAACAATTCTCTTTTTTTTTTTAACAAATTGAACCCAACAACTCAAAAGAAAACAAAAAGCCTTAAATTTGGAAGACAAAGCATAGAAGAAAATCAGTAATATTTTAGAAAAAAGTCATACAATTCTAGCATTTAGGAGTTTTAAGGACTAGTCCATGAGATCTTGTGTTTCAAGTTTAGCAGATTTTCTCTGTTTTGCTACTTGATTTTATACACTTCAATCATGTAGCCTAATTTTTCTAGATTGAAGTTTTCTAGCTTTCAGTTTTGTTTTTTAATTTATTCTATTAGAATAAACCTTCCTTTTTTTATTCTTATTAGCTAAATTTTCTCTAGTTCTGCTATATACAAAACATCACAACTGCACATAGTACACTAGGGATTTTACGTAAGAGTAGAATGTTTTGTTTTATTTCAAATACTCTCTGGTGACCAACATTTAGAACGGCCCTTTACTTATAGTGGAACGTGAGAACAGATATAGATCAGTACAGTATTCCCAAATTTGTTTTTTAGGTCACAATTCAGAGGTTATCAAGAGCAGATGAAAATCTTTCCCAGGGCCTAGCTGACACTGCATTCACAGACTGGGACCACACTGGAGACTTAGGTTCCGTCTAAGTCCAGCCTCAGTGTCATGTGCCAAGACATGTGTCTGTATTCCAGTGACTTGGAAGGCTGTGGCAGGAGGAGTGTGAGCTCAAGGCTGGCTAGGAAACACGGTGAGACCCTATTTTAAAAAGAACTGGGCCTGGGGCCAGCCAGTGGTGTGGTGGTGAAGGCGGCTATATCCCACATGTGCAGTTCAAGTCCCTGACTTGATGACTTGAAAAACACAACAGGCACACATATGTGTGCCCAAAATCCCAAGAGGAGAATGGAGAAAAAGATTATGGCATGACCATCCTCCCGGGGGATGATTTCTCTCTCTCTCTCTCTCTCTCTCTCTCTCTCTCTCTCCCTGTTCCTCTCTGGAAAGCACATATGGCCCATGAAAAAACTTTTTAAAAAAAAGAGCTGGGCATAGTGGTAAATGCATGTAGTCCAGCTGGAAGCCTTAGGCAGGAAGATTGCAATACTAAGATTTTTGTCTTAAAATAAAACAAAATAAAACATAAAAACTATATACATAATTTGTTCACATTGAGGTTAATTTGCCACTTTTATAGTGACACAATTTATGAGAGCTTTCTATAATTTATTCGCAAATCTTGCTACTTTTAAAGTGTATACTTCTAGGAAATATAATGGAATTATTGGATTATAAAGATGAAAGAGACTACAGCATCATCTGGTCCATCCCATTCAAGTTTATTCCATAATTGAGAGACACCAAAACATTTATCCAAAGTCGGAGTGTAGGATATATTAGAAAACAGCACTTTGGTCTTTCTTGCTTTCAGTTCATGTAAATATTAAATTACATTTGGCCTTTTTTAATAACTATTTCTAGGGACCCTAGAGGGAAAAAAACTGGTATTTACTTAATATGTACATTTTTTTCTCACTATACCACATGACTGTTCAAGCTCAACAGCTTACAGGATACATCCTTAAACTGTGACAATATTATTTTTATATTTTGGGGCCAGCAGGTGGTGTGGTGGCTAAGACACTGAACTCTCACATGGCCAACCACAGTTCAAGTCCCGGACTTGCTGGCTCCTTTCTCTTTTTCCCTTCCCCTCTCTCTCTCTCCCCTTCTCTCTGCCTCTCTCTGGTGAGTGCATGTGCCCTATGGCAAATTAAAAACTAATAAATAAAATTAAATAAAACACACTTTTTAAATGATACTTTAAGTTAATTTATTTCTTTAAAAGTCACATTATTCTCATCAGTGCTTTGGCTGTTGTTCTTTTTGAAGCAAAAAGACTAAACTTTTAGTAGCTAGAATTCTTTATAGAAATGTGCCAGATATTATAGTTTTTATAGTTTCTAAACAGCTGACCTTGAAAAGAGAAGTAAAAGGAGGATGAAATGTTGAAAAGGTCATTTTCCCACCAGTCTGTTCCTGTACTATTTTCTGACTCCATTAGTGACATTACAAACTATCCAACATGACATTAAAGATAAAAACTTGGAAATCATCCTCAATACTTCATTTTACTCATTCCTCAGCAATAAGTAAAAGTAAAATATAGTCTGTTCATTTTTATTTTCCAAATTTCCCCCATGTTAGGTCCTTTTCACCATCCACCCTGGGTTTAGACACTCAAATTCCTCACCCAAACTACTAGAGGCGTCTGCTAGTTGATCTTGCCGCCACTCTGCCTTCTCCATAGTGATTCATCTTCACATTGCCATCAAAGCAATCCTTTAAAACCCAAATTTTGGGACCAGCAGTTAGCGTAATGGCTATGTCGCTGAACTCCCATGTAGTCGACCATGGTTCAAGTCCTGGGCCCTGTGGCTTAAACTCACACTGGGTGCGTGTGTGCATGTGCCCAAGATCCTGAGAGGAGACTGGAGAAGGAATTGCAGCATAGCCAGGCCCCCCGGGGATGTCTCACTTTCTGCCTGTCTCTCTCTGTCTTTCTGGTGAGCGCATGTGCCCTATAGCAAAAACCTCTAAAAAAAACCCCAAGTTTTAGTCCAGCAGGTGGTATGGAGGTTAAAGTGCTAGATCCCACACAGCCAGCTATGCAATCCAAGTCCTGGACCTAGCAACTTGAAGATTACACTGGGCACCTGTGCATGTGTGCCCAAAATCCAGAAAAGAAACTGAAGAAAGGACTGCGGTGTGGCTATCTCCCATCAGGGGATGATTTCTCACATTCCCTCTCAGTCTATCTCTGGTGAGCTCATATAACTTTAGCAAAAAAAAAAAAAAAAAAGAAAGAAAGAAAGAAAAAAAAAAATTATGTCTCTCTTATTTCAATGTCCATCATAGCTCCCTAATGTTTACAGGATTAAACTCAAACTTCTCATTATGTGGCCTTCTTCCATTTCTTTAGTCTCATCTTTCATTAATACAATCTCCTTCCTCCCCTTCCTACCTCCAGTCCAATACTCTCTCATCTAGTCATAATGGACAGTTTATTTCCTTATCCTGAATATGCCATACTGTTTTATTCCTCTGTATCTTTGCTTAACCTGTGCTTCCTTTACTCAAAACACCCTTCCTCCTATAATCTCTCTGATGAATATTTTCTATTTTCAATCCTCAACTCAGAGATCACTTCTTTAAAGTCCCTTTATGAAGCTCATCTTTTCCAGTGAAAATACCATTCTTTCTATTAGCTCCCCTACTGAACTTCTATAAAAGCATTTCTAAACGCTTCTTTTCATTCATTTGTTGTACCTGTCTCATTCTTCTGGAATATAGGCACCCTTGAACAGGTACTATTCAATCTTTATTCCCATAATCTTACATACAGTCTGTTACATATTAGGTGCTCAGTGTATTAGTGTTTTAAATGAATAAATTAATGAATGAACTAAGGCACAAAGAGAAGACCTATAAAGGATACTCTTAAAGTAATTTTTCTTAGGTATTTGCCATAGGGGCATGTGTGCTTGCCAGAGAGATAGTGAGAGGGAAAGTGAAAGTCAGCTCCCTGGGAGATGGCCACGCCAAAATC